>NW_026000078.1:4974677-5126927 GCF_001458135.2 Marmota marmota marmota | reverse complement strand
GAACAAAGAATAGTTGTATCAATTTTCTCTTTCTCAGGGCCGAACAACTTCAAACCTTGAGCCAACCATTTTTCCCAGTTTGCCTGAGAAAATTCTAGGGATAGGCAGCTTGAAACAAAAACAAGATAAATCAAAACGAGAACACATTGTTTTTTGAAATGGTCACCCATTTTGTTGCCTTCCCTCAGGGGCGAGCAATTTTACTCACCTCCAAGCTTCAGGCGTTCCCCGTGCGGGCCGCCAGTTGCCGCAGTCTGGCTGGGCACAAAATCACGAGCCACTTAAGCAGGAACAAAGTTTATTTTTTGAAACTGCCGCCAATGTCCGGTACCGCCCGGGAAAATTTTTTCCACCCACTCGGCCTCCTCCCAGACCGCAGAGAGAGCTCCTCCCCCGGAACTCCCTCCTACTGTACTTCCCCAACCAATGGGAACTCTCCAGGAGTCCCGTAGCTGGCCTAGGTGAACAGCAGGAGTCCGATATCCATATGAATGCAAATCTTAACATAATCATATCATCTCAATGGCTAGCTGGCGTCACCTTTCGACCAAAAATGCCGTGCATCATATACTTGGCTCTTAGCACTACATTTTATGGGAGTTACATTTTGAAACCAATTCTCTGACATTAATGGTGTCAATTCAGTTTGATGATCAATGTCTCCATCTGCAATTCCAATCCATAGGCCCCAGTTAGTGTTAGATCCCACAAACTATTAAATTCTGGCACTAACTACATAGATACAAGGTCAGTTCCTATAATTTGGGGATTCCTCAGTTTCACAGGAAGACTACCCTTACTTTAGACACTAATCATGAGTAGGATCCTAGGCTACCCTTCCCATCTGTCTGATTCAGCTGCAGATTCAGGGATTTCTGTGACCCTTCAGGTTTAATAATTCCTAAGAACAAACCACAGTACTCACTTATGGTACTATACTTACAGTTCAGTTTTATTAGACAGAATGCAGCTCAGAATAGTCAACTGGAAGAGAGCTACTCATGCCCACTAGAGTCAGGGATACTGACTTCTATCATTGACTTCTATCATTATGACCCTAGGTAGGAGACTCTCCATGCCAACATCATTCAGAGTTTATATTAAGGTTTTATTGTACTGGCACAATTGCTTAAATCACTGACCATTTAAGGAAGTCAGTCTGCATCCCTCCTTCCATTCCTGGAGGTCTGAGTAATGGGGTGAGGATGTTGAAAATTGCAGCCCTCTAATCAAGTGGCTGGTTTTTCTTGTCACAGGCCCTCAATCTGAAGCCATCTAGGGAGCCCACAGGACTGACCTTATGAATACATCAAAGCAGGTCATCAGAAAATTCAGGGTTTGTGCAGCTCTGTGACAGAAATGGGGGGGGGGTCAAATATTTTTTTCATTCAAAGTATCTGTTTTTGTTTGTTTTCAAAATGTTAGTCACAAGATGAAATCAAGATATACTACATTGAATTAAATCCAGAAGTATAATATGGTTGGATTTATTCAGCATCCTTGCTATTCTTTTTGTGTAAAGTACAAGACACAAACTAAATAACAACAATGATTAGTTTTTGATCCTTTGAATGAGAAAGGAAACCACATTTATTGAGCACTAAGTGAACCAATTTGTAGGTGTTAACTCATAGAAGCTTCAATGAAAGCTCATATGGAAAGGAAATTGAAAGTCAAAAGACTTAAAATTAATATTTAGTAAACATGAACTGGAATTATTTCTGACCCCTGGAGAACATGTGTTTCTCATTTGTTCCCTTAACTGAAACAGAATTAAATCATTACTGGCATTTCTTTTCTAAAACAAAAGACTTTCTAGGTGAAGCCGCCATGTTATTTTTAACATGCTCTACAATGGCTCCATCAGCAGCTCCAATCCACAGGCCCCAATGGTCAACAAAATTGAGCCTTACTTTTATAGTGTTCCAGGCAAAACATCTATTATTCACATTTCTGCATTTCTGTGTCCCCATATATCTTTAGACTATTTCTTCATATTTCCTAGCAGAATTTATTTCAGGAATCACAAGTTAGAGGTGTGTGTGTGTGTGTGTGTGTGTGTGTGTGTGTGTGTGTGTGTATGTATGTAAAAAGAACTCAGGTCAGAAAATTTTATTTCAAAAAAGAAAAAAAAAAGAGTTTTTGTTTGATGGTTAAAATGTGTCACTACAACCCCTGTATGTTAGTTCAGAGTATTTGAAATCCTTTCATTTTTGGATCATTAACAATGGATATTTGACCTGAAGAATTTAACATTTATGTATGTTCATTTTTCTTATATTCTTTATGATCATGAGGGATTTCTACATATTCCTAATAGCTCCTTCCCATATTGTCATATTATGATCTAACAGTATAAGTTTTGTGTCTTCTGGAAAGAAAAGTTCCTTCAGAATTTCCATTAGAGTGACTCATGTCACTCTAAAATTGGCACCTGCAAGCTTTCCTGTAGTGACTGGTTCACAGACCTTGCCAACAGCTTATATGTTAAGAAAAATGAACAATGATTGATGATGCCAAATTTGTGTAGAGTGAGCACTCTTGATCTTTCAGTTGCATGTTCTGTTTAAGTCATGTGACCCACATAACAACCCAAAGGAAATTGCTGCCGTATGAAAATCATATACAACTGGACAATGGCTTTGCACAGAAAGCTTTATTTTTTTTAGACTTGGGAACCATTTCAGGCAGTGTAACTCTAATGCTATGTCTCCTTCTTCCCCTAAGCTGAGAAATTTTATATTCCTGCCTCTTCACCCATCCCTAATCCACAGTCAGATAATCCCAATGTAAATTAACAAGGAGACAATGGGTTTCATTTTTTTTTAGCTTGTAGTTTTTCAGATGATCACTGATGAGCAGTTATGCCCTCTGAAAACTTCCTTTGAAAACTTCTCTATTTCTGTAGACCCTTAAGAGCTTTGCTATTGCATTTTTCCTGGACCAGGAGACATTGTATCAGATCATGGATGATTGTGAAATTATGGAAAGAACACTGACAGCTGTGATAACCTCCTTAGTAAATTGTTTCATTGTTATTGCCAAAATTACTTCAAAAATAATATAGTGTCTTCTGATCTGACACAGAATTTTTGGCCATAAAGAAAAACCAGGAGTTTCTAGGATTTTATGGCTATGGTTGAAAAGTAAAATAGTTGTGAGTGTATATATATTTTTATTAAAACCTGTATTATAGGAAGTCTTTTATAGGTCTTTAGAAGTGAAAACAATAGCAAACATATACTACTAATAATAAAAAATAATTCATATGCTAAATGTTATTAAGACACTGGAATCGTTTTTTAGGAATAATTGGCATAACAAAAAATTACTTAATTAAATATAGATGAAGTAAACAGCAATTTTAGCAATTCTTTTGTCCTGGATACAAACATTTATTATGAGGATCCACTTAATACTAAACATCTGGAGGAATTAGTATTTATTATCATATTCAACATTAATATAATTATTCTTAACAATTATTAACCATTTGTTGATCATATAATACATGTAAAATAGGATATTAATACAGAAAAAATATTTAAGACACTATTATGTAAGGCAAATTGGAAAGAAATTTTGTAGTAGGTAAAGCATCTACTTTTTCTAGTAGAACTATACCAAGATTTCTATGACTCTGATCCCCAGTACAGCTAAGACAGGCAGCATATTGTTGTAGTGAACATTTGTGACAGGCTGTTATAACATACATCATGGCAAAGGAGATGCTGTAATAGAACTAATATTTGGAATGGTAACTTCATTATTTTCCAGTGTGCTAGCTACTATAGTTCCAAATTTGTCATTCTTGGGATCCAACATAGAATATCTGTCTTTACCAATCCAACAGTTTTTTTTTTTAAATCAAATTATTTGTATTAATTGATACTTACAAAGCTATAGTAGTATTTGTTTAAAATAACTGAATTGTTAATGCTTCAAAGAAAATGCCAATTATTTCCAGTCATACAGACTCCAAAATTATATAATTATTGTGAATATTGAATTCCCTGTCCCTAGTATACTTTTCATTAAAAAAGTGAAAAATTTGAGTAATTAGAATCCAAATATTCTTCCTATTTTGTGGTAGTTCTTAATTATCTCTCTCAGAAGGAATTAGAAACCTTTTTCAATTACAAAATATACTAAAACCTCTCTATTGTCCCTGAGGGCTCCCTCTTAAATAAATGACTTAAGCTCTGCCAAAATGATGCACTTGCTCAAATTTTTAAGCCTTGAGGGAGGGAATGAAAGATGTGAAAAGAGTTGCAATGTTATTTGTCACTCAAAAGTGGTGTCACATGCCTTTTGATAAAGAGCCAACTGGATCATACTAAATAGAATATTCCTATAAAATCACTTTGACAGTTGTTTTGTTTGTTTTTTAATGCCTACTCATCCATAAAGCATTTCTACTGATTTTACAACCCCAGATTATTATCATTTCTTCTTTTTTCTCTCAGTCTATCTCTCTCTCTCTCTCTCTCTCTCTCTCTCAAGAGATTAAAAATAAAGTCTCATGTGTGCTAAGCACACACTCTATCACATAATTGCAACCTTGTTCCTTCTCTTGTTTTCCTTTAGTTCTCTGTATATTTTAGTTAATTTTTCATTGCTATGAACAAAATACCTCAGAGAATAACTTAAATGAGGAAAAATTTATTGGGGGATCATGGATTCAGAGGTACCAGTCAATTGTTTGCCTATGTCACTGCTTTGCACCTGAGATAAGGCTAGTGTTTTTCAAAAGCCCAAGTTTGTTCATTGGAAGGGAATGCTGGAGGAAAGCAGCTCAAAACATGGAATGGTAATGCATTCTACTGTCCTATATAACAAATTAAAATTAAAAAAAGAAAAAAAAACAAAAACAAAAGCAAAACATGGAAACAAGGAAGGGAAGGCGGGAGGGAGGAAAGGAAAGAGAGAAAGAGAGAGAGATGGAGACAGTTCTACTCATCAGGGACAAAATATAAACCCCATGGATGTGCCCTCAGTGATCTGCTTTCTGCAGTTACACCCTACCTACCTATAGTTACCACTAGTTAATCCATATTAGTGGATTAACCCACTAATTATCTTACAACTTGCACAATCTAATCATTTTACCTCTGAACATTCTACATTGTCCCACACATGGGCTTTTGAGAACACCTCATATCTAAAACCATAACACTTCAATACCAGACATCTGTCTAATGAAATTGTTTTCTTAAATATTCCAAGGTGTATTTGTATCTTTTGTAGTTTATATTCTCAACTGATCCATTCTGAGTGAAGAAAACATTTCAGAAAGAACAAGCCAAAGTTAAGGGAAAATTCTTAAAGTATGAAAATAATTGACAACCCTAAGAATTAAGGATAAATTCTCAATCGTAATCATTTTATGAAATATTTAAAAGCTATTAAATTGGGTTAGATGGCTTTATTTAACATAAATATTTTCTTATTTCATTAAAACATACCAATTGCTCCACCTGCATATCATTTACAGGAGAAAAGTTTTTTATTTATTTTTTTTTTCAAACAAGACCATTAAAAGTAAACTGAGAGAACTTTTCCCTTGTGTTTAAACTTCACAATTGCATATATCTTTCCTGCTTACAGCCATTTTACCATATTTTGTGTTATAATCAACTTGAGCTCAGGACTATTGCATTATGAGTTTTGGGATTTAATGATGTACTGACAAAGGCAAATATAAAATCAGGAATGCTGGTGGTAATATCAGACAAAATAGAACAAAATACAAAAATCATTTCATAGAAAAAGTATCATCAGTTTGCACTAATAAAAGCTATAATTATCAATGCATATATAACCAACATGAATTTTATGCATAGAAATCATATTAAAATGCATAAATGAACTATTATGAGGTTTTAGAAATAATCATGTTTTTATAAACATTAAGCAAAAATTTAATATTAGAACTAAAATTATTCAAATTATATAGTAGATATAAAGAACATAAACTGTATTTCAAAATGTCCAGGGTTTTGTATGAAAATTATAGCAGAGAATTTTTAAATGTCACTTTAATTATTTTAGAAAATGAAAATTAAAAAACAAGGTGACATAGCTTTGATATGGTGAAAAGAAGAAAGTCAGGCAAAGACTATGGAGATGCAAGGGGGTACCAGGAGGCTACTGGTGAAGGAACAACAGTAATTTCCCTTTCAGAAAGAGATAGTCCCACCCTTAATGGTGAAATTATATATGAGATATAGTGATAATTGGTAAATGTGTTAGCTTTTTATCATTATAATGAAACATCAAGCACACAGGTCACCTACAAAGAAGATGTTTATTTTGTTCATAATTTCAGAGATTTAAAGACACAGAATTTGCATTAGTTCTTTTTGATGGGGTTCCCCCCCCACACCCTCTTTGCTGTATCACACCATGGTAGAAAGTCCATTCAAAGAGTATAGATTACCAAACAGAAAGAGAAAGTGTCTGGGATTCCAAAATCCCTTTCAGAGACATGTTGCCAAATAAACTAAGGACCTCCCACTGAAACTTATTACCCAAGGTTCTACAATTCTCCAATAGTGAGGCTGTGATATTGAACTATTACTGAGAAAAAATACCTGAGGCAAATCCCTTATAAAGAATCAATACATATTTTAATTTATTTTTTTAGAAGTTTCAGTCATGATTTTTTGGCTTGTTGTTTTGGGCTTATGGTATCATAGTACATCAAGGTAGGAGTACAGACCCCAGGAGGTCTGTTAGCCAACCACATGGCAAATAGGAAACAGAGACAGAAAGCACATAGAGGCCCAATATTCTCTTTAGTTATTTAAGTTCCACTATTTTCTTTTGCCCAGAGCCCCCACTTTCTACTACCTCCTAATGGCACCATTAGTTAAGGATCAAGTATGCAATGCATGGTCTTTGAAAGATATTCAAGATACAGAATAGTATCCTGTCTCTGGCCTCCAAAGGCTCCTGTCCACCTCACAATGCATAATGCTTGAAGTCTATCTTCAAGAGTTCCCAATGCCTTAACTCTTCTAGTGTTTTTCAAAAGCCCAAGTACAAAGTCTTCTCTAAAACTAAATGATAACTGAAGCATATGCAAAACATTTAAAAAATAAAAAATCAAGCTATATATTTCCAAAATACAATGACACAGGGTAAACATTCCCATTCAAATGGGAAGAATAAGAAAATAATAAGGATAAATTAGATCAAAGCAAGAACAAAACTTAGTAGCACAAATCATAAATTCTATCATCCATATTTATAATATTGTGTGCATGGTGATGTGATGTGAGGTCTGAAGGGCTTGGAAAACCCTTTCATCATGGCCTTGCTAGCTGCAATCAGCAGGTCCACACCTTTGGGCTGATTATGCTCACTGCCTATAGCTTCCCTTGGCAGGCATCCCACACTTTTAGTACCTTGTACTAGCTTCTAGGGGGTCTCCGTTGTAGCTTTGGCTTCACTCTCACAGTTTTAGCACTGACCAATGAGGGATGGCTTTTAGGAACACTTATCTAGCCACACACTCAATGACTTTCCTGACTTTGCTTTGGAATTTAATGCCTGCAAAACCAGCATCAAGTGGTTGATGCCAACACTTACCATTAAGCAAGTTGTACCTGGCACTGGTTGAACAGTGGGGGAAGTAACCCAAAATCCTTGTTCTCTTAATTTTCTCAAATTAACTCAGATTGTTTTATTAGAAACAGTACCTCTGCACATGGACAATTAAGGGTATTCAGCATCAGAGCAGTCTAGAGATGTGCACTGGTTAATGGCAGGTGACTGTACAGGCATACATAGGGAATCATGCTAAGACAACAATAAACAGCAGAGAAAAGCAGTACTTTCTGTAAACAATTAGCACAAAAGCAATTAGTATCTCAAACATTCTCTGAAAACCATGAAGACAGTTAACTCACAATCATGTTAATCAATGTAGGAGGTTAGGAAGATTTGTAGGTCTATGAGATCAGGCTCAAATTAACTCAAGGCAAATTTGTGACTCTAGAGATCTTTGTTATCATTATTACTAGGTACTCCCACACAAGACCCCTTCCTTTATAGTTTCCAGCTTTACTTACTTTTGGTAGGGCTAACACAAGTGTACATCTTAAGTTATGTTAAAACAAACAAACAAACAAAAGCATGTTTTTCCTTTTAAATGTCCATGTGGAACTGTTCTTAGGCTATCATGTCACCTACCAGGATGAATCAGGATATTCTTGGCCATATGTGGCTTCTTATGGAAGTATCAGGACATTTCCCTCTCCAATAACCTCCTCTTTGCAGAATGTGCATTGGTTGACTTCCTATGCTCTAGAGACCTCTCAATCTCTCTGATCAGCTGATCAGGAGATTCACCAGAGTTCTAGGGTCCTGAGAAGGGTCCCGTCATTCTTTGGGCTCTGGCTGACCTTAGAGGACAAGCGGCAAAATGTTGGCTGCTTTTTCCTTGACCTATTTACTTCTTTGAATTTGGTCTCTAAGTTTTGGGTTTTAAACATCCAGCGGGCCACTTTCACCAGTCTTAAAGTGGGAGTATCAGATTATAACTTTAATATGTATAATTTTACAGTTACCCCTTTCATTTAATGGGGGTCAGTATTATAACTGGAAGTCAGCATTATATCTTATATGTCCTATAGGTAATGACTTATTTTCTCAAATTAATTTCTCAGATTGTCTTATTAGAAGCAGTACCTCTGCAAAACATTAACAGGCAACAGTTATAAAGTTATAAAGAAAAATACAAAATGAAATAAATAGAGAAAAAATATTCAATTTGTGTAACAGTTATGAACAAGGACAATTTATTTTTATCATCTTAAACTGTTAATCAGTTACATATTACATCCCCAGTTTATTTTGAGATCACAATAAATCTTTAAAATAAAAATTTATCTTTTGAACACAATTATAATGAGCTGAATTCTAGCCTGTTTTGGAGCCATTCTAACATGGAGTAAGGTAGGAGGCAAAGCTTTATATCAGGTAAGGTGGGGGTGTTCAGAAATAACACAACATGGCATTACATCTTTAACATAAATCAAACAAAGGCTAAGAGAGACTTTAACTCTTTTTTTGTGGAAAATGTTGCAAAATGCTTCCATGTTTTACACTGTTCTCTTTAAACAGCTCAAACTCACTTTATAACCTTTCAAAAATATATTTAATTTTGTATTCCAGGGTGAAGAGTAACACAAAATTGTATATATAACTTATTGACAACATGTTACTTTATCCAGCAAAAAAACATCGAGTGATAAATAAATACCAACCAAATTTGTCATTTCTATTCAAATTGGAGACTCTTGCTACATATAATTTTAGTTCGGAGAATACCAACTTGGTAAAGTGCTCTCTCCTAAGCTTTACATTTAAATAAGTTTAACTTTTAAAGTACAATTTAGAACCCATAGTGTATGGTAACAATAATTACCAGTCTACATGGGGTAGCAGTATAGTAAAAAAATCAAAGGGCAGCCTTAAATCTCAGGAAACAGTGTTAGCAAACAGACATAAGAAAAATCTTCAAATGACAGTGTATTTTATCTATGACAGATACAATGTACAGAAGGGAGCATTTATTGGTTACATTGGTTACATTGCCAGTAATAAAATCTTAACAGATCCATGAAAGTTATCTTCATAGATAAGAGCAGAGAAATGTTTCTGACTTTGTTTCATATGAGTACACTAAAGTTCAAATAACATTTACTGACTATGCTAATTGTAGCTAATTTAATAGCAAATAAACTTTTTGAGATTTACCTTCTGCAAATATTCTACAAGTTACTTAGACACTCAAAACTTTTTACATGCTTAGTTTTGTTCTCTCTTTCATCTTGGACTTTAGCACAAGAATATTATTTTGCCAGACAAAGTACTTTCTCATTCAGAAGCATTTCTTTTACCCTCTAATTTTCTGTACAAATATATTTTGTATCTAAACATTTTTTTTTATCTTTTTTAGTTTTGGACCTTTTCTTAAATTTATATTCTGAAACAATTCTTATGAATGTTATCTGTGCATTAATTTACACAATAAATTTCATCTTGGGAGATGGTTGAACAATCCAGCATTAAAAATAACTGTGTCTTAATCTTTCTTCTCTGAGGTTGTATTCAAGGGGGGTGGAACACAGACTATTTTCGAGCCTGACCTGTCTCCCTTATTATCACAATGCCATCAACTGTAAGTAAGTTCTCCACTGTCAATTGTACCCAGAGTCCTTTTTCTTATACGAGGCATATTGATATCCAATGGAGGAGACCCTTTTCATTCTTTTCTTTTGGCTTTTCTTGAAGATCCTTTTGTCAAGGCTTCCTACACAATATGAATGGGCCTTAGTTTCTGTCTTTTTCTTTTCTTGTTGCAGTTATTTATTCTGCCATTCTCCCCATGAATTTGATGGGATACTATTATAGCAAGAGTTGTTTTGTCCCAGTGATGCATATCCCCTGGCTAAGTGGAGTGTCCTGTCAGATCTTGGTATGGATTTTGTTAGTTTCCCATGATTGTGACACAATGTCTGGGATAAGTAAGCTATAAGAAGGAAAATTTATTTTAGCTCATAGTTTCAGAGGTTCAGTCCATGGTCACTTGGCTCTGTTTCCTTGGGCCTCTGATGGGACATTACACCATGGCAAGACCATACAGTGAAAGAAACCTGTTCATGTCTGGGCAGCCTTAAATCCAGGAGAAATACAAGAATGGCTAAGTTCTTAATTTCCCTTCAAGATCATGCTCCCAGTTACCAACTTTATTCCAGTAGGTCCTACCTCCTAAAAGTCCCACCACTTTCCACTATTGTCACAGGCAACAGACCAAGCCTTCAACAGGTATGCCATTCAAGCTATAAACTGTATCACCAAGCCCTTAATTACAATGGATGCCTAGGGGATACAAACCACATTGAAGTCATAGCAGTTAGCTCAGAACACAGACAGGTGAAACATAAATGAAGTGTTCAGGACTCAAAGCACCAATATCAACATGACATCTTTTCTAAAGAAGTAGTAAGTAACTTTGAAGATGTAGAGTTCCCTTGGATGTTAAGTGGTGAAAAAAAATATAAATAAGAAAAGGATAAAAACTAAGGGTACACTAGAAATAAAAATCAAAAGAACAAATTATTTCATTCCTCTGTAATATCCATCACTGGTTAAATATAGATTAGTTTATTGTTTCAAAAAGAGGTGATGCTCTTGATCTAGTAAATCTGATTGTCATTCAATGACTCTCACCTCTCTCTTTAAATAGCTAGTATTGTTTATTTGTAAAAATCATGCTGGCTATATTCTCACAAGAAGAAAGAAAGTAAAAAATGGTAATTAAAACATTTTAACTAACAAATTGAATATACCCAAAGACCACCAAAGTGCACTCTTTTTTTGAATAAACACTATACAATCATTTACAGCTATTTAATATCAAAACTAGTATTTAAAGATATTAAAACATTTAAAAAATAAAAATTCTGGAATTAGAAATATATAAAAACTGAAAATTAACAGATAAAAAACGGAAATCATGCCTGGAATGATGGTGCAGACCTATAATTCCAGCCACTCTGGAGGCAGAGGCAGGAGGATCACAGGTTCAAAGCCAGACTCAGCGTCTTATCAAAGCCTAAGCTACTTAGCAAAAAACTTTCTCAAAATAAAATATTATGAAAATAAAATAAAGGGCTGGAGATACAGCTCAACAGTAAAGTACCCCTAGTTTCAATCCTCAGTACCAAAAACAAAAAAAAAAAAGAAAGAAAAAAAATATATCAATTAGAATTGAATAGATATAGAAAAAAATATTGGTAAAAAAGTTGAAATTATCTGAAAAAGAAGTACTAAGAAAAGAGGGAATATATAAAGAAAAACAATATGTGATTTTGGAATTGAATAAAATCTAACTTGAGAATGGAAATTCAGATAAAGAAGAAATGTAATTCAGAAAGTAATTGATATTTTAAAAAATGATAGAAAAGGTGCCAACATGTGTGCTCTTGGACATAATTAAGCCCACTCTACAGACATATATATATATGTTATAGAATATTAAATCAAAGTTTAAGAACATTTTTCAGAAAAAGTATAATACTGTATTGTACAAAATGAAAGGTTTTTACATGTTTTATGATATAATTGACCTGGAATATCAACTCCAAATATATTGTCTTGATTCTGATAACTGTGTGAGTGTGTGTATGCCTATATATATATATATATATATATATATATATATATATATACACTCAGATTTTGCAAGAGAAACATGCAAACCCAAAATATAATTGAGTGATATCATAAGCTCTTTTTTATGGATTTACTAGAATACGATTTTAATCCTATTAAATCATGACCGGAAAAGTTTGGAAAATTGTTCCTGGTAGCATGTAATATATTTAATTATAGATCTAAAAAGTAATAAGATTTGAGAATAAATGTGAAAATTGAGTATGTGTATTTTCTGATCAAAAGAAATATTGCAAACAGAATACTAAAAGAAACATAAAAAAGAAAAATAACAGAAAAAAATAATCAAAAAAACTATTATAAAAGTAGTCAGTTTGAAATCTTCTTTCAGATAAACCCAGACTAAAGCAATAAATGCAACCACCAAGCACAAACTTAAAATGATAAAGACCAGAATTCAGTTCCATACAGGATACATTACAGAAATAGAAGATAAATAAATTGTCACATTGGTAATTGGTGGTGGTAGTTAAATGATGCTATAATGATAATGGTTGAGCTGACACCTCTAAGATGTTTAAATAAGAAAAAAAAAAAGAAAAGAAGTCTTCTTAGAAGATATTATAAAGGCAGTTATATATACAACGTTTTTAAATAAAAAGAAAAATCCACATAAAGATTATTAATAAGTAATATTCACTATAATTATACTATTAAGCTATTTGTGATAGTTAATTTTATGCATCAGTTTCGTCTAAAGAGTGTCCAGACTGTTGGTAAAACACTCTTTCTGGGTGTGCCTGAGAAGGTTTTACTCAAATATTAGCATTTTACTCAGTAGATTGAGTAAAACAGGACCTTCATCAGGTAATGGCCCTCATCTGATATGTTGAGCACCTGAATAGAAGAAAATGACAGAGGAAGGGCCAATTCACTCTCTCTGTTGAATTGAGATATTTATATTCTCCTGGCCACAGAAATCAGTGACCCAGATTATGGGTTCTTCAGATTTACACTGCTCCAGCTCCATGGTTCTCAGCCATTCTGTCTCAGACTGAATTATAATACTAGCATTTCTGGCTCTTCACATGGTTGACAGTATATTGTGGGACTCTGTGGTCTCTATAATCATAGAGTAAATTATTGTAAGGAATTTCCCATATGAGAGCAATTCCACTGAAATGTGATATATATATATATATATATATATATATATATATATATATAACTTTAATATTTATAATATGTATAAATATATTATATGATTTTTATGAGTACTTACAGAATTCTTATAATATGCAGTTTCCTGAAAAATATATTCTCTGTAGAACCCAGACTACTAAGCTAATATTAAATGATATGAGGTTGAAACCAAAATATATAAGACATAATAATAAATGTGAACATGCTTCATGTTATGGTTTAAATATGAAATATATCCCCAAAGCTCATGGGTTAGATAACACAAGAATTTTCAGAGCTGAAATGATTGTGTTGTGAGAGTCTTAACCTCAGCTGTGGGCAGTAACAGGCATATAGAGTGTGGTTGGAGGCCTTAGGTCACTGAGGTTGTGCCTTTGGGTTTATATTTTGTCTCTGGTGATAAGAGCTCTCCCTGTTTCTTTGTTCTCATGTCCTGAGTGGTTTTCCTCCACTATGTGCTTCTACCATGATGTTCTTCCTCACTTTGGACCCAGAGTTGTGAAGTCAGCAGACTATGAATTGAGACCTCTGAAACTTGAGCTAAATAAACTTTTCCTCCTTTAATTGTTACTTTAGGTCTTTTGGTCATAGTTATAAAAAAAACTAACTAAAATAATTTTCTTTTTAGTCAAAAAGTGTTTCCCAGTTCATCTCAAAAAGCAACATCTGTATTTATGTAATTAACATATCCCTAAAACACTCTAAAAGGTAAACATAAAAAGATGGCAAAAGTATAACAGAAAATAAATAAATAAATAAACTATTGTAAAAGTAGGCAGTTAGAAATCTTCTTTCAGATAAACCCAGACTAAAGCAATAAATGTGACCACCAAACACAAACTTAAGATGATAAAGAGCAGAATTCAGTTCCATACAGGATACATTACAGAAATAGAAGATAAAATAGACAGGAGCACTCTAATGATACAAGATTTACTGCATCATTTTAGATCACTATAAATCAAGTGGATTAACAATAAGAGACACATAAAATGTCTACATGATATAATCACTCAGACATAATTTTATACATATATCACATTGGAGCTTGAGATAAGATTTTTTTTCCAAGAACATGTGGAACATTCTCAAAGTGAATCATATATTAAGTGATAAGAACCATCAACAAATACTATGAAGCAAAAATAATAAAAATATTATGCTTTACACAATTTAATAAAACTAGAAATTAGCAACATCATTTTAAAATACCCCTTCAGGATATTGTTTTAAACCCAGAAGTTTATTTATTGATTTCATGAAAGTAATAGTAAACTTTAAGGTAGGCAGGCAGAGAGAGAATATATTTGAATGCTATCCTCCACCATGTATTCTTTTTAGATCAATGATAAAAAACAGTAAAAAGAATAGAGAAAGAGCACATAAAATAATTGCTATCATGTGATATATTTTATTTATTAAAACCTTTTGATTTCCAGTTTCAATTCTTCCATGAAGGAACTTTGGAAATCATCAGTCTCCTTCTTACAAGAAAACCCTGAAAAAAAAATGGAATCTATCTTCCTTTAGACTCATCATAGAACTGAAATTGCAGGGAAATGAGGAATTTCCTGAAAAACCTGAAATCTATGCAGACAATAGGAAGAGCCACAGCCAGTTGAGATTTGATTACCTGGAGTGTTGTTAGTGGAACTCAAATGGTAATTGTAAATGGTAATTTTCACAAGTTCTGGAAGCCTGAATTCGAACTATGTATCAGGATGATAAGCTCATTGAAACTTTAGTCTCAGAAGGCTTCACACCTTGGGTTTACCTCCTGGATTTACCCCCACCAGATTCTCACAATGAGAAACAAAAAAACTCTCATACTTTTGGTATAGAGTGGAGAAATTACACTTCTTGAAATGTAATTTAATTCTGTAAATAAACATCAAACTCTTCAAGGGAAGAGAGTTTATCAGAGCCCAGGCCCACCAAGGAACATGTCATTTACCCAAATCCAACAGATTTTGCCTTTCTGCCTCACATAAAGGCAAGGGAATATCCTATGCAGTATTTGTGAGGGCCACTGTCTAATAAAACAGAACCACTGAAAGGATAAAATTTAATAATAAAATTATAGAATACTTCCCTCCTCTTCCACCACCATGCCAAGAAAGCACCATAAGTGTGGATTACACCTGAAGGCGTTGTAAGGTAGACTTAACTTTAAAAGTAGTTCTTAGGGACACCCAAAGACAACAGGTGAGACAAAAAACAAAGAATACTAAAGGAATCTGAAATCTCTGGCATCAATAACTACAGATAGTATTCAAGGTGGTCTAACTCCTAGACATAATGGCATAAAACCTCATAGGAAAGGCCTTTTATCTAAATATTTTTTAATCCAATACATACCTAGATTTCAATTAAAAAAATCATAGGGCATTTCTTTTTTCAAAAGAAAACACAGCTAGATTTGATAAAGAAAGCACAACCAAAATCAGATATGACAATTTTTTTTGAAATGATCATAAAGGCAATATAAAATGACTATGATAAATTTTAAGGGTTGTAATGTGAAAGGGAGACGACACACAACCAGATAATGTAGCCAGAGATGTAAATGTTTGAATATATTAAGTAAAAGAAGTAACTAAATATAAGAAATTAAAACACTATAAAGCATTAAAGAATTTGATTATCTTATCAGGCCAAAGGAAAAAAATCAATCAGTGAGCCTAAAGACATACCAGTAGACTTATGAAATTAAAATAAAAGAGAAAAACATTTTTTAAAGGAAAAACATAAGAACTTTGAGAAAGTTTTAAAATATTTACAAATGTATAAATGGGATATTTGAAGGAAAAGAAAGCAAAAAGCAGAATATTTGATTTAATTGTGATATGAAATTATTGACAACTATAAACACACAGATATAGAAAGCTCAGAGATTACCACACAGCATAAACATTAAATAATTTACACCTAGGCATATTTCATTGAAACTGCAGAAAACCAAAGACAAAAACAAAATTTCTGAAAGAATTCAGAGAGGTGAAAACATATGTCATTTATGATGAAACAAGGGTAAAAAATTATATGTGTAATTTGCCTTATAAACTATGTGAACAAGAAAAGGATAGTGAGAAATAATTATAGTAATAAATGAAATAACAACTGACCTAGAATTTCATATGTAGTAATTATTCTTCAAGTAAAATAAAAGATTTTCTCAAATAAAACTGAGGGTATTCATTACCAACAGAACTACTCTGCAAAAAAAAAAATATGAAAAAGGTTCTTCATGGAAAAGAAATATAACATAGGTCAGAAAATTTATATTAAGACACAGAATTTGTTAGAGAAATATTTTTATTAGGATTATAATACTATCCTTTATGATGCTGTCAGTGTTGGTACATGTAACTTAGTTTTATGTTGCTATAACTGAATATTACAGACCAAGTAATTAACAAAGAAAATAAATTTATTTCCCACACTTTTGTTAGTTAAGAAGCCTGCGTTTGGTGAGGGACTTCTTGTCTGTCATTTCATGAAAAAAATTGTTAAAAGAGTAAGTGAGTGTGCCTGTCAGAACAAGAAAGCAAGGAGGAGCTAACCTTGCCTTATAAGCCCAGTCTTGAGATAAGTAATGTATTCCCTTGATAATGAAACTGAATAATTCATGTGGGTATAAGAGTAATGATCTAGTCACCTCTTATTGGGTCCCAATCTCCTAGCACTTTTTCACTGGGTATAAAGAGTGGCAATTCAAGCAATAGCAACATGACATCACGTAGTTGCCAAACCTCATAGAGCTTTACAGAAGAACAGCAAAAACAATTATTAATATTTGTAAATATTAAACTTATTTAGGATGTCAAATTATTCCGAAAAGGAATTTAGAAAGTCACTAAATAATCTAATTATATTATAAATATGAAACACCTTCATTTAAAATGGGAAGATACTTACCTAAGTAACTTTGGAAATAAGTGAAATCTGTTAGATTAAAGGCAAAATTAACTGTATAGTAGTACTGTGCTTTAGTTGATAATATTGTTTTCACTGACCCACATGTTTAGAATTTTGATGCTGCTATAAAAAATGTGCTGGAATTGTATCACTATATAAATAGATGCTTGATAGTGGGAGCTATCAACAATTCTCACAGATGGTGTGAGAATTTGCTGAAATGCAAGGGCAGGGTCTTGAAGAAGCCAACTGGTAATAGATTACTCTTGGTTATATCAGTTTGAAGTCATGTTTGTCTTAGCATGAATTCAGATTGTTGCATATAGATACATTTAGTTTTATATATACATAGATAGATAGATAGATTTTATATATCTTGTATATATGTATATATATATATATATATATATATATATATATATATATATTATATATATATACACACACACACACACACACACACTCAATTCTCCAAACAAAAGGTCTAGAGCTTCTTCTAGAAATTGCTGATTCAGTACTGGGGCTGTATATATATTCAGCAGTTAATCCCAGAGTCCTTTAGGGTCGCAAAGTACAAAAACATGCTTAAATAAGAAAGAAAATCTCACATTGACAGGGGTTTATGAAAAAAGACCAGGATTCAATTTAAAAAGTTCTCAATAGACAAAAAAAAAGACCCTTAAAATATGGTTATGGTTTCCAAAACAACATATAAAATATTAAATATTTTAAAAAATAAACAGAAAAAATAGACTAATATTAGATTTTTACTGAAAAAAATGCATTAAAAATCCATGAGTCTATTTTCAATACACAATTAGATAATTGTATAAACTATTAGGAAACCACAATAAATTTTAAATAAATTTTTAACATGCTAAAAATTTTAAATAATGTACATTGAAGTCTTTCAATGTGAGAAACATAATTCCCACTTCCTATGTTTAGGCTGCTCACAGAATATTATGTGAAAAGTCGTAAAAATAGTTTTACAATGGAGAAATCAATAAAATACTACTTCAACCAGGTAAACTTACCTGACATCTTATATCCTTAAGATTGTTAATTAATCTACATATAAAATTAAGATACTAGGGGCTTAGTTTAGAGCACAGGTAGAACTCTTGCCTACTATGTCTGAGGCCCTTTGTTCAATCCCCAGTATGAAAGAAAAGAAGAAAGGGAGGGAGGGAGGGAAAGAAAAAAGGGAAGAAAGGAAGGAAGGAGAAAACAAAAAAGATGAGAGGAAGGAAAACAAAAGAAATTCAAGATGTTAGAATCTTGAAATATATTTGAAAACAAGTCTTGGTGTGCCTATGAAACTCTTTTAGTTTATTTCCCCCTCATCCATCTATCATCTATTTATCATCTTTTTTTCTCCCTTTTTCCTCCCTGGCCTCTTCTCTCTTTTTCTCTCTGTTACCTTCTTCAGCCCCCCTTTTTCAGTCCTGCCTTTTCTATTGTCTCAGATATGGGTGAGATTCTACTCTTAAGACAGAACACTCAGGAAGAATTTAGCATAGAAATAATTCCTGAGTCTACTTGAAAATTACAAAAATCAAACTTAAATATTCAAAATTGTAAACTATAGGAAAGAAAATTGTGGATATCTGTGAGGAAAAACATTAACTATATACACTGTAGAGATAAAATGAACCATTTTGATAGACTTATGTTTTCTTATTTTATTCTCACATAACTATTTTGAACATAAGAGGAAATGTGTTAATCTATATTTCTAAACTTAGACTCAATCTCTGTTTTTAAAAAGATTTTGGAACAAAATAACTCACTACTATTAACAATAGAAAAGATATTTCTTTAAACAATAATTAAATGTCCCTAATTTGGTGTATAAACATTGTGCTTGTCTTCATAATAGCTGCCATTCTAACAGGAGTGAGATGAAATCTTAGAATGGTTTTGATTTGCATTTCTCTAATTGCCAGTGATGATGAATATTTTTTCATATATTTGTTGATTGATTGTATATCCTCTTCTGAGAACTGGCTGTTCAGATCCTTGGCCCACTTATTGATTGGTTAGTTTGATTGGTTTTTTTGCCTTTTTTTTTTTTTTTTTTTGGTGCTTAGCTTTTTGAGTTCTTTTTATACCCTAGAGTTTAGTGCTCTATCTGAGTGTGAGGGGTAAAGATTTTCTCCCAAGGTGTAGGCTCTCTATTCACCTCACAGATTATTTCTTTTGCTGAGAAGAAACTTTTAGTTTGAGTCCATCCAATTTATTGATTCTTGATTTTAATTCTTACGCCAAAGGAGTCTTATTAAGGAAGTTGGCAGCTATTATGCATATAAACAACAATAAGTGTTGGAGAGGATGTGAGGATAAAGGTCCACTCATACACTGCTGGTGGGACTGCAAATTAGTGAAGCCAATATGGAAATCAGTATGAAGATTGAAATATATTTGAAATATATTTTTCTATATTGGAAAGTAGTATGGAGATTTCTTGGAAAATTGGGAATGGAACCACCATTTGACCCAGCTATTCCTCTCCTCAGTCTATACCCAAAGGACTTAAAAACAGCATACTACAAGGTCACCACCACATCAATGGGTATAGCAGCACAATTCACAATAGTTAAACTGTGGAAACAACCTAGATGCTCTTCAATAGATGAATGGATTTAAAAAAAAACTGTGGCTTATTATACATAATGGAATATTACTCAGCAATACAAGAGAATAGAATCATTGCTTTTGCAGGTAAATGAATGTGATTAGAGAAGATAATGCTAAGTGAAGTTATTCAATCCTAAAAAACAAATGCCAAATGTTTTCTTTGATATAAGGAGGCTGACTCATAGTGGGATAGGGAGAGGGAGAATGGGAGGAATAGATGAACTCTAGATTGGGCAGAGGGGTTGAAGGGGAAGGGAGGGGGCATGGGGTTATTAATGATGGTGGAATGTGATGATCATTATTATCCAAAGTACATGCATGAAGACAAGATTGGTGTGAATATACTTTGTATACAACCAGAAATATGAAAAAATGTGCTCTATATGTGTAATAAGAATTGTAATGCATTCCACTGTCATATATAAATAAAAAGTTTTTAAAAATCATTGCATTTATATCTATTGAACAATACTTCAATAATCTTTGGATCTCGCTATATGTATAGACCACTTAAAATTTATCAAAACATATATAAAGACATTTTGGCTTAAGAATTTTATCACTGCTTCAACTTCAAAGGTTTGGGTTATACAATGTTCTATTAAATATAGTATAGCAATATGGAATTTTAAAATAAATATATTTACATATATACATGTAAATAAACATACATCCTATCTCAATGCACACACCTTGCATTTCAGTATTAAATGTCAATATATCTTTTCAACAAGTAGAGCATTAAGGAGTTATTATTATTATAGCATCTAGCAATATTGAAAAGTCTAGCCAACCTACTTGGGTAAATCTAATAGTGAACAAGGAAAATAGTACTTTGTTTTTAATGTTTTTCTTTCCTGGACTTGCCTAATATCTTATTTGGGATTTTTATTAATTAATATTATTGGTAGATTAACATACAGTTTTTAAAATTATTACTGGACAGTACTGTGAAAGCAGCAGTCAGTAGTATGACTCTACTTTTGGCAGTGTCTATTGACTTTGATGTTTCTATAAGTGAAATACATAAAAAAAATCTGCTGTATTCTTACTTGAGCTGTATAATCATGGATATTCTAGGTCAAGTGTATAAAAGCCAAACTGAATAATAAAAACATAGATTCAGAGCTCCTCAATCAAGTCCCAGAATTGAACAGGTTTATTGACCCATATATGACCCAATAATTTATGTAGTGTCCCAATCCCCTGGAGGAAAGTCCTTGGTACAGTGTTGCAATTTTATACTGTTAATCTTTATCCCTAGTTGTCCCCAACAGCATCTATATGCCTTTACTAGGGTAACTGTATGTAAATTGAGAAAAAGGAATCAATCAGACCTTTGGGGGACTACTGAAAAATGACTTTGAACGACATTCATTGCAGGAGACCCAAGATATCACTGTGGCACTTCAATTAGAGTAGGGGCTAATGGATTTCATTTGCTTAGTCATCTTAGTTCAGATCATTCTTTCTGTGGGTGGAATGTGTCCTCCACCAGCACTGTGGTTATTTCCCACAGTTCAGGATGCATAATTGAATTAAACAGAAAAACTGCTAGAATTCTTACATTGGTTCCCTGATCTGTATAGAGAAGGATTTCCTAGAGGGAAAGACCAAGTGAAAACCAATCCAACTGTCTCTATTAAATAGCAACTGTCTATTAAATTCTCAAATAAATAGCAAACCTCAAGAATACTACATTCTTTGAGGACATGTAAATTTTATTGTAGCACCAAAAACTGAAGAAAAAAAGATTATCACTCCCTTCCACATTCACATTCAACTCTATTTGATCTGTGCAAAAAGCAGATGGATCTTGAAGAATGAGAGAGGATTATTCTAAATTTGACCACACAGTTATTTTCCTTGCAAAATTTTACCAAATGTGGTTTCATTGGCTGCTTAAATTAATCCATCCCCTTTGAACTACTATAAAGTTTTAGATATGGAAAATGCATTATTCTTCATATCTGCCCATTAGTCAACCAGAAGCAGAATGCTTTAAACTGAAAAATCCAGTAATAAACATTTACTGTCCTACCCTAGTGGTGTATCTACTTGCCAGTCCTAAGGTTAGCAGTAAGGTTGGCTGTGTCATTACATTGATAACCTCATGTTGGATAAACATAGAAAAAAGCAGCAAATACTCTAGATTCGTTAAGGTATTTGTCCACCACGGTATGGAAAATAAATCTAACTAAAACATAGGGTTCTTGTACCTCTGAAATTTCTTAGAATCCGGTGGTGCTGAACTTGTTGAGTTATTTCATTTAAGATGAAGGAAAACTTGTCGTATACGGTTCGTTCTATAACAAAGAAATAGGTGCTATGCCTAGTAGGTTTCTCTGCATTTTAACACAAATGTTTTTCTCAACCAGCTGAGTTACTTTGATCTCTTTACTACAGAACCTAAAATATGCTTGTTTTGAGTCTTTAGTGCCAAGAACAAGACAAGAACCTGCAACAGGCACTTTGCTGTGCAATTTATTCTCAGTGTTGGACCATTTGGCCCAGAAAATTCAATGACAGTTGAGATATCAGTGACAGACAGGGATGTGTTTGGGCCTTTGGCTTTCACTTATAGGAGAATCACAGTGCAGGTCTTTTGATTTTGGAGTAAATTTTGTCATACTCTATTGATAACTTTTCTTTTGACAATGAGTTCTTTGTCTGCTACTGGACTTTAGTACACATTTGACTCCCTTTTTTGAGAAAGAGCTCATGTCTGAATTTAGACTGAAGTAGAGAGTGACACTATCTATGATCCACCAAGATACCATGCAATCTGAGCTCACCATCATTATCTGGATGCTATTTGATGCACTCATCCATAAACTTGGGCATGAATGACAGTATACTGCTGTCAAAGGAGAGTTGAATGCACATTGTTGGACTTTATTAAGTTCTTAAGACATGAGTAACTTACACACTGAAGTCTTTTAATATTTTAATAATAAAGTAGATAGGATGATCTCTTTTGTGTATATGTCAATCTATTTCTCTAGTTATTACAGTTATTTTTGTTGTCATCCAATAAGTACATGAACAAAATAGCCATTGTGGCAGGGATGAAGATTATTAATGGACTCAGCAACATAGATTTTTATTCGCTAATGTTGTGCTGCAGTAGTCATTGTTGAGTGCCAAATTTGCCAGTAGCAGAAACAAACTCTGTGTCCCTAGAGTGGCACCAGGTCTCTGGATTATTGGCCTTGTAAAAGAGGTTTTCTATTTTATACTGCTCCCATCATGAAAAGGACAGCATTTACTTCTTCCGAAAACAGATACTTCAATATGGATTCACCTGTCCTTCACACCATGCTTTCACCCAAACTATTATCTGTGGACTTTTAGAATGCCTTATCTACTATCATGATAATTCACACAGGATTCCTTCTTATCAAGAAACTTCACAGTTGGGCATGGTGGTGCATACTTGTCCCAGTGTCTGGGGAGGCTAAAGCAGGAGGGTCACAAATTCAAAGCCAGCCTCAGCAAAAGGTAGATGCTAAGCAACTCAGTGAAACCCTGTCTCTAAATAAAATACAAAATAGGGCTGGGGATGTGACTCAGTGGTTAAGTGACCCTGAGTTCCATCCCCAGTACCAAAAAAAAAAAAAAAAAAGAAAGAAAGAAAGAAAGAAAGAAGAAGAAACTTCACACCAAAAGAATTTTGTCAATATGCCTATCCCCTGGAATTTAACAGTCTTGACATGCTTCCATCATCTTGAATCAACTGGATTGACAGAATGAAATTTGATATTTTTGAAAATTTAGTTACAATTGCTCACTGGGGCAAGATTCTCCAGAAACCTGTATATGATCTGAAACAATGTCTGATATATGATACTGTTTCTCATATAACCAGGAATCATGGGTCAAGGAAACAAAAGATGAAAGTGGGAGTGGCATAATCCTCTATTACCCCTAGTCACCCAGTAGTAGCATATTTGTTTTCTGTTACCATGACCTTATGTTCTCCTGGATGAGAGGTGGAAGTTGTGCTTCTACCTACAGATATAATGATTCTATTGCACTGGCAGTTAAGAGTGCCACTGGACTGCCTTGGGATCTTCATTTCTCTGAATCAACAAGTAGCTAAAGGAATGATTGAGCTGGCTGGGGTGATTGATCCAGATCACTAAGGGAAAATGGGAATCTTACTAGATGATAGAGATAATGAAGTATTGTATGCAAAGCATGTGACCCCTTAAAGTATCCCTTAGCACTGCCATGCACAGCTATTAAGGTCAATGTGAAGCTACAACAATGCAATCTAGGTGAATCTGCTGGTGCACAGAATCTTCAGGAGTGAAGGTTTTGGTCACCTCCCTAGGGAGAGAACCTTAGCCAGTAAGGTGCCTCCTGAAGGTAAAGGGGGATAGGTAGTAAAATAAATAACTTTGTTTTCTTTCCTCTCTTACTTATCGTGTAGCTTAAGAAATACTGACTTTACATCAGAATACTTAAGGCCTGTTAGTTTTACTTCATAGTCAATATGAGATATCATGAAGGGGAAACAACTCAGGAATTTTACCTCTTATTTGGAAAAGAGTGTAATTATGGTTAAAGTCAGAATTGTCCCTTCATGTTAGGCAGAACTATGACATTGCTATTGTCTTTATTTGGAGATTAAGATTGATTTAAGGAGATGTGTATGAGTGCCAAGTTGAAGGGGTAGATTTATGACAGTTATTAGTAATGTATGAACATAGCTGGAAAAGGGAGTGCCTAGCTGTAAGGTTAAGCATCATTGCTGGTATAGGTCTGAGTTTAGGGTTGAGATAAATATTTGAATGAGTGGATTCACTGAAGTATATAGGCATGTATGTGGATGTGTGTCATTCAACAAGTTAGTGTCTTGAACAGAATAAAAAATACAGAAAAAAGTAATTTACTTCTTTGTTTTCTGTCTCACTCTTTTGACACTTGGACTATAGTTCACACCATTGGATTTTCTGATTCTCAGAAATCCTTTTTTCTTTGTTTCAAGTTTGTAAACAGTGGACAATGGGACCTGTTTACCTTTGTGATCATATGACAAAATGCCTTATGTGTTAACTGTATGTTTTTTTTTTCTTTTCTAAAAACTGGGGATTCATAAAACCAGTGAACTAGCAAAAAAATACCAAAGCAAATGAACAAAAGAAAATATTCTTTCATAAACCTTGTCCTCTTTTAGGAGAAGAAAGGCAGTACAACCTAGCTAAGTCTATTTGAGATTGTGTGGGTTCTCTAAAGACAAATAAAGCTCTGTAGGAAATTAGAGTGATGGGTGGCTTGATATGTTAGAGGAAAACTCTTATCAAGTTAATTGGAGAAATATTCATGGTATTTTTCTGAAGAATGTAATGTGAGAAAGTATTATAGTATATAACAGCAATTATGTGAGAAATGCTTAAATGGAGAGTTTGAGAATAGTAAAGCAACAAATTAAAAAAAATAAGTGTTATCACATGATAGTATGTTAAGAGATAGTTAACAATGTATATAATTAACCATGAGAAAAATTATGTTGGTATGTCTAATTCAATGTGAGAACTTTAAATTTTATCATTAATTAAAACAAAAGCTATTGAAAGGTTTTAAGTTCACATGTAGCATAATTTTACTTTCAAAAAAAATTAGGTTTAATTATGAAAAATATTTTGAGAAGCAAGAGTAGAACTATGAAGCAATAATATTACCAAATTTCACATGATGGATTAATGTTGTTATGTTGTAAGTAATGCAAAATAATTGGATGCTGGATACTTATTAAGGTATAATTTACAGGCTTTGCCTATGCCAAAGCTCAGGCCCTGGGCAGGACTGCCCCCACCAACCTGCATAGTAGCCCAAGCCCAATTTAGGCCCAGGTCTTCCCACCTCATCCACCTGGGATCCCAGCTAATCCACCTCCATCTTGGAACACTGAAGCCATTGACATAGCCCTCACCACACATTAGCCTCCACCTTGCCACAACAAACAGGGCCTAGAAGCAGCTGCATCTCAGAACAGGCATCCTAAAGCCACCCTTTCAGCCCCATCTCTGAAAGAATTTGCATCCATCTTGGGACAAATCCACTGCTATCTCAAGTTATCTCTGCTATTGCCACCAACACCTTTAGTTGCAGTAGTATCCATTGTGGGACATGGGCAGGTCTGGAAGCATGGCACCAAGGTGAAGTACAGATAATCTGCACAGATACTACAAGATTATAGGGTAGAAACTGTAATAACTCAGATCTGCATTACAAAAAGGAAGACATATAGAAACATAAAAAAAAAACCAAGGGAAGAAAGTGCCCCAAACAAACAAGGATACTACAATAACAGAATTCATGAAAAAAGCAGTTTATGAAATGTCAGAGAAAGAGTTCAGAATATACATAACTAAAATGATCTGAAAATTAAATGAGCAAATACAGGCAAAAAGTGACCACTGTAACTAAGAGAATAGGGAACAAATACAGGTAGCAAAATATTACTTCAAGAAAGAGATAGACATTCTGGGGAAAAAAATCAGAAAACCTTGAAATGAAGGAAACAATGTACTGAAAAAATGAAAAAAACAATAACAACAACAAACTCAATAGAAAGCATCACCAACACACTAGGTCACTTGGAAGACAGAAGATCAGATAATGAAGACAAAGTATATAATCTGGAAAATAAAGTTGATCACACAGTAAAGAAAGTTAGAAACCATGAACAGAACATCCAAAAATTATGGGACAGCATTAAAAGACCAAATCTAAGAGTTATTGGGATAGAGGAAGGCCCAGAGTCAAACCAAAAGAATGCACAATCTTTTCAATGAGATAATATCAGAAAATGTCCCAAACATAAAGAATGAGTTGGAAAATCAAATAAATCAGGCTTAGAGGACTGTAAAGGAACACCTGTGGAGGAATATCTCTGAGGAGATGCAAAAAAGAATAGACACAGACACATGATATAAGTGGGCAGACAGAGGTGGAACAGAGGGTAGTGAAGTGGTGAAGAAGAAGTGCAGAAGTGAAGTATCCTCTCCTCCCTCCTGCCAGTTTATTAACTCATCTTACCCATCACACCCGACTCCACTATAACCAGTATTCCTTTAACCTGAGTGCTAGCTAATTGAGATAAGTTCCAGGTTAATACAAACACAGTCTCTCACACCCAAGGTTGTTACTATGGAAACCAGGTAGTGCCTGCATAGTTATCTAATTACCTGAGGGAAGCAGGGTAAACTTGTAAAGGACAATGCTTTGGCAGCCAGGCATCCCATTCTTTTGCACAAGAGTTTCCCAGTAGCTAGCTTTCTCCTAGAAGCCAAGAATTCTGTGTCTTTGCACAGAAATTTCCTAGTTACCAAGCATGTCACAATCACAAAGTTTGTAGACCCCAATCTCAAACACAGAATTCCTACATAGGACAACAAATGTACAAAATTACAACAGATCTGCACCAAGGCATGTTATAATGAAAATGCCTAGCATACAGAATAAGAATAGAATCTTAAAGGCTGCAAGAGAAAAAAATCAGATCACATATAGGGGGAGACCAATTTGTATTTCAGCAGATTTTTCAACCCAGACCCTCAAAGCCAGGAGATTGTGGACCAACATATATCAAGCTCTGAAAGAAAATGAATGCCAACCAAGTGTCTTATATTCAGCAAAATTAAGCTTGAGATTTGATGATGAACTAAAAACTTATCATGATAAACAAAAGTTAAAAGAATGTACAGAGTATTTTCAGCAAAATATTCCAAGAGAAGGAAATAAAAAACAACAATAAAAATCAGCAAAGGTAGGAATTACACTAAAGGAAAGGCTAAATAAAAGATAAACTAAGTCAAGTAAAAAACCAAAAATATACTAAGTCTGGGAATACAAATCATATTTCAACAATAATCTTGAATGTGAATAGACTAAACTCATCAATTAAAAGATATAGACTGACAGACTGGATTTTAAATAAAAGACCCAAGTATATGTTGCCTTGAAGAGACTCAGCTCACAGGAAGAGACATCCACAGACTGACGGTGAAAGGGTGGGAAAAAACATACCATAACATAAACAGGCAGGTGTTTCTATCCTCATATCAAATAAAGTGGACTTCAAGCCAAAACTAGTTAAAAGGGAGAAAGAAGGACATTTCATACTGCTTAAGGGAGTCATACACCAACAAGACATAGCAATAATAAATGTCTATGCTCCCCCAAATGGGGCATCTATGTATATCAAACAACCCCTTCTCAGATATAAGAACCAAATAGACCACAACACAATAATACTGGGTGACTTTAATACAGCTCTCTAAGCACCGGATAAATCTTTGATACAAAAACTATAGAACTCAATAATACAATCAATAATTTGGACTTACCAGGTATGTATAGAATATTCCATCCACCAACGAGTTAGAGTTAATACACTTTCTTCTCAGAAGCACATGGACCCTTCTCCAAGAAAGACCATATGTTATGCCACAAAACAACTCTTATCAAATACAGGAAAATAGAGATACTACCCTGCATTCAATCAGACCTGAATGGAATGAATTAGAAATCAATTATAAAATTAAAAAGAGAAGCTACTCCATCACCTGAGGAATAAACAATATGCTGTTGAATGGTGCATGGATAACAGAAGACAACAGGGAGGAGACAAAAAAATATTAGAAGTAAATGATAACTCCGATACAACTTATCAAAATCTCTGCAACACTATGAAGGCGGTGCTAAGAGGAAAGATCAATGCATTAAACTCATTCATTAAAAGAATAAAAAGTCAAAAAATAAATGACCTGTCATTACATCTCAAAGCCCTAGAAAATGAAAAACAAATCAACATCAAAAGTAGTAGAAGACAGGAAATAATTAAAATCAGGGCAGAAATCAATGAAATTAAAACTAAAGAAACAATTCAAAAAATTGACAAAAAAACCTGGTTCTTTGAAAAAATAAATAAAACTGACAAACCCTTAGCCATCCTAACAAAAAGAAGGATGAAGAAAACTCAAGTAACAAAATTTGTGATGAAAATACATATCACCAGACACACTACCGAAATACAGAAGATAATTAGAAACTATTTTGAAAATGTATACTTCAGTAAAATAGCAAACCTCAAGAACACCAACAGATTTCTAGAGACATATGATCAACCCAAACTGAGTCAAGAGGACATATACAATTTAATCAGACCAATAGAATATGCCATCCAAAGCCTACCAACCAAGAAAAGCCCAGGAACGGATGGAATCACAGCTGAGTTCTACAAGATGTACAAAGAAGAATTAATACCAGTACTCCTCAAATTATTCCATGAAATAGAAAAGGAAGGAATGTTTATGCACTCATTCTATGAAGCTAGTGTCATCCTGATACATCAAGAAAAAAAAAATCAGACCAATGTCCCTAATGAACATTGATGCAAAAATTCTCAATAAAATTCTGGCAAATTGCATACAAAAACATATTTTTAAAAAATAGTGCACCATGATCAAGTATGGGTCATTCCAGGGATGCAAGGTTGGTTCACCATACAGATGTCAATAAATATAATTCATCACATCAATAGTCTTATAGATAAGTATCGTATAATTATATCAATTAATGCAGAGAAAACAAAACATAGCACCCTTTTAGGTTCAAAACACTAGAAAAACTAGGAACAGTAGGAACATACCTCAACATTGTAAAAGTTATCTTTGCTAAAATCAAGATCAACATCATTCTAAATGGAAAAATTGGAAGCAATCCCTCTAAAAACTGGAACAAGACAGGGATGCCCTCTTTCAACATAGTTCTTGAAACTCTAACCAGAGCAATTAGACAGACAAAAATAAAGTTAAATTAAAGGGATATAAATAGGCAAAGAAGAACTCAAACTATCATTATTGGCAGAGGACATGATTCGATACTTAGAGTATCCAAAACACTCCACTAGAAAACTTTTAGAATTCAGTAGTGAATTCAGCAAAGTAATAGGATATAAAACCAATACCCCAAAATCAAATAGATTTATATACATCAGTGATGAATCTTCTGGAAAAGAAATTAGAAAAACTACC
Source organism: Marmota marmota marmota (assembly GCF_001458135.2). NCBI lineage: Eukaryota > Metazoa > Chordata > Mammalia > Rodentia > Sciuridae > Marmota > Marmota marmota. The sequence goes on along the minus strand of NW_026000078.1, from coordinate 5,096,934 downwards.
CCATTCACAGTAGCCTCAAAAAAAAAAAAAAAACTTGGGAACCAACAAAAGAGGTGAAAGATCTCTACAATGAAATCTACAAAACACTAAAGAAAGAAATTGAAAAAAACCTTAGAAGATGGAAAGTTCTCCCATGCTCTTGGATAGAAAAAATTAATATTGTCAAAATGGTCATACTACCCAAAGTGCTATACAGATTCAATGAGATCATGGTTAAAATCCCATCATCATTCTTTATTGAAATAGAAAAAGCAATTATGAAATTCATTTGGAAAAAATAAGAAACTCAAAACAGCTAAAGCAATCCTTAGCAAGAAGAGTGAAGCAGGAGGCATCACAATACCAGATCTTAAACTATATAACAAAAGCGGCATGGTATTAGCCCCAAAATAGACATGAAGACCAAAGGTATAGAATAGAAGACACAGAGACAAACCCACAAAAATACAGTTATCTTATACTAGACAAAGATACCAAAAACATACATTGGAGAAAAGACAGCCTCTTCAACAATTAATGCTGGGAGAACTGGAAATCCATATGCAGCAAAATGAGAATAAACCCTTATCTTTCACCATACACAAAACTCCACTCAAAGTTGAGACTTAGGAATTAGTTCAGAGACTCTGCACCTAATAGAGAAAAAAGTAGACCCAAATCTTCATCACATCGGGTTAGGCCCTAACTTCCTTAACAAGACTTTTAAAGTTCAAGAAATAAAATCAAGAATTAATAAATGGGATAGACTCAAATTAAAAAGCTGCTTCTCAGCAAAATAAACACTCAATGAGGTGAAGAGAGACTCTACATTTTGGGAACAAAGTTTATGCTATACACACATTAGATAGAGCACTAATCTCCAGGATACATTAAAAAAAAATTACACCAAAAAGCCAAACAACGCAATCAATAAATGGGCCAAGGAGCTGAACAGACACTTCTCAGAAGAGAATAAATATTTGATCAACAAATATGAAATCTTAGAGTAGTTTTGATGATTTGCATTTCTCTAATTATGAGCGATAATGGCAGTTATCATGAATACAACAATAGGGCTGGGGATGTGGCTCAAGTGGTAGTGAGCTTGCCTGGCACGCGTGGGGGGCTGGGTTCGATCCTCAGCACCACATAAAAATAAAATAAAGATGTTGTGTCTACCGAAAACTAAAAAATAAATATTAAAAAATTCTCTCTCCCTAAAAAAAAAAGAATACAACAATAAATGTTGTGAGAGAAAAGGCACACTCATACATTGCTGTTGAAACTGCATATTGGTGCAACCAATCTGGAAAGCAGTACAGAGATTCCTCAGAAAACTTGGAATGGAACCACCATTTGATCCAGCTATCCCACTCTTCATTCTATACCCAAAGGACTTAAAATCAACATACTATAGTAACATAGCCATATTAATGTTCATAGCAGCTCAATTCACAGTAGTTAAAACATGGAAGCAACCTAGATGCCCTTCAATAGATGAATAGATAAAGAAACTGTCTTATATATACACAAGGGAATATTACTCAGCATTAAAGAGAATAAAATTATGGCATTTTCAGGTAAATGGATGGAGTTGGAAAATATCATGCTAAGCAAAGTAAGCCAATCCCCAAAAACAAAGGCCAAATTTTCTCTCTGATAAGTGGATGCTGATCCATAATGGGGGTGGCAGGCATGGGAAAAATGGAGGAACTCTGGGCAAATGGGAGGAAGGGGTGAGAAAGGGTGCATGGGGGCAGGAAACATGGTGAATAAGATGGACATCATTACGCTAGGTTCATATATGACTGCACATATGGTGCAACCCTACATTGTGTACGCCCAGAGAAATGAAAAGTTGTGCTGCAATTATGCACAATGAATCAAAATGCATTCTGCTGTCCTATATACCCAATTAAAATAAAGAAATTAATAATAATAAAAGAATTTACAGGCTTTTTTGGCAAAATGAAAGTAATGGAAAGAGAAGTTACAGATGCTTCCAAGAATTTTTATTCTAAGTAAGAAGAAATAACGGGAGTTGATATTTCTTAAACATTTCTGGGAAGAGTTGAAAAAAATCAGATTTTGAAACAGGGAAATCAAGAGCTTGTTCTGGGATACGTTAAATGTAAGATGCTTTTTTAGACATGCAAATGCGAACCAAACACTTGGATAATAAATTCTAGTTCTGAATAAATAAGGGATAAATACAAATTGGTACATTAGAATATAACTTGAGTTTTTAAAAGAACATATGATTGGATGAGATCACATAAGAAAAGTGTGTAGATCTAAAAAGAAGTTGACTGGTTATTTTCAAGAATGTATGCAACCACCTCTGGATCTAAGAAGAAATTTTTTTCAACTGACCATGAAGTTCCATATAATCTTGTGTGTGTGTGTGTGTGTTTGTGTGTGTGTGTGTGTGTGTGTGTGTGAGAGAGAGAGAGAGAGAGAGCTAGAGAAAGAGAGAGAGAGAAGCTGAATATATTCATATACCAGAGATCAACAGTCAAGTCCTGCCCACACTTCCTCTCTGAAAGACAGCCTCCATGAAAGGTATTTCAATATGCTTTTTTCCTCAAGCCTAGTTCCTCTGTTCTTATATGGAGTTCAGAGCATCTCCTGCAAATAGCCCTCCCTATGCCATCCCCATGGTTACAAACAAAACACTGCTGACTTTTGGCCCCTCATCAAATGTCATTAGTCCAGACAATTATCCCTGTGCTAATATTTTTCTGGGAATTTCAGTTGCAAGTGCCTCTCCTAGCATCTGCACACCCCTCAGTCTGATAGTGAGTCACTCTGACAGCCCTCCCTCATGTGTATTAGTTTGAGGTTCCAAATCTTTCATAGTTTTAAACAAGTTAGTTTTCAAATCTGCCAGTCATTGTTCTTACTGCTTAGATATAAAATAAAGAGCATACAGTTTCTGACAGAATGGTTTTAAGATCTTAATGGTGACTGTATCTGAGAATAAAAATAAATCATTTCCTGATTTATGATTAAAATACCTTTATTTATCTTTTCTGAACATCCTGCCCTTTCTTTCTATTACTACTCTAGGACAAAAAAAAAAAAGAAAAGAAAAAAAAATTAACTTGAGTTGACCTTAACAGCAGCTTATAAAACTGTACAGTTTACTTAAATTCTCTTTTATTTGACCTTTACTAGCCTTGGTTAAGATGGATTATTTTGTCCCAATTTGTAGAATTATTTGTTAATTCTAGGATAGCCTTATCATTCTGTATAGTTCCTCAAGAGTAACATTATTCATAATCTGATGAGTACTCTTTAAAAATGGATTTCTTTCCATTGATTAGTATATTTTCATTATAATTTACAGAGACTTGGAGGTGAATGATTTCATCTTCAAAATACAACAGATATTACATTTTGGGACTATTATTTCATGCCTCAGGTTATATGAGACACACAGGTAAAGGTCATCTTTTTCCATGTGACAAATATCATATTCTGTAAAGAAAACATTTCTGACTAGATTGTTTTCTTTTTAATAAGTGAAAACAAATAAGGGCAAGGTGTACATTTTCTCCTAGGTGAACAAGAATTATGATAACTGTCAGACAACATTTAATTTGAGATTTTTATATTTTTGTGTAATTATTCACTCAATAATGAGTGCTAAATTTGCTTTTTCCTTTTTTAGTAAAATACTCAAAGTATATCCTCTAATTCTATGTTTATAAACATTAGATGCATTGTTAACTAGCTCCTTACATATATATGACTAATTCAAAGAGAAGCAGAAACATCTTTCTTTAACCTATAATTTGAGTATTTTGCATTTAATTGGTTGTAGTCGAGTAAATATGTTTGTCCTCACAACATTCAACATGTAAGCAGCAGTGTTTAATACTATTTAAGTGTGATTAACTTGTGAAAATCCATCAAGTATCCTGAGAGCTACACAGCTTATTTGAAAATTATGTATAAAGTTTTGAAGAATAAAAATGGTTTGACAAGTAGGCAGCCCACAAAGGAACTGACACATCAAGGGAAGAAGATCAAACAGGAATATATCAGGCATATTCACACTGTAGGCTGCAGTGTCTGGCTGCACTCCAAGGGGGTTGAAAGAACAAGCAGACATGAAATATAGAGAAAGAATAGAGACATGAATCTCAAGGTGAAGAAATGAAAGACCATTTGACATTCAAAAATGATGTGGTTTTTGTGTGTGTGTGTGTGTTGTTTTACAGTTTTGACACACAGTCAATAAACTCACCTCAGCTTAACTAAGTTAACTCGGTGCAACTCTTTTCCTAAATCTAAGGATAGCAACACAAAAGAATGTATCAAAAAATGTTTCTGCTAAACTACGTGACTCTCCTGTCGTGCTTACGCTCAATAATATAGAATAATGCCAGTAATTTATATATGCAGGCCTAAATTTATAATGCTAGTTTATAAGCCTTTTACACTTTTTAACATCACTTAATATTTTTTTTCAATTTTATTACAAGGTGAAGTTTTAACTGAATTAAGTATAATATTCTGATTAATGTGACATTTTGGTGATATGTGACATTTTGGTTTTTAATGTTTATTTATTTGTCCATCATCCATTATTTAACTTTTCAATATTTGGATTTATTTTGGTTGCGGTTTTAAAGTATAAGTCTATAAAATATCTGTATGCCACTGATCTTATTTCAGATTTCGTTATTTTAAAATGACCTCACATAAAATAATATAGTAAACTGCATTCTCAGTGACACTCTGCCTTGTTTTGAATCACAATTTAACTTAGAACTTTGTGGATAGAAAGTCTTTGTTTTGGGGTTTTGAATCTATCTCTAAAATATACTATGTATTGATCCTGGATAGTACAGTATCTTCTAATCTTTTAATATTTTCAGGATGAATCCGTATTCTCATTACCAACTCTTTCTTTAATATATTGAGAGCTCTTCTGAACTATCTTAAAGAAACTTATTGAATAGCTATGAAATGACTTTTTTCTGCCCTTTTCCTCAGAAATTACTCCAGTACTTGACATATTTTTGCAAATTAATTCTGAATTTTTTTTTCCTCCCCTAGACTTTGTTCATTTGGGGGTCTTACTCTACCACTTAAATAACCTCCTGTCTTCATCACTCTCCCTTCTACTTAATGAAATTCCAGTGATCTAAAAACACCATTGTTTTGCCAAAATTGTTGGATCATCAAGGCAGACTCACACAAACCACAGATTATGGATAGTGAACTTTTCTTTCTTGCTTCTTTTCTTTCTTTCATCCTTTTTTTAGGGATTGAATCCAGGCCTGCATTACTACTGAGCTACACCAACAGTACTTTTTATTTTCTGAGACAGGGTCTCTGAAAATTGCTGAGGCTGACCTTGAATTTGTGATCCTCCTGACTCAGCCTCTCATGTCACTGGGATTACAGGTGTGCCCCACTATGCCGAGAAGTTACATAATTTTTGAAACCTAATCTTCATATTTAAAAGTCAATTAAATAGGAATTAGGAAGTGAGAAGAATGAAAGCATGTATGATTTTGATTGGGAAGGAAATTTCACAAGTCAAGTCCTAGTGAGTCTTGGGAATTTTGAGCAGTAACTAGGCCTGCTGCAGGGCTAATTCACAAACTTTGTTTTGAATGGTTCAAATACTGCAGATGCTTGAGTATATGCACCAAGTAAGGTGGCTGCAATTTCTGTGGATGTTCAAAAAGATTTTAAATGTAGTTGTCTTAAAAATTGTACATAAGAATAAGAATATTGTTAAAGAAAGTATATAGTGAAGACAATGGGGAAAGTAACCCAGAGGCAGTAACAACAAAATCATACTCACAAGTGAATATATTTCGGAATAGATTGGTCCTTTTCGAAAGGTAGTATTTAAATAGTGAGGTTTTCTTGTTGATCCTTCAATTTCTATTTTTTTATATATAAATCTTAAGAAAATTGTGTTTTCTGGGTAAGATAGTTATTAATCTATCGTAATAAGATAAAAGGGTAATTGCTTATTAAAATTTTTGTATTTAAGGCTGGATGTTGTTTACATTCTGAAAAATGTTGACAAATTGTCTTCTGAAAGGGCTTTAAGGGTTAGACTTCTTCTACTAGATGACTTTGTCTTTCTAATGGTTGGGCAGTGGCATTTTAATGTTAGTTTAGTTTTCATGGCTTTAATAAGCTTTGAGTTGGTAAACATTTTCACACTTTTATTGATAGTTTTTTTGTGTGTGAGTTGTAAATATTCTTTATTCACATTTTTATCATATTTATTTGTTCTTTTCCTAGTTCACATTAATTTTTAATTTAATTTTTTGGAACTATTTTCTCCCATCAGTCTTAACGCTTCAAAGTCTTTCTCCAGAACAAAAATTAAACATTTTTTAATGTAAAGTTTAGTACTGACATTTTTGTATTATAAAGGATCATTTGTGGCTCCTGACATAAATTTCCATTCCTGGCTTTTAAAGAAACCAATAAATACTTAAATATTGCAATTTTCTGAGGAGTTAGTTGAGCCCATTTTTTTTAAATTTTACTATTACATTGGTTCAAATGGGAGATCATATTACTGATTTTAATTACAAACTTTTCTTAATCAAGTCCTATCAACATCATGGTAATTGAACCTTTAATTTAAAAAAATAATGTATTTTTCTCCAGTTTTCATTTCATTTAAGAGTCAGACATAGAATTATGACTTTTATTGCTCTTGGGACTCTGATTTGGGAAAAAGTTCATTGGACTTGTATATTGAAATATTATGAAAATCAGCCTCAGGAGTTTTATGTCCTCTTTGGTGTTATTCCTGAACATGTAGAAAAGTCACTAAGAATATTGTCTTTTAGAAAAAAAAATCTTAAGGATCTTTGCCTAGGACAAATAAATACAAATATAACTTTTAAGCGAAGTCATTGTTCTTTAATTTTGCTTACTGTTATCATTGTCAAAACTCTGGCTTTTGGTTAATGTTTCAAATGGAAAGATTTTATGTATCTATGACTGTCAAACTGAGAATCAGTCCTGTCAGAATTATAGTTGAAAAATGTCCTATTACATTCAATGCAATTCATATATGATTTTATATCTTTTAGAACTACTAAAGATTATGAACCTAAACAAAAATAAAAATATTTTCAGGATAAACAACAAGTGCTCTTTGTATATTTTCAACCAGTAAGAAATTCTCTATTTCTGTATGTATTCCATACTTGCTGGAATCAACATTATCCCGTTAAAGTACTTCCTTTCATAATATCCTCTTTCAGGAAAGTATTAATGTGACTATAAGGTCATAGAAAAGCCTCCCAACATGGCAGGAAAAAGACAATTTCTTGCTATTTATTGAAGAGAAAATGGCGTATGCTTTGAGTTAATTTGTTTTGGTTTATAGAGGTAAATACAGAGAAGAGACATAAATAGAGTTCTTAGAAGACACAGAACACACTAATACTAGAGGGCATCACTCCTCTACAATCTGAACACTACTTAAATACATCAAAGCATCAGCTATGTGGGTTTCTCTGAAGGAAGTTATAAGAACTTTCTAGATTTTGGAAAACAAGGCCCATTCATACACAATATAACTTCTCATGATGTTATACCCATAGCATGAATATCAGAACAGTATTTGAGATTCAGTAATGAATTTTGTTACTTTCCCTTCTTAGCATGCAAGAATTTCCTAAACTGGGCATCCTGTATTTAAAAGAAAAAGAATCAGTAGCTATTCAGATAGCTACGTGTGATGAATATTAAGTGTATCTTATTTGTTTTGTACTATCACAAACCTTACACTGTTTGCCAACCCCAATGATTTCATTTGTTCCAGTGTGAATCAGCACACTTCAATTAACAGCACAGTAAACCATTTTCTCTTTGGGGTCACCTATGTTCATATTTTCTATCAATGGAGGTTCACTCTTAGGTTAATCAGAGACCTATGTTCCATTTTTTCCTTTCATGTTTAATGATTTCCTTCAAAATATTTCCTATTTAGTCTTGTCTTTTGTTTTTCCCAGTGTTGTTTTCCTTTTTATCAGGTTTCACAAATGAAAAAAATGAAGGGCCTTAGCTGTGCTATTATTCTTCATCTTCAGAAGTGTTTTGACTAAATGTAAACACCCTTTTCTTGTCCAAAATTTCTAAGCTCATTATAAGTCATTTTCCCAGTACACTTTTGACCTATTTTTTTTCCTTTGTGAATAATGTCACCATCTCTGCTACAATGATGTGACCTCCTTGTTTTTTTTTTTTTACCTAATATAATTTTTGCTGTAATAGAATCAAAAGTACACTGACCTCATTTATTATAAATTTTGAGAGAACTCCTTGATAAAATTATTGAAGTTACTTTTAGTCTTTTGAATAAGAAAATATCTGGGCAGTATTGTGTTCTATTTGATAACTTCTGTATAAGACTTCCTGTGAGAATTAGAAAGGAAAAGCTTATAACATCATGTTTAAAGGATTTTTTGTAATTTCTAGCTCACATGTAAAGTCTAAAGTGATTTTAAAATATATTTTCTTTATTAATTTTGTTTATTTTTACCCTTTGGTCTTATTCTCCAAGATAGTTCTTGTATACTCATCTATATTCAATAATCAGATTTCTCAGGCTTCAGAAATGTGTTTTTATTGATTTTAATCTACTTACTTTAAAATTCACACCTGATTCCAAAATTATTATTCAGCTAACCAATTTCAATTGCAGAAATAATGTCTGTTGTTGGATCAGAGGGAATATTTTTTACTATTTACTAAATGTAGAAAAATTTTATATTCTGATAGATTTTTTCCATCCAATACTGTAATTTTATTATCCGCACAAAAGATATAAATTATTGGATAACTATTTTCAAGCATCTTAAATGAATGATTGTAACATGTTTCTAAGACATACTATTAAAAATGCGCATTGAGCAAAAACTTTGGTGAAAAACAATGTAACTTTTGCTTTTCCTGAGAAATTCTCATTAAATTACCTTATTTTTGCACATTAGATCTAAAACATATTTCAGATAAGGAATGTCAGGAGGAAGACATCAACCTCTCCATCCCTATTGACTGCTGTTTTTCCCAAAGTTCAATTTCAAGTCAATATTGAATGCAACGTTCTATATGGAGTCCATATTAGCATTAGGTGGTACAGAGTTATCTTTTGAGAGAAATGATTCTTTGTGGGGTTTTGTTGTTGTTGTTGATGATGATGATGATGATGTTTGTTTGTTTTTTGGAGGAGGTATGGTTCTTTTCTGCATTAGGATGGGAGTATGAGACTTCCTATGCTTCGGCTATCTGTTTGGATTTCTTCTATCTTTTCTGAAAACCTCTTTAATAATACAAAATGGATTACAAAATACATGTATTTTTTCTAATATCTCATTTCTCTTTTTTGCTTCTTTCCTGTACAAGAAGAGTGACAGATTCTTCTATCTGTTACCAGCTTTTTATGTCTGTCTGACTTCTTATATCTACTAACATTGTAGCCAAGAAATAAATAGAAAATATGTACTTTGTTTTGTTTTTAGCCTCCCAGATATTTCTCTTTGTCTTTTGAAGTTTACACTGCTTTTTCATGAGTTTTGAGTGACATATTTCCACTTGTTCCTCACAGGAGCCCAGAGCATGCTCATTGTGTTCCCTCTCTAGAATACTATGCACAAGTCAACTTCTCCAGTCTGCTCACATCACTGTGGCTTCTACGTCCACTCACTGGTAAAGGATGAGTCATAATCTCCACTTTAAACTACATTCAAAGAAAGGCCAGACTTACTTTTAATGTCTCAGGATTCTCTTCTGCATGAATCCATCTTTTAATATAGAGGATATTTGCGTACTCTCTCAAATTTCTTCACAGTGAGGGTTTAAGCATGCCATCTCCACTCCTACCATCAATTGCCCTATGTCTGAGTGGTACCGAGATTACATAAAATGGTTGTCAGTAGCAGATGTGGATAAGCACTGCAGCAACAGATGTTGGTATCTCTAGTTTCTGGAGGTTGTATTTCCAGCAATAGAGTTTTAAATTGAATATTAGTGATAGTAGCAATAAAACAGTGGTGTCCTTCTTCTATGGAGCAGAAACAGTATCTTCATAAGAATAGTCCTATCCTGTAACTTTGGATTGTTTTCAGTATAAAACCTCTAATTCTGTTTTTTTAGCCCTCTTAGCAAGACTTCATGTGCTATCCAATATTCATTAGTAAAGCATTTTCTGCTTAAATTAGCCAGAGTTGCCATCACTTTTAGTACTTGTAATTTGATAATATATGTAAATTTTGATTTCAAAACATTGAAAAATAATGACTATACTGTCTCCTTTTATCTGAAAGGAAAGGTCTTTAGAAGACTTTTATCTTTGTTATGTATGTTGATCAATCTATGAAAACAAAATTTCATGTTATTGTTATGTTTGTCTGTGTATGCACAAAAATTTATTTTTTGTAAATGCTTACCAAAAAAAGCAATAAATATGCCCATATTAGAGAAAATCTTCCAGAATCAATAAGCTGGTACAATAGGCAGGAATACTCTTAAGTCTTGATATTTGAGCAACTAGTGATAGAGACAAAATGTAGCTCATAACACAGACAGAGAATAATTAACTTAAATTCTACTTTTAATCTTATCACTACTGAGATATACATCCTTTTGCAAGCCATTTCATAAATTTTTGACCCTATGTAGTTCCCTATAAATTTACTGGGTAAGATGAGACCTTTGATGACATTCCTTCCTTTAAATTTTAAGACTTTTTAATACAAATTCCTAAAATAAACAAAGTCTATGCACTTTCAGAATTTTTAAAAAAATATTAATGTTAGCATTTATATTAAATAAATCTGATTTATAGAACTTACCAAAGGGCACTTTGGTGAATATCATCAATTATAGAAGGAAAAAAAACATATTGTTATTAGAAGTATATGACTTCATTAAACTTTAAAAATTCAAAACCACTTGCTTGAAAAACTCTTCTTCCTACACGTCATTCTTTGAAAACAGTTAAAACACACACACACACACACACACACACACACACACACACTGACTGGGGTATGTCTCCTGGCAGCTGCTAACTTATTTTGGCATTATTAGTGGTGTAGTTTGAGTCTCCTTACTCAATTTCACTTTTCCCATCTGCAACAGTTTCTCAGGTGACAGGTATTCTCCATGGGATTCTGGCAACTCAACCAACATCAGTTGTTGTAAATACTATCATAAGAAGGGTAAGGAAAGGAAAAAAAAAAGGAGAGAAAGAAAGAAAAACTTGTTTATTCAATTGACCACAATTAAAATTTTCAAATTTTAATAAATATAAGACAATGCCATTTTTTTATATAATAGTATGATCATTTTTGGACAGACATGGTTTTCCTTTTATCCCACCAGACAAGTACAGCAAACTGAATGCTCAGTATCATTTTTCTAAAAAGACTGTAAGTAAAATAAATACAAGGATTTACCCTCTCCAAGGTCATCCTTATTTTGCTCATTTTGTGCCATAAACTACTTAGATTCCCATTTGGAGTCCTGATTTAGTTTTCAACAGCAGGAACGAGGATCGTGATATGATTTACTTTCTTTATCATGTTGGAATTTCACTTCTCCCAAATCCATGTATTTCACTTGTCCCACTTTTGTTTTCAGAGGTTCATCAAAGTAAATTATGCCACTAGCCATGGGTATACAATACTAAGAAAAGTCAAGCAAAGTTCACACACAAATGGGTGATCAAAAAAAGTTACCTTCTAAACCAGTGGATCTCCATGGCAGTAGTACCATTAGTAAAAGGGCATTCTGAACATTTGAAAGGAGATTCTTGGTTCCCACAATAACATGGGGCAACTTTGGCAGGCATTTCATGGGGAGGGATTTTAGATTTCCTGCCTATTGTCCTCTAATAGTCCATATCCATGCCCATTCCCACTTCCTTCCCCATCCCACTGACCTCTCCTCAATGTTACAAGAGCTAGACAGATTAAATATATAGATTGTTTTGCAAATGGGTTTAGATATATTTATTTAATTTAATATATTGAAATAGGCTTGTTGTGGATTTGGAAGTTAAAGAAAAATGAATATAATCTTCTATGTCTAGAGTCACTTGCCAGTATTTTAGAAGGTTGCTTTCTGCATCAGATTCTATTGTTGCTTAGCTCCATTGCATCTGTCAAGAAACAACAAAGGACTTCTGTGTTGTTTCTATGAGTTGCTCACATCAGTTTCGCAAGTCCACACTCTGGGGTTCTTTGGAGTTTTCTTTGTTTTGTTTTGTTTTTTGTGTTTTGACTTGGTTTGGTTTTGATACATTCCAACAGGTCTTGGATCTATCTGTCCAGATCTGTCCAGATCTTGCTTCTTTCACTCCTTCCAAAATTTTTGTAAACACCTAATTCCATGAATTAATTCCCTGTTTAAGGTATACCTAGAATAGCTCAATTTCCAATACTGAATTATATGTCATTCATATTATGTCTTGTAATTCTCATGTTTCACAGAATGAAAAATTTCCCTGTATTTCATGAGATTATGTTCATAAGATTTTTGATGTCCTTCAAAACTTTTACTTTATTTTTAAATATGTTTAGATTTGGTATGCATAAATCTGTAGAAAATATAAATCTAATACAGAGTTCAAGAAAGCAATTTACTTATTCCCTGGGGCCCCAAAAGAACTGTTGGCAGAGAAGGGATACAAAGGAATGTTTTCAGGTGATGCAAATATGCTCTCTTGGGTGTGATATTTGCCAACATTTACTAGATACTTGAAATAAATGCATTTTATTCTATGTAAATTATACCATTTGTAAAATTTCCTTTAAGCAGTTAACATTAAGATAGGGTATAACATTTCTAAATACATCTTCTCATATATAAAATCTTTATTAAACAATCTGAATATAGGACTTAATTATTTTTACATATTTACTATACATGATTTCAGTATAAACAAAAATTTTCAGAAAAAGTACTACCTTAATTGATAGTTTGCTTTGTTTGGGAAAATTTCCAAAAGTATTTTACTCTTATCAACATCATATAAAAAATGTGAACATATATGTTAATATACACATTAACACATTTATCATAAGGTGATTTTCATTTTCACTGTGATTCTAAATGGAAGTGCCAACTTCTGATAACCACAATGGAACTTCTAATGTAAATGTATTGAAAAACCAGCCTCTATCTCAGAGCAAAGCCTGTCCAAGGAAGGGACATCACCTTTGTCCTTGGAAAAACCCACAGAGCACTCCTAAGCACATTCCTACCCTGCTAAGTTGTTTATCTACAAATAACAGGAGAGATCTGCTGTGCCAGGTGTCCCTGACTCAGTCAGGCTAGGTGGGGATCCATAGCAGCCCCCTAGCAGCCACCAATCAGCATGAGACCGGGAAATACCTGGGATGCCAGATGACCCTCCCAGTATTTTATGGTGGTTGATAACAAGTTGGGAAACCATGTAGTTCAGCACTACACCCCTCTTGGCTTAAGCCAATCAGTTCAAATGAATACCCCTTTTGTACTGACCAATCACCCCTACCCAACTTGTTCCCTCCAGTGAATGTGCTAATCATGTTTTAGAGTTGTTATTTGATTTTCCCGTGGTGTGTGATGATTTGCTATGATGTATGTGAAGTCCCTGCCTTCTCCAAAGAATGTATAAAACTGCTGCAAACCCTGGGCTTGGGGCCTTTCCGCGTCACCGGTTGCTGTGGGTGCGTGCGGAGGACCGAGCTAGCTCACAATAAACACCTATTTGCTGCTTGCATCGATCTTGGGTCTCTGGTGGTCTTTGGGGGTCCCGAATCCGAGCATAACAGTATTTTGTCCATGCTGCATTAGAAATTACTTGTTTTTGTTAATCTTTTAAATTTTTGAGACCTGTTGTTATATTGTAGTAAGAAAAAGTATGTCTAAGCTGCCAATAAAACCATTCCTTTCTTCATTCTAAAATACATGCCTGAAGTTCACTAGATGACAGCTACTTGTCTGCAGTACTGAGGATACTGTAGTAATAAAAGAAGAAGAAAGAGGATTAAAGGGATATGGAGGAGAAGGAAAAGGAGGTAATCCCTGGGTAGAGAGAGTTTAGTTTCTAAGGGGGTAGACTAATAATTATTCAATAAACTGTTTCAGGTACAGATACAAAGACTAGGAAGAAAAATGGGGCCCTTCCCCAAAGTCAGCTGATTAAAACTAAAGTGCAAATTTGATGAATTTCACCTGATTTTAGTGCCACACTATTTCTGATATGCTGAAGTTGTAAAGTAGAAAGAGTACAAAAGCAACAGCAAATAATTACACTTTGTACTAAAACAAAAGGAAATTATCAATAACATTAGCAATAAACTTTAATATTAGTTCCATCTGATCACTGGGATTGGGTTGAGTTCTCCAGGAAGCAGATGCTGAGGTCTAGTTTTGAGTACAAAAAGTTATTAGGGTAGAAAACTTGTGAAACTTAAAAAGATAAAGCAGGGCTAGCCAGGAAGTACAAGCAGATTATGATTTTAGAGCCCTGGACAAATATCATTGGATGGAGGAGCTTCAACTTGGGCAGCAGTGCCTAGGCCCTAGCACTATGGCCATGCTTGGTCATTGACCAGGGCTAATCCTTGTCTTCCACCACTGGTCACTGACCAGGGACCACTCTAAGAAACTGTAACCTGGACTTGAATTTGGAGATGGATTTAGAGGAAGCTAACAGCAGCAGGTGGGAAACCTTACTGCTCAGAGCTGGACAGCAGCAGGTCATTCCTTGAAGAGGAATCTGAATGAAGTATTTGACAAATATCTCTGGTATAAAGTTGATATTAATAAAATTGGCAATCATAAGATTTGTTTGTGTGTTGTTTTTCCTATTATTTGGACTTCATGATGACCTAAACACTTGTCAATTATTCTTAAAGCATGTCATCACTTAAATGGATCTCCACCCTTATAGTCTCATAAGAAGTTTAATCTGTACTTAACTGCCGACAATTTTATAGGTTGGGATCCATGGCCTATTCATTTCACAAAATCTGACTTTTCTTTCTGTAGTTCTCTGCCTCAAACATCCTGTGTGAGCTTCTTCTACATTTATTTAGGGACTTGGCAGGAGATTTGTTCTAACATAGTTGTAATAAATTTCCTTTATAGAAAAAGTCTTGTAGAATATATACTAAATCTAGAAGCTTAGGGGCTATAAAATGTGTATTTTACATAAATATAAACGTTTATATATATATTGTAGATGGGCACAATACCTTTATTTTATTTATTTAGTTTTATATGGTGCTGAGGATCCAACCCAGTGCCTCATATGTGCAAGGCAAGTGCTCTGCCACTGAGCCACAATCTCACCCAATATAAACATTCTTTATGTTTCCCATCTTAAAACTTCTCATTGTTCTAGTTTCTTTTTTTTTTTTATATATTCTGGCCTTGAGTAACTTTTGGGACACCAATGGCAGCACAAACATTTCTTTCCAGCAACTTTCCCTCCTGTAGGTAGCCCTGACCTTATTTCCTTGAATGTTTTATTTTTTTTCTCTATACTGTTCTTTTTTCCATCCTAGGAGGTCAAGTTGAGTTTTCAAAACTTTGATATAATTTTTTTTTCTCCCCTACCATGTGTACAGCTAACTCAGACTGTTGCATCTATTGACCAGAAGATAAAAATCTTTAAGCTGATTCCATTGTTCCCTAAATTTCTGAGTTCATGTTTAATAACATGAGTCATTTTTTTTTCCTGGATCACAATATGAGTCTTTCTTTTCTAGTGACCAGAATGTTCCCTCTGCTTTGAAGAAATTAACTCTTTTAGTAACTTTCCCTATTTCCTGCGTCTCTGCCTTTTCTTGTAATTGGATCTGTAAAAGTTTCATTCAGTCATTGCTCAATATAAATTCAAGTGATACCATTTATTTCCTATGTGATGTTCTATTATGTTATTTGTACATTCTGCCAACCTTGAGAGAGACAAGAAAGAAGTGGCTATGTTTTAGAGATATTTTTTTCTTCATCATCTAACACAAAATTGACATGTTGCTTGTATAAAATGTGTATAAATCATCGTTTTTTTCAGACCTAATTAATTAGCATTTCTAAGGGCAAATCTTGGTTTTTTTTCCCCTTGAATTTCCTAACTATTTGCCCCAGCAGCATCATTCAAAACAGGACCTTGTATTTGATTGGTCTTTTACACCTGTGCTCTGGGTCCTTGTGCTGACATCTAGGATGAGGTTGGAAAAGGTGCCTGAGCTCCCCTTAGAGGCCAAACATAATAGTTAACCATATTTTTATATGTAGAATATTCTGCATTGGCTCACTTTTAATGTGATTCTGTATTTAATGTGTTATCATTTCAATTATAGTCCCTCACCCTTTATTTATACATTAGTTTAGGTCAGATATTTGGCGACTGTATTTGACATGTTTGCCTGTGAGTGCATGGACAATTCAAAAAGAATTTGAGTACTATCCTTCTTTGACTATATTTTAGGATAGTTTGTATAACAACTATTTGTTCCTTTAAATTTAGAAATAATTAATAAGCCTGGCCTTGATTTCCTATAAGATTTCCTATAAGACTCTCAATTTTAAAATATTCTTTGTTTCATCAATCTTATATGAACAATGCATTCTCTTAAATGAGACTTTTTTCCCACAGACATTTTAATAATGTTTGATTATATCAGTTTTAAGAACCATATTACTGTTATAAAATATTTATTGTTATGGATGCTTTTAGCAGAAAATTTTTAAACTGGCTTTAAGAAGGACTATTTCACATATCAGGCACTTCAGAGGTATTTCAGATTACATGTATAATAGCAGATTGAGGACATCATTAAGGAACAGGTTTATTTCATCTCTCTGCTCTGAATCCTCAATATTGGCAGGGAGAGGTACTTGATTGCTCTAGGAAGATAGGAGAAATGGCTTTCCCAAACATGAAACAAACTACTTTTTGGAGGTTTCAGCTGGACTATTCTATTTTCCAGTTCCCAATCCAGTAACAGTTGATGAGTAAACTAACTGAGACTCATTTGAAGATGTAGCTACATGTGCAAAGTTATCTAAGAAGGGAGAATAGAACTTGATCTTTTCTAAGCAACTAAATATTTTCTAAAATGTGATTTTTAAAAATTCTGATATCAGATAATATGTAAAAAGTTCTCCGTTTAATTTACAATTTTCTCAATAAGTACTTTATTAATCTAGCTGGTATTTATTGAGCATCTAAAATTAGTTTCAAGGTGTATTACTGGTGTTTTATGATACAATTTTCTCATTTCTAGGATCAAAAATAATTAACTTCTCAATCTGCTTGAGGATAGCTTCACTGTTTTTAAGGATAGTATTTTTTTCTGGGTCAATTGAAATAGAAAAATAATTTTATCTTGCTTTTAACCAAAATAATAAATGCTAAAATTAATTAAATGCAAAATGTGTAATAAGAATGATGCTGAAAGTGTTTTCTCAAAATGTTTAATTCTTTATGAAATAATATTATAGTATCCATTTTCAAATAAGGAAACTGGATATAATGAGGCTATGTTACTTTCTTAAATTTATATACCCAAAGTGCTGGAGGTTTGGTGTTTTAATCCAGGTTTCTATGACTCAAAACCCATGTATGGGATTAATAATTTGCAACTATTTCTTAGGTAGCCAAGCCTCGAAAACCAAATTAATAAATAACAGATTATCAGGAGGAAAATAAAAATTTATTTATGCATGTAATGTTCATAAACATAGGAGAACCCAAAGAGCAATTTAAAGGAGTCATTAGAATTGAAGGCCTGTATACCATTTTAACAAAGGGGCAATGAATTTATAGAGACAAAGGATAAAGAGTTTGGGGTTCTAGGGACAGTGTCTTAGTCTATTTTCTGTTTCTGTAGCAAAATACTTGAGACTGTGTGATTTGTAAAGCAAAGAAGTTTAGTCCACTCATAGTTATAGAAGTCTTAGTGTGTAGTATCAGCATCTGAACAGCTTCTGGTGAGGATCTCATGCAGCTATCACTCATGGAAAGAACAAGGAAAGCAGGCATATTTGGAAGCCCACTATTATGGTTTAGGTAGGCAGTGTTGTTCACCTTTTCCTGGAATTCATTCTCAACATGGCCTCCATTTTAGATCTTACTCGATATTAGACCCGATTTACCTAACTACACTGACTACCTAACTTTAAATCTGGCTTCATTATGGCTTCTTAACCTAATCAGTGAATTAATCATAGAAACAGTGAATTAATCATGGCTGCAGGGGGTGAGTCACTGGGGGCATGCCTAGTACATACATTGTCCTTATTGAACAGAGCTGCCTCTCTGCAACCTGTTGTGATGTCTTGAGCCTCCTGCCTCCCCTCCCCCACACTCTTTTTTTTTTAAAGAGACAGAGAAAGAGAGAGAGAGAGAGAGAGAGATATTTAATATTTTATTTTTTAGTTTTCGGGGGACACAACATCTTTCTTTGTATGTGGTGCTGAGGATCAAACCTGGGCCACACCCATGCCAGGCGAGCATGCTATTGTTTGAGCCACATCCTCAGCCCCCTCACCCACACTCTTACACTGTGAAGTTCTGACTCACCTTGAATCCAAGGAATGGAGGTCGCCATCTCTGAACTGTAACTTCTGAAACCATGAGCCCCTAAATAAACTTTTCCACCTCTAAAATTGTTCTTGTCAGGTATTTTAGTCAGAAGTGAAAAATCTTATTAAAATAGTCACATATATGAGAAAAAATAGGGAGTCTAACATACTTTTTAACAACCCATTCATGGTTACTGATCTAGTCTCTAAGGACCTAACCCACTCCCTCCAGAACTAATCACATCCACAGAGAACTAACTCAGTCTCCAAGCCCCCATGAACTAAGCACCTCCCTGTAGGGCCCACATTTTAAAGGTCCCACTGCCTCTCAATGTCATTACATTGGAAGTCAAGCTTCTAGCATTTGAATCTTTGGAGGACCCACCCATCCAAACCATAGCATGCGATAATTTAGGGAAGATGAAAGTATGGGTTAAATTGATAGAAAACAAAGATTACTTTAGTAAGACTTGCTTGTGTAGGGCCAACTAACTCAGTGACAACTTTCTGTGTCCTGTGATAATGGCTTTTTTCCTCCTGTTGGTAGAAAGGAACACTTTTGTGAAGGGAAGCCTGTACCTTGTGTTTGAGCAGAAAGGGAGAAAGTAGATCACTTTTCAGGTGTTTGATATTTGTTAATTGCTTTTAATGTAAAGTAATTAGAAAACTAGCAAGACTATTTTGAAGTGGTATATTATCTCTCTCACCTACAAATTGAACTTCTATGTAACACTGTCTCTCATATATACAGAATGACTTCACTATGGAAAAATTTTAAAATTTGCCTAGAATTTTGAAATTTCTATGAATATTTTCTTTGTATTAAGTGCTATAGAGAAAGGCAAACTCAGATTCAGCTTATATAAATAAGCATTTTATTTTATTCTTTTTGACAGCAATAAGACATGAATTTCTCTTCCTCTCACTTTAACAACAAGTATTTATCAACAACTGCATGTATAGCAATTTAAAGTACAACATTGACTTACACAGAATTCAACCATCCAGATCTAATGATTCTTGTCAGATTTTCTGTCTCTTCTCCTCGTAATTTATTCATTTTTCTCTTCATCTTTCAAGCCCCCAAAACCAAATATCTGAACACTTTAAAGTCTTCTTAAAATTATTTTTCAGTTGCTTACTAAAATGGAAAATTTAACTTCAACTCTCAGGCAACGCAAGTACATGTTTTATTGTACAATCAATGAGAATAAAAATTAAATGTTCTACATATTTTCCAGTTTAATACAATCAAAATGTTTTATTTAACTTCCTTGGACTTATTTTGGTAAAGTTAAATTGTGCTTTTTAATATTAAAAAAATAATTTTTAAAAATTCAATGCTCTCTATTTATATTAATGATTCTTAATTGATACACTTTATTTTTCATTTCTTTTTCATGTTTTAATTTTGGGGAGAACCATATGATACTAGAAATATTTCTTTTAATTACTACTTAAGCCATTTTTAGCTGAATGCTTGAATAATTCTGGTTGAGTAACTGTTTATTTTCACACATATATTCATTTGCTTTCTCTGTCAGACATTCATATAGTAGCTCTCTCTGGTTTCAGGTTTAATAGTACGTAACCTCCTTCCTCTTTAGGTGACAAATGGAACTCATTAAGAAATAAGAAACCATCCATTACAGCTGAGCCTTTCTATTTGTCACCCATGATGCCAACAGATTGTCTGTTCAAACACTTAGCAAATTCAATCATATGACACTTATTGTTCTTCTGTTTTGTATAATTTTTAGATGTTTTTGGAGGATTAACTACCAGCTATAATAAAATATATATATTTGGACACCATAAATGGATTATCATAGAAGAGATGGATTGTTATCATGTCTCTTGTTGACACAGGTGTTACCTTCTAGAGTTCATAATCAAAAAGTGCTAGAAAAATAATGTAGAACTTCACCATATTTCACAATTGTAGTATTTACATTGAATTTTAAACATTAATCTAATGTAAATCTATTTGCCACCATTTAGATTCAGTGGAAATGCATCCCTGAATCAAAGCATGACTTTCTGCAAAGCTATTTTTTAATTATAATTACTAACATATATTTATCACACAAATTAATGGAATTCACTATGATATCTTCATATCTGCATACATTGTGCTTTGATGGCATCCATTCATTTATCCTTCTATCCTAAATTCCTGCCCTTATAATTTTCTATACCTTATAATTTACTACCCTTCTCAATACTCATGATCAAGGATCACACTTGGATTTATTAGGTCTTCTCTATCCTTTTTTCTTCTTTTTTTTTAGTTTCTACATATTAGAAAAAGCATCCCATACTTCTATCTGTGTCTTTCTTATTTTACTTAACATAATTGTCTGTAGTTCCATCAATCTTCCTAGATATGACAGGGTTACATTCCTCTTTATGGCTGAATAATATGCCATTGTGTATATATACCATATTTTCCCCTGTTGATAAGCCCTAAGTTGATTCCATATCTTAACTACTGTGAATAGTGCTACAAAATGCTTGGGATTCTAGTATTACCTTTGCATGCTATTTTAGTCAGTTTTCTATCACTGTGACCAATACACATAACACAAACAACTTGAAGAAGGAAAGATTTATTTTGCCTCAGTTTCAAAGGTTTTAGTCCATGGTTGATTGACTTTATTGCTCCTGGACCTGAGGTGAGGCAGAACATCATGGCAGGAAAGTATGGTGGAAGGAATCTTCTCAGTTTATGGAAGCCCAGAAACAGAGAGAAATAAAGTGAGTAAAGGGACAGGTACAAGATACAGTTCTCAAGGCCATATACATAGTGAATTACTTCCAAACATGCCCCACAAGCCTACAGTTTATTCCATCTCTCAGCAGTTCATTCAAGTTATTAATTATTCACATGGGGTAATCCATAAATAGGATTAGAATCCTTATGTTGCAATCATTTCCTAAAGACTCAACTCTGAACATTTCTGCACTGGGGACCTAGCTTTCAACACATGAGATTTTGAAGGACATTCCAGATTCAGACTATAGCATATGCAGACTTTATTCTTGTCAGATATATGCCCAGGAATGGATACCTGAATCATGTGGTAGTTTTATTTTTATTTTCTTGAGGCAACTCCATACTGTTTTCCATACTGGGTGCACTAATTTACATTCCTTTTACATTCCTGTCAAAGATATTTAAAAATTTGTTTTTTTGCATATCCTTTCTGGCATCAGTTTTTTTTTTATATATATGTCACTCTAATAAGGGTATATGATATCTCACTATGTTGTGATTTGCATGTCTCCAGTAAGTAAAGACTGAGAATTTTTTATCAACTTATTGGTTGCCATTTGTTTTTTTCCTTTGATAAGTTTTAATTCAGATCATTTTCCCAGTTTTAATTGGATTGCTTTCCTCATTTGTTGCTGTTAAGTTACTTGAGTTTCTTATATTTTCTGGATAGTAATCCTGTGTCATATGAGTAGCTGGAAAACACTTTCTCCCACTCTACAAGTTGTCTCTTCACTCTGGTGATTGTTTTCTTTCCTGTGCAGAAGATTTTTAGTTTGATATAATCCCTTTTATAAATTCTTGCTTTTCTTTCCTGAGTCTTGAAGTCCTATCCATAAACTATTTTCTACAAGGGCCACAAACTTTGCAATAGCTGGGATGGTCAGTATCTTCACAGATGGTTTTACCGGGTCTCTCCTTTTTACTTTTACCCCTGTGGATGACAGATTTCCCCATCAACTGTGGAGCTGGGATGGTGGGGTAATGAAAAATTTTGTTTCTCTTGCTATGTTGATATTCCAAGTCTCTGGATTTTAAAAATTGTCTATTTTTCTACTACTGCATCCCAGTGTTATCTTACAGTCATTCACCTCAGTATGTAGCTCCATACACAGCTATTTTTCTTTGTAGAGAAGGTGGGTGTTTTGGATCTCTAGTTAGTCACCTGCTTATAGTGTTGATTTTTCTATAAATTTTACTTCATTTCTAATATGCCTTAGGTTTTTTTTTTTTTTTTTTTTTTCAGGAGTTTGGGAATATTATTAAAAAACCTGAAACTTGGACCACTATTTCACCATTAAAATGCATTAAATTTATATTTTACAGAGAAAACAAATCAATGCAGAATACTTAGTCAGATGGAATAAATGGACGGGAAATTATTTTAATATTTTAAAAGAATAATAATAAACACTTAGTAGATCACTGAAAATGAAAAAAAAAAGAGAACAATTGAAAATATCTAGTGGTGGATAATTTTTTGTGCATTGTTTTACAGAGATATTATTTAATTTAGTATTTTGAAAGGCTCAATAAAATGCTTAAAGCCAAATTTAGCAACCCATTAAGTATTTATAAAGTGATAAAAGTTAATTTATGTATTAATGTAATACATGATATCAGCAGATTTTTTTAAAAAAAATCACCTCTTCTTAATTAATGTAGAAAGATTTTTGATGATATCCTAAATCCTTAAATAATAAAAACACTTAACAAATAAAAATAGAACTTTTTTTTATCTGATAAACACACTTCCAAAAACCATTAATTGATGATTAAGAATAGATGATTTTCATTTAAAATCACAAAAGAGAAAAGATCACTCTTGTAACTTCTATGCAATATTGTACTGAGAATTCTGCCTAGGGAAATTAAGCAAGAAAAATAAATAAAATCATCCAAAATGGAAAGAAAGGAGTAAAACTATTTTCACAGAAGTAAAAAACTTGTTTATAGAAAATACACTGGAACACTAAAAACTTTAAATAATATAAAGAATATTTGCTAATAATAATTAAATATATTAGTAAAATATGATATTTTATGCATAAATTAATTATATTTTATATACTTGTAAATAAAAATTTGTAAATTAAATTAAGAAAGTAATTTCATTTATAATAGCCAGAAAAGGAATAAATACTTTGAAATAAATTTGATCAAAGAATCTAAAAGCCTCAGAATAAAATTCGGGGCATTTTCATGGCCATAGATTTGGCAAAATATTCTAAGATATGGCAATAAAATTAGGGGGAATTTCTTCTCTAAAAAGTTTAAAACATTGTTGAAATAAATTTTAAAATATTTGTGCAAATTACAAAACATTCCATGTTCATGGATTGGGAAGATGTCTCTACTTCCTGCTTCCATGTACATTGTTAAAGAGGCAGTATTTCCCAAACTGATTTATAGATTCCACACCACAACTCTTTTTGCCCATCTTTTTGGAAATTAACAAGCTAATTTCAAGTTGATTCATAATAGAAAAAGTAATCCTCCCAGAAAATTAAATTTATGCATTCCCGTTTTAAAATACACACATACAATAATAATCAAATAAGTATAATTTGGGGACAAGGATAAGTATGTAGATTAATAGAAAGGAAAAATCCAGAAATAAACTTGTACTTGTATGAGCAACTCATTTTTAAAAACTCACTTTAATAATGGTGGGTTTTCAACAAATGATGTTGGAACTACTGTATAGTCATGCAAAATGAAGCTGGACTCTCATTATTTGATACACAAATTAGCACAAAATGTCTAAACAATCTAAATATAGAAATTAAAAGTCTAGAACACTCTGTAGAAAAGATGGAGTACTTCACGACTTTGGAGTTGACAAAAAATTCCTAGATCTGACACCAAAAGTATCAGATTTAAAAGAAAAAAACAATACATTATTTTGGATTTCATCAAAATTAAAAGTAGTTTTGATTCAAATGATGCCATCAAGAATGTGAAAAACCAAACCACAAAATGAAAGAAAATATTTTCTATTGTGTGTCCCACAAGCAATTTTTATATAGAGTATATGATGAATGCCTACACTTCAATAGTAAAAAGACAACTCCTCAATGAGTAAGGGGCATGTTATCATATGGCATAGAAGTTACACTTATAGCTATGTATTCAAGAGAAATAATGAATATGTCAACACAAAAATTTCTAAATAAATGCTAATAGCAACTTTATTCAAAATAGTCAAAAATGGGAAACAATTAAAAAATTTATCAAAATACAAATGAATAAACAAAATGTGAGGTATACATAAAATATAATATTTTTTATAAATAGGAAAGAAGTACTTGTACATTCTACACATATAAACTTCAAAAATGTTTTGCTAAATGAAAGAAAAAAACAAGTCATAAAAAATGACATCCAAATGATTTCATTCAAATGGGAGTCAAGAGAAAGAACTCTGTTGAGGCAGAGAGTAGATTACTGATTGCTCAAGGTATTGCTTAGAAGTGTTATGGTTTTAGAGGACTGATAGGTAAAGAGTAAAAGATTTTTAATAAAATTGTCCTAAAAGTGACTATGGTGATGGTTGAACAAGATTATCGACACACAGTAAAAAACAATTGAGTCTTACACTTTAAATGCAGGCCTTCCATTATCTATGGATTGAATCATAATATAGTTATTTAAAAGTATACTCCTGAATTCAGAACATGTTCCCAATTAATAGGCAAGGCTGAAGGAAAGAAATTCCTCACAATTTGGCAAAGAAAATTCTGGATTTATAATTTACAAAGATGTCACCGTGACCATCTGTGAAACCTAATTTTTAAAATCTTAATAGTGTATTTTTAAATATAGTATATGCATAGTATCATCTCAACATGAGTCAGTATAAAAGAATCATTAATGAGATGTGTTACATTCTTTTAAGAATCATTAATGAGATGTGTTACATTCTTTTAAGTATTAAGTCTTCAAAATCTGATAATGTGCTTCTTGGTTTTTAACAGTTACACATAACATTAGAATTGACATAATTATAAATGCATGGGATATAACCTGCTCCAGTCATCGAGCTATTAGATTGCTATTCTGTTCCGTCATTATTACTTTTATTCTCATCCTGCCTTGTTTTATCATGCTTCACTGTATTGTGTTTAATAGATTGTGGCTTTTTTCTTCTCTTAATTTTTATGCAAATTGAAGGTTTATGGAAATTGCACCCAAGCAAGTCTCTTTTTTTCCCCCTAATAGCATGTGGTCATTTTATGTTTCTGTGTCACATTTTTATAATTCTTTTAATATTTTAAACTTTGTTATCATCATTATAGCATATCTCTGATCAGTGATCTTTGCTATTACTTTTATAATTTTTAGGGTATCCCAAACAGAGCCTGTATAAGACATCAAATGTCATTTTTAAATGTTTTGTTCTGACTGCTCCATGGTTAAGCACTTTCCCCATATTTTTTCTTCTCTTCATGCCTTTCTTATCCTTTAGATGCAATATATGGAAATTAGGTCACTTAATTAATAACCCTATAATGGCCTCAAAGTGTCTAACTGAAAGAGCTGCACATTTCAATCTAAATGAAATTTTAGAAACGACCAAATTTAGGAAGACATTTCAAAAGGCAAAATAGGCTGAAGGCTAGGCTTCTTGAACCAAGTAGTAAATCAAGCCATGAATGTGAAGGAAAGGTTCTTGTAGAAAATCAAAAGTACAACTCTGGTGAATACATGAATGATAAGAAAGTGAAGTGAACATTACTGATAAGGAGAAAATTTAATGGTCTGGATAGTACTTACACCAGTCAGAGTGTTTCCCTAAGCTAAAGGCAAATTCAGAGCCATTCCCTAACTCTCCTCAACTCTATGAAGGTTGAGAGAGCTGATAAAGATGCAAAAGAAATGTTTGAAGTCATCAGAAACAAAAGAAGACATCTTTACAACTTAATAGTGCAAGGGAAAGTTTTAAGTGCCAATGTAGAAGCTGCAGCAAGTTACAGAAGATACAGCCAAGGTACTTGTGACAGTGGCTACACTAACCAATAGATTTTCAGTGTACACTAACAGGCTTAAATTGGAACATGACATCTGTGACTTTAGTGCTAAACTAAAGTCAATGTGTAGCTTCAAAGAAGAGTATGACTTTGCTGATAAGAGTTACTACAATTTATGACTCTAAGTTTAAGACATTCATTTAGAATGCCCCAAATTTTAGAACATTTAAAAATTTTACTAAATGTACTTTGGACTCTAAAAATGGGAGAAAATAGACTGGATGATAGCACCTCTGTTTCTAAAATGATTTACTAAATATTTTGAGATCACTGTTGAAGCTTACAGCTCAGAATAAAATAATTTTCTTTCAAAGTATTACTACTCATTGACAATGCACCAAATAGACCAAGAGCTCTGGTGAAGATATACAATGAAATTAATGTTGTGTTCCTTCCTGGTAACACAACATCTATTATGTAGCCAATGGATAAAGGAGTTGTTTCAACTTTTTTTTTTTATTTTTAGAAAAAAAATTGTTGAGACATAACATTCATAAAATTTTATGGGGTAAAATATGATAACTCAATACTTATATACAATATGTATGGATAAAATTAGATAATACATAATCTCTTCAAACATTAATCATTTCTCTGTGTTGGGAACCTTTGTATTCTTCTAGTCATTTTGAAATGCATCATATAATGTTTTAACAAATAGTTACCCTACTGTGTTAAAGAACACCAGAAATAATACCTCCTATTTCACATAGAGTTTTTATGCCTTTTAAAAAAACATTTTTTTACATTTACTTTAATCTCTGCCCCTCTCAATATTTTTTGACCAATATTCCACTCAATTTTCCTATGAGATTGACTAGAAATAAATTTCATAAGGCTGCAGTTCCTATAGACTATCATTTGTTAGAGGTCAAAATATTGACATTAATAGAAATTTGGAAGAAACTGATTCCAACCCTCCTGGATGACTGTGAAGGTTTCAAAACTTCTGTGGAGGAAGTCACTGCAGTTGTGGTGGAAATAGAGTGAACTAGAATTAAAAATGAATATTGTGAATGAATTACTGAAATCTTATGATAAAATTTAACAGATGAGGAGTTGGTTTTTATGGTTAAGTGAAGAAAGTAGTTTTATTTTTTTAACATGTGGAAGGCAATGCAACAATTTTCAGAGTTGAAATTATTGAATTATGAACGTATGACCATATCAGTGGATTAACTGTGTGGTAAATGTAGGCAGGTAGGGTGTAGCTAGAGAGAGTAAGAAGGTCACTAAGGGTGTTCCTTTGGGGTACATGTTTTTTTCCCTGGTGAGCAGAGCTCTCCCTCTGCTTCCTGAATATCATGTCCTGAGCTGCTTTCCTTTGTCATGCCCTTTGTTCATGATGTTTTACCTCATTTTGGACCCAGATGTATGGAGTTGGCTGTCCATAGTCTGAGAACTCTGAAACTGTGAGTCCCAAAATAAACTTTTCTTTCTCTACATTGTTCTTGTCAGGTCCTTCACTCATATCAATGGCAAAGATGACTAAAACAAGCACTATCATATGTTATAAAATAATTTCCAAGAAAGAGAAGATCCAATCAACATTTCAAACATTGTTGTTTTATTTTAAGAAGTTGACACAGTCATATCAACTATCAACTACCACTCTGCTTAGTCAGTAGCCATCATCTGGAGCTAAGACCTCCTACCAGTAAAGACTGTGACTTGAATAGGCTCATATTTAAATTATTTTTAGAAATGTGTTTTTTAACTGACAATACAATTTTTAGACATAATGTTATTGTGCAAATAAAAGACTAACTTACACATGCACTGGGAAACAAAAATATCATGTGATATGCTTTATTGTGATATTTGCTTTGTCATGGCAGTCTGGAGCTGATTGCACAACATCTCTGAGGTCTGCTGTATTTATCAAGGTACCTTGAATTTACTTATAACCTTGATGATAGACAAAATATTAATTAATTTCTTAGTGTTAATTTACTTTGTTCAAACATAATCAAAGTGCAAAATGTTATAATAATATCTTCTCCATAATATGATAGACCCAACCTGATCTTTTCTTAAAATTGAGAGCCATCTCGCCACAAAGCCATGAAAAGATAATTTCGTCTTTACTATAAATTACTGCAAATTCTGAACCTGCTTGGAATGCCTGCCCGTGCCTTGAACTTACCCATGCCTGACTCTCTGACCAGATAGCAGCCCTCTCTGAAACCTTAGTGACACCTCATAAATATTGGCCTTCCCTGGCCAGACAACGACCCTCTCTGAGGCTCTAATGGTCCTCATAAATTCTGATGTTGGGGCCAGCAAAAAATGTAAACTACCATTAGTGTGATGCTTGTCAGAGTTCTGTTATCTGTAACCCCCCTTTGTGTAACTTTCTGGGCTATAAAGCTGGGCTGCAGGAAAGCTGGGGTGCTCTTTTCCTGCCGTTTTGGGAGGGAGAAGCAGCCTGGCCAGTCAAAATAATAAGCTTGCTTTAATTTGATTTTAATTGGAGTCAGTGGTCTTTTCTTGCATCCTGGTCTAACAAATATTTTAACATACTTAAGGAACACCTAGACATAAAGAGCAAACAAGCAATATTATCATGTACTGAATAAGGTCAAAACAAATTCTTTTACCAATAGTTTGCCTACACTGATATACTCAATCTCAGCATGTTCACTAACTATAAGTCATTTTCTCTATTTTTTCCAAATTTCTGAACATTTTAAAATTCAAATATATCCAATGTTATGAAGCCAAATAATTTGAATGAAGAACTCATTTTGTATATTTATGCAGATGTCATTCACTGTCTTGCTATTAAAAGTGAGAAAATGCTCAGAATCTAGTTTCTTCCTCAGTATAGTAAATGAGGTAATCTGTTTTATCAAGCACTACCTCCGAAATCAACAGCTATATCTCTTGTGACCTGACAATAATTCTTTGGAGATGAATAGTATTTAATACTCTATATTAAATTTGAAGTACAAAAATTTGAAGTACAAATGTATAGACACAAGTAACAAATATAAATTCTCTCTGGTTCTGACAAAGGATACCGCCTTTATTCCCATCCTCTAGGCTATCAATATTATGCTTTTGGGAACCAAATGAGATAGACTTCTAAGAATGTTATTGATAGTATACTTAATGGTTTGGAACAGCAAATTTAATTAACCTCCAATATTAAAAAATGACTCTTCACTGATAAAAATACTGCTTGCATAATTTTCTGATTTTAAGTGTTATGAAATTTAATGTCTCTCCTAAATTTTGAAACTGTGAAAACTTAGTCATCCATTGATTATTCATAAAAGCAAGGAGAACATTAAAATTATATTGTGCTTTCCTCATAGACTTAGTAAATACTGAAAAAAAATTTCTATTTAGTAACAATGGTAACTGTAATCTTCTGACTTACAACAAGTAATTATTCTTTTTATGTTGAAATTGAAAGCTCATTTCAAAATGCCAATTAGGCATTAAAATCTCATATATTTAAAGTTGATTTTAATTTCCTAAATATTTGTTACTTCCTTTCTCAATCCTTTTTAAAGGACTGAATTAATAGTCACAGGTATGTATTGTTAACTTAGAGTTTATTTTTAAGTTAACCAAGGTTATAGCTCTCCTTGAGTTTATATTATAATCCTTAATTTTGTTAGACTCTTGGAAGTTTGACATATAGAACAAGAAATCATTCATCTTTAGAAAAAAATTACACTAGAACTAAATCCAGTTTTCTTATATTTTGATGACCAAATTCTAATTTAGGACCATTAAAAAATATGGCATATTTTACCTTAACCAATAGAAACTGCTGCAGTCAGAAACATTTTTTAAACTTTTGTGACATACCAGAAAACCTATTTTATTCTTATCTTGATTCAAAAATAATTTTATACTGTTCATTTAATATGCAATATTTCATATTTCAAACTAATTGCTTTTTTATTTTTAACTTGTTCACTTTAACATTGGATGCATCAGTTTTATAATTAAAATTTTTGACTAAAGCATGACAAAATCATTCCAAAGAGCATTAGTCTGAAAAATATCTTTTAATTTTGCCTTTAAATGCAAATGCATGGTAATGGATGATTCTATTTCTTTTGATGGTAAAAATAGCTCCAAAACACACATATGAATTAAGGTAGTCATCCTGCCATTACAGGATAATAATAATAGTAATGTCCTAAATAGTTTCCTGATTTATTTTAATAAGATTGCACAAATATTCTTGGGATGCTGTGTAATCTGACTCTGAATGCCTAGATTTATAGCTAGGATCTGCCACTCTATAACTAGATAAACCTGAATTCAGTTAATTAATCTTTTTTGCTCAGTTTCCTCATCTCTAAATGGAGAATAACAATAATCCCTGGAATTAATATGGAGATTAAAATATATTAATATATGCGAAGTGATTAGCAAAGTGCCTAACAAAAAAGGTTCTTAACAAATATTAGTTATTATTATTAAAGCAACGGGACGTAGATATATATTAATGTTAATTCATATTATTAAATCTTGAGTGATGATGACTGTAGAAGAATCATTATTAAATAATTCTGTATTAAATGGATAACTTTCTTAGGAGTTGGTTTTAGTGCATTGTAAATTCATTCTGGATTAAAATGAAAGAGACAGGCATTGGGTATTATTAAAACATGTAAAGAACAAGTGACATTTAAATTAATTAAAAGATTAAAGGATACATCAAGGGCAGAGGAGAAAAGTTTATTTAAATATTTAAAAAATAACTAAAAATAATTAAAAATCAGGTAAAGTACCTGAACCAAATATGTTCAAGATATATGCCCAGTCTCATTATTTCCTTGGGAAATAGTAAGAAGTAGATATGAAGAAAATGTGTCATTTTTTTTTTTAGTGCTTACAAGAAAGGAAGTTATGTATACTTAAAATTTCTCCATGAATTTGAAGAAAGAAGCTAAACAGATTGTACTATAATTTATTAATTTAGGTTTACAGTGTCACATTAAAAAAAGATCTGTCAAACCTTAAAATAATTACTTTTATATTTTTATTACAGAACCTCCTTTTCAAAGAAAACTATAAAAGGGAGGAGAATAAGACTACAAGTGAGGTTTTACCTTAAAGCATTTTTTAGGTGATTTTGGTCCGATCATTGGGTCTCTGTTTTTATTGCTATTTTGTAGACTAATAAGAAAGAAGATGAAAGGAGAGGGGGAGAAGAAAGAGGAGGAAGAAGATGAAAGAAGTATGAGGAGAATGAAAAGGGACAGAAGAGAAAGTAAACAAAGATGTTGGGAATTTGAAAAGCAATACATTACTCAAAATGCCATTTGGATTAAATACCATGACCCTTAGAAAGCGCTCAAGCACTTCCAGGTTAAAATGGTAGATTAAACAAACGTAGCATCTTTTCCCTACCAAGCCACCTTCATAAAATTCAATTCTTAATGGACAAGAAGTTTTTAAAAACAATAATGCAGATGGATTCTTAGAGAAGAAAATTACTACCTTTTAAAACACAGTAAAGAACAGATTAATTTTTCTTATATTCCTTACCTAAGATGCAAAGGTACTAAAAGTTGTCTTTCTGATTCGTCCATTATGTTCAAATTATCTATGTGGTTTCCTTACAGGCCTAAACATTATAAATAGATTTTTTTTTTTCTTTTGAGAACTCTGTATTCTACTGAAGAATTCCATTGGGATAATTTTTTTCTTTTATATCTTTGTTTTTGTTTTGTTTTTTTCCTGTGCTGTTTTCTCTTTCTCCATTTTCTTTTTCTCTCAGCACTGCCAGTGGAGAGTGGAGATTTTAATCAAATTATGGTCTCTGACTCTCTGATGGCTAGGTTTATGCTGGGAGCTGCTTGTGGTGGGAGAAGATGTCCTGCCAAAGTGCAGAGCTGTTATCAGTGGATGCCTTGAGTTCAGTACCAACTCCCAGGAATAGTGAGTTCTGAGCAAAACAAAATGACCATAATGTGTCACCAGCCATGCATCCTTTAGACTGCCAGCTTTGCTGAAACTTTCCCACAAATAGCCTTTTGATGAAACCTGTATAACAAATGTGTGGAACTATTTTGGAGGTCAGTCAAACCTCGTCAGGGTTGACTAAATCACCTAGCCCCATCTTTTTCTCTCTGTTTTTGTCTGTTTTTCTTTTCTTCATCCCTCACTCACATTCCACAGGTATCTCTTGAATTAATGGCCACATCTCTGAGAGAGATGAGAGGGGCATGGCAGTTACCAATAAAAACTATTCAGCTTTTTCCTTATAATTATTCTTCATTGATACAGCTTTTTATACTTGTAATAGTTAATATATTAAATACTGTATAATGTATGGTTATAATTATTATTTCTTCTTCTTAGACATTTGATGATGATGATGATAATGATGGAGACAATTACAAATATTCCTCTACCAGAAGAATATAACTCCTTCATTTACCTGGAATTTTATATATTTTATTATCCCAATATTTACTCAAATCAATGTTAGATTAAACAAAAGTCTTTGATAAATATTTTATATTATCATGATATTCTGAATAAGAAATCATCTTCCATATTTTTATATTTGTGTTATCAAAATCCATCTTACGTGTATTGTATAGTGGATTTTTTTAAGAAAAATGATTAATTTTGTTAAAGTGCAGGGGACGGGCTTAGAACTTTAAGTAAATGGACAATTATTAAAACTAGATGAAGAGAAGTTAGGAATTGTGGTAAAATTATAAGATTTAGGAAATTTCTTGGGATCTTGTTTTTAGGATCAGAGTTTTCACTTGAGGGCAAATTAAAAAAAGTTAAAGCCCTCAAGTTCTTTCTCTTTAACTTTTGTTCTAGTCTCACAGGGCTGAAGACTGGTGAGGCAGGAGACACATAGGACAAAAAATTCTAGTATTTGGATGAACTATTTAAATTAACTCAATTTTAATTATTAGAGAGGAAATTCTCACTTGTTCATTTTAAGCATTTTCTGGGGAAGGAAAAACTGCTTCTAGCTAAAATTTTGTTTCACTTGATGTTGTTTAGCTCACCAAGACTTGGGATTTGTGACACTAGTCTAAAAAAAAATCAATAAAAATATCCTATGGTTGGTATATCGGGGTCCTCCAAAAACTCATGTGTGAGACAACACAAGAAAGTTTAGAGATGAAATGATTGGGTTATAAGATGTTTTACCTAATCAGTGCATTAACCACCTGATAGGGGTTAATTTGGTGGTAACTGTAGGCAAGTAAGATGTGGCTGGATGAAGTGGCTCCCACCTTGGGAATATATATTCTGTGAGCTGAGCTTAGCATCTCTGCTTTCGGCTGGCCATGTCTTGACCTGCTTTCCTTCACCAAACTCTTCTGCCATAATGTTTTACCTCTCCTTTAGCCCTGAAGAATGGAGCCCATTATCTATGGACTGAGACCTCTGAAACTAAGCTCCCAAATAAAATTTTCCTCCTCTAAAATTGTTTTTGTCAAATGTTTTTATCATAGCAAAAAAAAAGCTGATTAAAATATAATAGTACACATTTACAGTGATATTTTTTCTATATATTTAAGCAGTAGGGAGTTAACATAATAGTTTCATTTAATATGGGTGCCTAATTATAAATGAGTTCCAGATATTTTTCCATTCTTTCTTTCATTCCCTGAGCTATGGCTTGACTTGTATAAAAGTAGAGAAGGACAGAAACAGAATATTGTATTTGTTTAGGATTTCAGGTACTTGAGGCAGAGGTACAGGACCTGGAAGCAATGAAAAATTATGTTGCTTTATTGCTCAGGGAACAATTTTACTTTCTTAGGATACACAAATCAGCATGAAAATAGAAACAAAAAAATGTTCTTTTGATGAGCAGAGGTTGAATTTAAACCATTGATAAACTTAATCCTGATTATTTGACAAAGTGATGCAACACTATTGAAAACATCTCATAAACTGTATAAGTATGCATTCTGATGACTACAAAACCTATAATCCTGCAAGTGCTTCATTTTACACTTTTATAGTATAGCTGTATGGATTTGATTCCCTGAAAAATTGTTAGTCACAATACCTTAGAATGTATTATAGACACACATATGTGTTAGAATACATAGGCATCTGTGCCATATGTATTTACTGCAGATGTTGGAAATGATATTTCCATGTTTTAAATGTTTAAAACAAGATATCTGGAAGAAATTTTTAAAAATACAATGGAACAGATAATTCAATTCATTACACTACTGTTTGGTTTAAATTTTATGGAAATTAATTGCTACAGACTTTCAGAAAAGGGAGAGAGCACTTCACAATATATTCCCAAGAGAAGAAATCTGAGCTTGTTTCTGAAATATGGTTCAGACTCATATTGACTGGAAAATTAATACTAGTGTGGATGTGGAAAAAAAAAGAAGAATAAAATGTATGTTTTGAGGAAGCAATTGGAACTTTTAGTCTGAGTGGATTGTATATTTTGGAGTTTAGGGACAATGAAAAGAACATTTAAACTTAATTTTTAAAAACTTGGAATGTAAGGCTGGAGGTGAAATTTATCCCTTAGAAAATAGGAAATAATTAAACATTTTTTTAGCAAGAACAAGACATGATAGAAGTTTTGTTTTAGGAATATTGACTTATCAGAGTATGAAAAATAAATTGAAAAATGGAAAGAGAATTGTGGGGACAGATTCATGGAGTACTGCATATGTGGCATATGGTAGGGGTGCCAGAGTGACAAATGACTCCCTCTTGCTAGGCCCATGAGCCACAGACTGCTCAGCCCATAGGCACAGCCCCTGGAGAAGGACTACAGGTTGCAGTCACAGCACTTGCTCCACAGCCTGCTCCTTGATTGGTTGCCGCAAGGACAGTTGGCAAGAAATTGTATTGGTGGCTGCCAATAGTCTGCCTAGCTACTGCCTGAGTATATATAGAATGGTAACTATGCAATAGAATCAGACCTGTTTCCACCTTGGTCTCCAAAGGTCTTGAATTGTGACTCCTCAGCCCCACTCTCCTCTACCCTGTTTCATGGACCTCCTTGCTGGACGAGAAAGAGCCCACACAGAGAAGGTCTCTTGTACAACCAAGAAGCTATCCTAAAACAATACTCAGTTTGTAAAGGAATAACAAAATACCTTTTTATGAACTGATAAGTAAGCATTCATGCAGACATAAGATAGACAGTAGAAAATAGATAATTAGAAAGCTATCAAAATTATAATAGACAAGACTCAGCCACTAATTATTGTTTTTTGGGGAAAAAAAAAGTATCATAAGCCCTCTGATGATGCTAATAAAAATAAAAATTTGTTTATTTAATTCTGGAATTATGCATTTATTTTTTAAAATATTGAAAACCTATAATTTTAGTGACAAATTTATAAAGAATTATATAATTATTCCTTAACAAAAAACATACCTATTTACATATTTATAATCTCTCTCTCTCTCTTTCTCTCTCTCTCTCTCTCTCTCTCTCTCTCTCTCTCTATATATATATATATATATATATATATATATATATATATATTATATATATATATATATATGGAAAATATTAAAATCCTATTTAAAGTTTCTTGTCTTCAAAGGAGTCCATATTGCATCTGTATTTTGATGTGGATAGAGATGTTGTTTTAATAATTTGTGCAATTTTAAGTGAGTAAGCTTTATAATAATTTTTGGTTGAGTCATAAAAATTATCTTCTATTTTAGAGAAAATATATTTTTCAATGAAATGAAGTCTTTTCTGTTGAGATAGTATAACAGACATTAAAATTTGAGGTGAAATATTACCAATGAATATAATTCAAATAAGCTGAATGAAAACTGCCTTATAACTTATTCCTTTTCCAATGAGATCTCTCTGGGAGTGTCAGAAGGTATGTAAAATATGTTTAACCAGCTTTATTTACCACAGGGCCTACATAGACAAGAAAGTAAGTTACAATAAAAACACAAGCTGCTCAGGAACCTCAGACCATTTATGTCAATGCATAAAGTACATTACTCTTTCTTGATGACAGCCTCAATCTTTTCTAGTTTTACTGTCAAAATTGCCATGCTATGACATCCATAATATACATGAATACAGGAGATTCTAAGATTTCTCAATTATAATATACCCATGAAAAGTCCACTGATAGGAGCCCAGAATCTTTAATGAACTCACCAACAGTCAGCCTTATGTATAATTCATGAATGTTTCCACCTTCTTCATATATCACTCTCATCAATTGAGCCCTGTGATTGATTGATGGTCCATTGCTGTTACAGTTGTCTTTACTTTCTGCTTCAGCTCTATAATGAGTTGGGTATCACATTTTGCTTTTATATATGCTCACCCAGATTTACTGAAATTTCTCACACTTAGCATACATATTAAACCCATCAATGACCTCTCAAAAATCTATATTATGCTGTCAGTACACAGGCAGTTTATGATTTTGCTTCAAGATAATGATTTAAATAATCTATTATTTCTTTTTTCAAAACTCACATTGAAATGGTAAGAGGAATAAAAGAGAAGAAATTTTTAATCAGTTTTAAACAAATATAAATAAAATGGCATATGATGGAAATCACAATATAAGGTCTTTGATGAATTTGATTATTTTTCTTTTGAAGAAAGAATAAAGCTGAGTTGCAGATAGTAATTAAAATAGTCATTATTTATGTATTCAAAGACAATAAATTAAGGTTAGTTGACAAAATCTCTCTCAGAATCAAAAATAACCAAACTGAAAGACAGTGATTAAACTATAGGTAAACAAATCTATAGGATAATTTTCATAAATGATACAAACTCAGTTATGTTCACACTTTTTGAAGAACTACAGGATCTAATATGGATATATCAGGATCTAGGGCTAATTCAAATCTGCTTCAGTATATATAGAGTATAGAATAAAATGGGTTATTGCCACTGAGATATCTAAGAAGAACAGTCATCTGAGTAAAAGTGGTAGTCAAAACCCACCTGCATTAGTAAGCTTTCCATTGTTATAAAATGCAGGAGGTAATCAATTTGTAAGTAGGAAAGTTTTATCTCACCCTGTAGTTTGAGAGGTTTCAGTCTATGGTCTACTGATTCTATTGCTTTGAGTCTGTGATGAGGCAGAACATCATGGTGGTGAGTGTGGTAGAAGAGGCTGCTTACCTCATGGCAGCCAGAAAGCAAAGAGAAAGAGAGAAAGAAGGCCTAGGTCCCAATACCACCTTCAAAAACAAACTCTCAATTGACTAACTTTCTTCCACTATGACCTATCTCCTAAATGTGCTACCACATCCCAATACCATTACAGCACTACCCTTCAACCAATGAGCCGTGGGGAGATATTTCAGATCACAAAACCACTTAACTTTTTTTTTTAATGTTATTGCGGATTTAACTCAAGACCTCACTCATGCTAGGCAAGTGCTTTACCATCCAGCTACATTCCCAGCCCATAGCACCATCTAACTTCTGGTTGTCACAACAGATACAGAAAAGGAAAGCTCTACGATTGCAGTAAATATTCTTAGTTCCCTATTATTATATCACTTTTTATCTGCTACAAGTCTTTGAAATTACTTATCAAACACAGACCTTTGTGAATATTGAGGGAATCTATAAGCAGATAGTTCAACACAACAAATGAATTTAGTAATACAGATTGCTAGCATACTTCGGTAGTACTTCCTATGTGCATCATACTGAGTGAGAAAACATCATTGACATATTGTTCTTGGATTGAAGACACTTTCTCTAGGTAGAGAAGTGGGTAGGATATATGACTTATAAAGAACAAAAAGTAATTTGCCAAAAATATGAAACTACCTACCTATATCTTCCTAATCTTTGCATCTAATGAACTTCTACTTTCTCTATATAAAAAAAATAAAAGAGTATCTAAAATTTTTCTTTAGAAGAAACAAAACAAGGCATGTGAGAATCTGTACTCTCTCTTGGAGAAAGCTTGATATTTGCAAAGTTATTGTGAACTGAATTGTGTCCCCCTCAAAATTCAAATGTTGATGGCATAACTCCCAATGTGATTATAATTGGGGATAGGGTCTATGAGGAAGAAATAATTGGTAAGCAAGGACTTAGGATGGGATTTTATTCATATGACAGTTGTAGGAAGAGAAAGAGATGGGAGATATCTGTCACTTTCCTTGGCTTGTTTTCTTGCTCTTCCTCATCCTTCATGTACACAGAGGGAAGTCAAAATGAGGACACATGAGAAAATAATTTCTGTAAACCAAAAGAAAAACAAATCCTCACTACAAATCAAATTCTGGAATCTTGATCTTGGGTTTCTTATTCCAGAATTGTGAGAAAAAAAATTTCTGTAGTTCAAGCCACCAAACCTGTGATGTTTCATTAGGGCATCCTGAACAGGCTAGTCCAAAGGCCTGCCACAGAAGAGATGAACATTTAAACTGTTAAATGGAAATATTACAAAGAGAAAAGTAAATTCATGAAATAAGAAAAATATACTGAATGGAAAAGATTTCTCTTTCATGCATGCCCACATGCATGCATACACACATTTGTGATGTGAATGTAGATTAGCACTTGGAAAAATCATATTAAGTAAAGTGAGGAACATAGAGGCTACACTGGAAGTACATTAAATTACCTAGGAAATGCAGAAGTACAACAAGAAAGTCTGGAAATTTGTTTCAAGTACTTTTTCTGCAAAATACACTAGGCAATGGGATTATAGTGAACAAAGGCATGATGTCAAAGGATTACTATTCTTATTATAAAGAAGATTTTGCAACATTTTTTGTTGAAAGAAATCTTCCAGATAATGTTGAACATGAGACTGGCCATCAGTGTGGATCATTCCAGTGTTTATTTCTGGCCCACACAGACTGGAAAGCTCAAAACAATGTTTCCTAGTCACTCAGGCTGACTATTCTGCATGGGATTCAAGTTTTGGCGGTGAAATGTGTTACTGGCAAAATAGAATGAGGCAGAGTTCATCTCCCTGCTGTTTCAACAATTTTCTCCTATCTAAGCAGTTCATAGAGAACAGAGTTCAGGGTAAGGTCACCAATGTCATGGGTCTCAAATGGACATTACATAGGTGAAAAAGAGAGCTACTGATTCCTAGATTGCAGCCATGGCAGTGTGTCCTTGAAGGCGACAAGGCAGAAGCTTCCTGATTGTCTACATGCTGTATTGTTGCACGTGGAACAATGTCTACTATTTTGGTCATTTCCATGGTGTTTTTCTGGGAATCTTTCTTTGAAGTAAAGATAATATAGACAGTTCTTTCAATCTTAAATGAATTGAAACAAGATTTTGGTCATTTCCATGGTGTTTTTCTGGGAATCTTTCTTTGAAGTAAAGATAATATAGACTGTTCTTTCAATCTTAAATGAATTGAAACAAGAGATTCACTTATTCATGAGTGAATATAGATTTCATAAGAATTAGAGTATATACAAGTTACAGTAATCTTAATAAGAAAAAAAACATGTATAATTAGAAATGAAAATAAACACTTATTTGGAAAGATAAAAAGATCATGGATTATACATTTTAAAAGCTGTCAAATAGAATGTACAGACAAAATAGAGAAAAAAAAATAACTCCTTTAGTCAGTTTTTTGTTACTATGACCAGAAGACTCACAAGAACAATTTAAAGAGGAAAAGTGTATTGGGGGCTCACAATTTCAGAGGCCTCAGTCTATAAATAGCTGGCTCCATTCCTTAGGGCTTGAGATGAGGCAGAAACATCATGGCGGAAGAGTGTGGCAGAGAGAAGCTGCTCACATAATGATCAGAGAGGAGAGAGAGAGAGAGAGAGAGAGAGAGAGAGAGGTGTCTGCACATGCTAGATACAAAATATATACCCCTGAAGTCTCACTTGCAATGCCACCTCCTCCAGCCATACCCTACTGGCCTTCAGTTACCACACAGTTAATTATACTAGGGAATTGATTCACTGATAAAGGCTCTCATGACCCAATCATTTCACCTCTAATCCTTCTTGCATTGTCTCACACATGAACTTTTAGGGGACACCTCATATCCAAACTATAGTAAGTTTTTAAAATGTAAATAATTTAGCTACTTCCACATTATTTTCTTACATTTTTGATACTTTGATCTTTTCTTTACATGACAATAACATTTATTATAATTCTCTACACAGAGAATATGAAGCAAATTTATTTCTGCTGTTAGCATGGTTTAATGAAGATTCTTTTTATTTTTTTAAAGTTGTATGCATAAAACATAATGGTACATTAAGGCATATCTATTGTCTGAACCAATACTATAGCTTAGTGCCCCCTCACAAACAGGAATTTTGAAATTCTGATGTTTTATTTTTGTAATTACTGAAAAAATATTTATGTTTATCTAATATCGTCTACTAAATGTGAATATGTATCTCATATACATATACAGTTATACATGAAGATATATACACATAGGATTTTTAATTTTATATTCTGCTTTCTCAAGTATGTTCATGGCATGAAAGAACATCTGTTTTATTTAGATATTGTTGGCAAACAGAACTCCAATCACACTTTTACATTTGGTGATTG
Organism: Marmota marmota marmota; assembly: GCF_001458135.2. Lineage (NCBI taxonomy): Eukaryota > Metazoa > Chordata > Mammalia > Rodentia > Sciuridae > Marmota > Marmota marmota. The sequence continues at coordinate 5,056,067 of NW_026000078.1, read as the reverse complement.
AGAATTTTGTTCTTATATATTTCAAACATTTTAAATTCTTTATTCCTGATATTTTCTAATGAAAGGAGCAATGGTACTGTCCTTCTATGATGATATAAATGCTGGCATTTCCACTCAGGTAAATTAGCATCCTTTACAGGGTGATAATAAGACTCTTCCTATAAGTTGTTCCTAAACTGAAAGGTATTGCTAATTTAACTTGGAAATAAAATACATAACATAGCCAACTAAGGCTACACTTATATATCCTAAGTTTATCTTTTCCACAAGTAAATCTCCAAATACAGTGGAGGAGAAGGAAGAGCGTACAGGTGCAACAGTTAACATGCATTAAATATCATAATTTGGAAAATTCTGAAAGAAAGTTCCCCAAGAAAATTTAATGCAAAGGCTTGAAACCTATATAAGCGTGTACTTCCGAAACTTTAGCTTCATTATCCTCATGTTAAATCTGACTCTCTGTATGTCAGTATTTGTTCTGCTAATAAAAAAAAAATAGTTTCTGTTTATCGAAAAACAAAATGCTGACTAGTAGGAGGCAGAAGTGAACATTTTTTTAAAATACATATATCTAGTATCTAGGTAAAATTAACTTTAAAACCATCAAGGGCTATCTCCATAAGAATGAGACCAGACTCTTTAGCCTGGCTTAGATTACTGCATGATGTTTCTTGTTCTTTTCCAAATTCATGTTGATACAACTCCAGCCATGCTTATTATATACTAACAAGACCGAGCTTTCTTTTCTTCCTCAAATATGGCAAACCAATGCCCTTATGAGGAAGTAATATTCCTGTACCCTCATGCTGTGCTGTTCCCATAAAGTAGCCACCAGCCACAGGAGACAATTTGAATTAAAATAAGTTGAAAATAATTAAAATTGAATTGCTCAATTAACAGCTATATCTCTAATATTGATTGACAAGTGACTATGGTCATCATATTGGATAGTGCATATACTGAAAAATTTTAGCATTTTTAAACACTGACTGGTCAAAGTGGTCTTAGAACATTCTACTGAATACTTTCAGGATGGTTTACTGATATCATCTTCCACATAGAAATCAAGAGCTATAGCTACTGTTGATCTTCCTTCAAGACTCTATCTTTCAAATTGTATTATTTTCCCTTCTCTACAATTAATGCTAATTTGAATATTTCTCTGTTATGTATATGATTAATTATTTGTGTATAATATTGATTTTTCATTCTGTTTTCCTGTGTAGACATGTTTGCATATGAGAATTATATCTCACCATCTACTAGAATACTACTTGTTCATACTATGTGTTATTTGTAAATGAATAAAACCATAAAGAAAATACAATTCGTTCATAAATATCTTGTTATTTCAAAATAGGAAACCATGTTTTTACATAAAAATATGAGAACTAATAAAAAAGGAGTAGTGATGCATGTATCAGGCACAGCAAAAAACTGATAGTTTAGGATGTGAATTAAAATTGAAACTCAAAATTTAGGTCTCAAGGCTGGGCCTGTAGCTGAGTGGCAGAATGCTTGCCTAGCATGTGCGAGATCCTGGTTTTCATTCCCAAACTCACAACAACAAACAACAGCAATACATTTAGATCTCACACAAATACACTAAGAAGCAAACACATGTCATCTATAAATCTCCTTCCTTATATTTTTAATCTTATTGAAAAGTGTTTTATTCAATGCCTATTTTTCTATGACCATTGTTAAGGAATCATCAGAAAACTTTTGCTATATTATTCCAACATTAAATAAAAAATGTGTGAATAAATGCAACAATCTTTCCAATGTCTTTTATTTTACTGCTTCTAGAATCAAACACCTTTCTTAATTAATAATAAAAAAAGAAACACACACATTTCAGTTGTTTTGTTTCATTGACTTGTTTTCCACCTTTGGAAAGACCTTCTTAAACGTGCTATAAATTGCTTACTCAGTCCTTCACTTAGTTCCTCAAAAACCATGAATTTATCCTAAAATTTCTTTAAACTGTCATGCTATCTATGACAAGATGACTCGTTATAATCCAGTCTTAGTCATGTAAAAAGGACACTGTAGTAAGATTGTTTATTTCTACATTTACTTATTTTTTATTTTTCCCCTTCATATATTTATCACGTAATTGCATCATTATTGTTTTTCAAGGCCAAATTTAAATAGTATCTTCCAATGAAATCTTTTAGGTATAATGATTTTTTTTTCTTTTTGCATGAACACACACAGGAAAAAAAATATGTCTAAATTTCTTTCTAAGACCAGGATTATTTATTAGTACACATATTAGATTAGATTATAAGTTGTTTAATGAAAATGAATATGTTTTACCTGTTCAATTATATTTCATGATCTGCACATAGTAGGTCCTTCATGGGTGTTGTTGCATCAAATTTTGCATTATAAAAATAGAAGATACTTATGCAGTTTTAGGAAAAAATGATTGACATTGGTTTTATATTTAATAAACACTTTAAAACAAGATGCATTTAATGTATTTAAAATATACCACATCTCAAAAATGTTACTCTGTTCAGTAAAATAATTTTAACTTAGAAACAACTTCAAATATTGCTTTTTCATAACAAATTTAGAACAAAGGGAATTATTCATTTATTTTCTTTAGTTATATAAACTGTGAATATAAGGAATCACATCTCTTTGTCATTGAAAAGAGCAGAACTGCTTTCTATCAGTTTCCTTACTAATGTGAGCTGCCTTTAAACAAAAATATAGGATGAAATGTTTTGGAGTATGTGAAGGACACAGACACACCTACCTTGCTGCTTCATAACATAAGGAACTCGGTCTGAAAGCCCAGGATTCATGTCAACCATGGATCGGAGAGTTAGGAATTCCAATTCACGGTGTTTTAAATGTTATTTATTTTTATTAATATTTGTACGCAAGGTTTATTTTATTTTTAAGAATCATTAACATTTAAAAAGTCTGTTTTTTTATTTCTAACATATAAAAATTCCAATAGAAATTATATCAATATGCATTTTAAAGTGAGCACACATATTTTACTTAATATCCAATTGTGATCATCTTGAAGATGATAAAATGAAATAGCATAAGAAAAACATTAAAATTCAGTAATTATGTACATTTTGTTTATTCATAAAATATTCATAAAATATTATGTTTATTCATATTGGACATTGGTTGGGAATGTTGCCACTCCTTAGTTAATAGTCACTGTGGCTAGAATTTTACCTCTTTCCTTTTTTGCCCTCTGATTAGGCAATTTTCTTCTATTACACTTTCTGGTTTATATTTCCCTGGTAATTTATTTACTTGGCACACTAGTATATTTTCTACTTTGAAATTTCTTCCTCACAGTACTTCCAGGATGCCTGAATTTGATAATCCACTGCTGAAAGCTTTCCTCATCACTGACTGAAGGAGATGGTTAAGGGAAAAGGAGCTGAAGCAAGACCAAACCCAAACTAATTCATCTTTTTTCCTTGAAAGATAGAGTCGTTTTCTCATTAGCAGTTTAATAAATGTGATTTTAATTAAAATGCGTTGTTTCATGGAGTCCGTTCAAAACAGAAATAAAGAATATGCTGTTGTTTCTTAGTTTGACTTAAATATAATTTGAATTAAAAATATAAAACTATGAAGTAATGTAAATATTAATTTCTAACATGAAAACTTTCCAATTTTTATAAGACTGATATATAGAAAGCCTAAAATTAATTGTTTATTAAAAGGAAAAAAAAGATAAAATTTAGGAAGAAAAATGTATAGCATGAATAAGCTAATGTCATGAAAAAGAAAAACATACTGCTAATTCCATATGAAAAGAGTTATTAATATTAATTTCTATTTAGTGATTATTAGACAATGAACATTTTTCATGTGATATAGTTATGGTTAATGTTCACTATTCTATATATTTGTAGTTGAGTGTGAAGAAAAAAGAAAAATGATATGAAAATTTGAGTTCTTTTCTTATAAGTGATACAAAACATCTTCACTGATAAATTTTTGGTTTATCTAAATATTTTCTTTTCTATTTAAAAAGGTACATGACATTTGATTCTTCTTCTTCTTCATCTTCTTCTTCTTCTTCTTTTTTTTTTTTTTTAGAAAAAAGAAAATGAAGATTAAGGAGAAACACAGGGGATTCCTGTCCCAGAGGCTGGGATTCTGCCCATCAGCAGTAACAGGAGGCTTCTCATGGAAGCATCAAGGACATATCCCGCTCCAATGACCCTCCTCTGTACAGAATGTGCACAGGTAGGTTTTCTGTTCTCTAGGGTCCTGTCAATCTCCCTGATTAGCAGATCAGGAGAATCACCAGAGTTCCAAGGCCCAGAGAGCATCCCATCATTCTCTGGGCCCTGGCTGACCTTAGAGGGCAAGGGCCAAAACATTGGCTGCTCTTTCTTTGGTCCTTTTACTTCCTTGATTTTTGTCTCCAAGTTTTGGGTTTTAAACATCTAGCAGGGCACTGTCACCCATCTTAAAGTAGGAGTAACAGGTTATAACTTCAATATGTATAATTTTACAGTTACCCTTTCTATTTAATTGGGGTCAGTATTAGTATTGTAAGTCAGAATTATATCCTATTTGTTCTATAGGATATAGATTGTTATGACTTATTATCTCAAATTAACTCAGGTTGTTTTATAAGAAGCTGTACCGCTACAAAACACCAACAGTCAACAGTTAAAAAGTTAACAAGGAAAATACAAAATAAAATTAACAGAGCAAAGCGAAATTGAATGTGTATAATAGCTACAAACCAAGGAAAATATTTTTTATAATCTTAAACCTTTACTTAGTAATGTATAATATCCCTTTTATTTTGAGATCCCAGTAATCTTTATAACAAAAATTTATCTTTTGAACACAACATAAATAAGCTTAATTCTAGCCTACTTCAGAGACATAACAACATGGAGAATGATAAGATAAGCAGATCTTTAACTCAGGTTAAACTGGCCTCTTGACAAAGCTTAAAAATTATTTTATTGCTGAAAATGATCTTTGCCTCTTTGAAAAATATTGCTATACAAAGTTTTCATGTATTATTTCCTTAGTCTCTGAATACCAGTTAATATAATGCAACATTACATCTGAAATATAATCAAACAGAAAGGCTTTTAACTTCCCTTTTTAGGAAAATGTGATAGAATATTTTCATGTTCCATATTGTTAACCTTTGAACAAATCAGACATTCCTTAATAAATCCAAAGTGCATTTAAATTTCCATACCAGTGTAAACAGTAACACAAAATTTAATATATAACTTATAAAACATTAAATGACATAAATAAATGCCATTAATTTTTGTTATTTCTATATAAATCTGAATGGGATTATTGCTGCAGACAATTTTAGTTTGAAGAACACCAACTTGGCCAACTGCTCTCCTAAGCTTTATATCTAACTAAGCTTAAAATTTTAAAGTATAATTTATAATCCATAGTGTGCAGTAACAATAATCATAGGTTTGCATGGGTTAGCAAAAACAAAAGAATAACCTTAAATTTCTTATAACTTTTGGAAACAGTGTTAATGATCAGAAATTGAATTAGTCAAAGCAAATAGTTATAAAACAGATTTTCAAATCACAGTGTTGCCCTTGTATTTCAGATACAAGGTATGGACGCTAGCATTTATTGCATATATTGCCAGTAGACTTACATAAACTTTCATTTTATAAACTTTTACATAACACTTAGACAAGGCTTAGACAGAGTTCTGAGATGCATACATATACCTAGTCACATATATTTAGGGTGTCAACTATTTTGTTATAACCTAAATAACACGTTTTTGTTTAACCACTTATAAAGTAATCATTTAAAGACATTAAAACAAGTGAAAACCTAATTGATTTAAGACTTATTTCCTCAACTAACAAAATCTATCTAATATAAGAAAATTATCTTGATAGATGAGAGCAGACCAATGTTTCAGACTTTGCTTCATATCAGTACATTAAAGTTCAAATAACTTTAACTGACTGTGCTATCTCCAATTTAATTACAAACACAAACTTTTTGAGATTTGCCTTCTGCAAACCTTCTGTGACTTAGTTAAATATTTACAACTTGTTTGAATCCTTTGTTTCGTCCTCTCTTTTATCTTGGACTGAAGCATAAGAATATCACTTTATCTGGCAAAATACTTTCTCATCCAGAAATATTTCTTGTACTTTCTATTTTTCCATATTAAAATACTTCCATAACTATAACTTTCTTGTATCTTTTTTCAGTTCAGAACCTTTCTTAAATTTATGTTCTAAAACAATCCTTATAAATGTTATCTGTGCATTTAATTTACAGTACAAATTTTATCCCAGGACAGGGTTGGACAATCTAGCATTTTAAAAAACTGTGTCTTAATCTTTTTTCACCCAGGTTGCATTTAAGGGGTTGGAATGAGAATACTTCTGAGCCTGACCTGTCTGCCTTATTATTATCATTATGACATCAACTGTAAGTTCCCGACTATCAGTTTTACCCGGCGGCTCCTTTTGGGCCTTTTTCTTCTACTGGACATATTGATATGCAATGGAGGAAGCCCTTTCCATTCTTTTATTTAGGCTTCCTTGAAGATCCTTTGGCAGAGCCAGCCTACAAAATATTGGTTGACCTTCATTTCTGTCTTTTTCTTTTCTGGTTGCAATTATTTATTATGCCAATCTCCCCAGGCATTTAGTTTGATGGGATACTGTTGTAACAAGAATTGCTTTGCCCAGTGTTGGATATACACTGACCAAAAAGGGATGTCCCAACAGATCTGAAAAGAGGAGACTATTCCTGTCATCAGGTCATAAAATGACAGTGTTGGATCTACCGCCACATCCATTGTGGCCAGCAGCATCTACCCATCATGGACAAAAGCGGTTAAAAGGCAAGGCAGAGGCCAGGTTCTGTTTGGCCATTTTTCCATAGCCCAGGCAGATTTCTGGGAATTTTTTTTTTCCAGCTTTCTGCTCATGTTCTTGATTACCATGAGATGATCTGTGGCTGCCTGGAGCCAGCCTGAGAAACAGTTTGAGAGTGTCAGCACTGGGTTTAAAAGAGTTAAATCTTTTTTAACACTTTCTTCTGGTGTCCCGCTCTGTTTTTGCACACCAAAGGCAGTGCCCTTGGCACATTCAGCTTAATTTTGGACAGCTCAGTCTCCCTTATTAGTCAAATGCATAAATGCCTGGACATACAGAATCTCTTTTATATGGCTTACCTCTGAAAGACAAACTTCAACTTCAAGATTGCTTAATAATTCTGTAAAACCATTCAAAGGCCTGATTGTGGTTACAGAAAATTGTCTTTCTCTTTGGTTAAACCTATAGTTCAGCTGTTAAGACAAGATCTTCCTGCTCAAGAGACTACTGATAAGATCAACACAGTATGGCCCATGTCTTAAAAGGCCAGTAACAGATGCAAAAAACACAGACTAGAAAGATCACTGAAACCAGCACTGACAGGTAGGAATCTTTAAAACAGACAGGCGAACACATACAAATTTTTCCACTTCCTTTACCTTTTAAAGACCAACTCCAACTGAAGATTGTGTGATAATCCAGAAAACAATTCCAAAAGCCAGATCATTACAGTAAATCATTATCTTGTACAGGCTTATAAGTACAGGTGGCCCTTTCTTCAACTCACTTTATGTCTGATACGCCAACTCTAATTACAAAGTTTTACAGAAAAGAAACAGAGGGGAGTTCTAAAACCAAGGCCTACAGATGGGAACCTTTAAATTGAGCAGCCCAAATTTTTCCCAAGAGATTACCTATAAAATGATGTAGAACTGGCCATGTTTTAAAAGGGGTAGTAACAGATGAAAACAAAACATACAACTAGAGGAAATTCCCAAAACTAAGGTCAAGAAACAGATGAGAACCTATAACACACCAGGAGGGAGTAAATATCCCTAGAATCTCCAGTCTGACTTAACCATGACTCCCATATCAGTGGTGCTCCAGAAGTCCCCAGAAAGGGGACTTTGTGGAATCAAGGGTCTCCATGTACATACCAGGCACTTACCAGATGGCCAAGGGTAGCAATTTTACTGAGTTCAGTTTCCTTTTTTTTATTTTTATTTTTTATTGTTGGTTGTTCAAAACATTACAAATTTCTTGATATATCATATTTCACGCTTTGATTCAAGTGGGTTATGAACTCCCATTTTTACCCCATATACAGATTGCAGAATTACATCAGTTACACATCCATTGATTACATATTGCCATACTAGTGTCTGTTGTGTTCTGCTGCCTTTCCTATCCTCTACTATCCCCCCTCCCCTCCCCTCCCCTCTCCTCTTCTCTCTCTACCCCCTCTACTGTCATTCATTTCTCCCCCTTGTATTATTTTTCCCTTTCCCCTCACTTCCTCTTGTATGTACTTTTGTATAACCCTGAGGGTCTCCTTCCATTTCCATGCAATTTCCCTTTTCTCTCCCTTTCCCTCCCACCTCTCATCCCTGTTTAATGTTAATCTTCTTCTCATGCTCTTCGACCCTACTCTGTTCTTAGTTACTCTCCTTATATCAAAGAAGACATTTGGCATTTGTTTCCTTTTTTGCCGCAGTCTGGCTGGGCACAAAATAACCCAGCCACCACACAGCCTTGTAGATTCAAACCGCAGCCCTTTATTCCCGAACTCTCACCGGCACTCTCCAAGAACGTTCTGGGAAAAATACACTCCCTCCACCGGGCTCTGCATACCAATTCTCTCAGAACCCCATGAGAACTCAACGGGAATTCAAGGAGCGGGTGCCTGAGGCAGCAGGATATGCCCTAATCCCAGCAGGATCCGCCCTAAACCTGGAGCCACCCTATTCCAGCAGGATCCACCCCTAAACCCGGAGCCACCCTAATCCCTGAGCAGGGTCACCTTTCAACCCCAAAATTCCAAGCATCATTCCCACTTGGCTATGGCTCTCAGCACTTTTTCTCAAAGTGGATCAGGATGGAGCAACCTGTACCACTCAGAGACAGAAGGCAGGAGTTCCCCAAAGGAAAAGGAAAAGGAGCTTTGGCAGATACTGGGATGGTCTCTCAGTTCTTCCCTTTGCTCACAGAAATAGTTTCTTTGATTCCAACCAAGGGTAACTCACCCATCTACTAACTTTCCTGAGAACATTTACGAACTACCTTGTTTTCTCAGCATGAAAGTGGGGTTCCTTGGAAAGCCAGGTTTGCTAAAGAAAGTAAGAGCTGGGACTATTTTAGGTCCCACCTGTGATGAAAGATATTTTAATGAGAGCTGGGTCTTTGTCCCTGATGCTAATCCAGTAACAAGGACACAGTTTTGAAAAAAAAAGAAAAAAAAGAAGATTTATTGAAAAAGAAGGAGATATATAGGAGACTCCTGTCCCAGAGGCTGGGATTCCAACATTTGATATTTTTAACCTATGCTACTGACCCAAACTTACTGTGAGTAGAACAAGTTTTTGAAATATCTGATTATTAAACTGCCTCATTGTGATATGTGATGAAGTGTTATCCTAAAATCACAATCTCTGCACTTGATCCAAAATGGAAAATCTGTGTCCTAGAATGTAAATTGTAGCCATGATTCCAAACCATTTCACAGCAAAAGTACTTTAGACATTGTATAGTTTTATAAGCAAAAATTTCTGATACAGATAAATATAGGAGTGAAAGTATTACATTTAGATAATGTTCAGGTTAAATTTTATAAGGAAAAGTGTTTTCTTAAGTGTGTGTAGCATTTTACATTTGTATAAGCAATGTTCAGAAATTGATAGGCATCCATATTTTTATTGATATCGGATGTAACCAATGTCTTGATTTTCACAAATTGAATGGAATTAAAAGTACATCTCATTTTATTTACTTATTTATTTATTTATAAGTACTGTGGATTGAAACCTGGGTCATTTTACCACTGAAATACATCCCCTGATTTTTTTATTTCTAATTTTGAGACAGGGCCTTAGTAGGTGGCTTAGGGCCTTACTAAGTTGCTGAGACTGGCCTTGAACTTGAGATCCTCTTGTCTCAGCCTTCCAAGACTCTGGGATTATAGGCTTTTACTACTATGTCTGATTTTATATCTCATTTTAGATACATGATGCCAAGCTTTCTTATGTATAATCCTAAGGATCATATTTTATACTTTTTTAAAAATGATAGCTCATAATGTTTTGATCATTTTATTCTTTCATATGTTTTAAAAGATTTTTGATTTATAGAAATTCTTTGTTTTAATGGATTTTCTCATTGCTGGTTTATTTCCCTGGGTAGTGGTTTTTGAAGTTCACAATTAAAATATATTTTTTTATAATCAGTTAGAAATAATATTCTATTAGGGTTCATGATTTTTGTATTAAAGAAATCCTTCAATAATCATAAGATCTGGGAACATAGCTCCATGGTAGAGTATGTGATTAACATATACAAGGCCCTGGGTTTGATCCCCAGCATCACACATACAAAAAGTTCTGTAATCAGATAGTTTATAAGATGTTATCAATATTTTATTCAAAAAGTATTAAATTGTACATTTCACACTAAAAATTTTGCCTAGAATTGTTTTTTATGTGGTCAGAAATTATTTTCTACATATTTTATCTGTATAATACTATTTAATGTTTGCCATTTTTTCTAAAGGAATTTGCAAAATATGTCATATATTGAGATGTTTCTGAATGCCTGGATTTTGTCTTTGAGGTCCATGTTCTATAGACATTTTTTAAAAATGCTTTTACATATTGCATTATACACATGAAAGTAAAGCCACATTAATGTATGTAATGCATTAATGTGGCTTTACTTTCATTAGATATTTGGTAAAGAAACCCCTTACTTCATTTTTTTTCCTTTAGAATTGTACTTGGTATTCATGTACTTTGGTCTTCATATTTGTTTTAGAATTACTTTTTTAAAAAATCCCTTTTAGAGGTCTTATTGGAATACTATAGAATATACAAATAATTGGATAAAACTGACTTCTCTCAATATTGAATTTTCCATGAATTAATAATGTAGAAGTCTTTAAAATTTTCCAAAAAGCTAAACATTTATCATGAATTAATTAAAATACATTCATCTTCCATAAAAAGTACAGTTTTAAATTGTTGTTTGTTGGTATAAAAATATAATAATATTTTGCTTAGGAAATTTGCCTGTTTATTTTAGTAAATTTATGAATTAAAAAATTTTTATTTAGACTATTTTTAGTTCTGTAAGTAAAAGAGCATCTCACCCACACATTTTGAATGTGTTTCTTTCCTTCTTTTTTCTTTCTTTCACATTTACATATTTTTTTAAATTTTTAACTCACTATTGTATTAAACCAAATTTCCAAAATAGCCCTAAATATAAATGTTGAATATTAAATATTAAATTAAATAAATATTAAATGCTTCTAGGACATAAGTCGTATGGAAGATGTAACATTTGAGATATGTTTACTGTTGAATTTTCACCAATTAAATCAGCAATATATTACCAATATTTTAATTATAATATTATCAAATTACTTATCATGAAATGATGATACAATATTTTCCCAATTCATATCTTAATTGAAACAGATTAAAAGATTATTTTTATACTATTACAAAGTAGGAAAGTGCTGCGAAAATTAAATGGGTTCTCAGTAATTTAGTATTTATGCTGAATTCTGTACTTTTCTTCAAATATTAAATGGGTTGTACTTTCTTTTTTCACTTTTCAGAAGTGAATTCGTTTTGCATCTGTCACTTTCATAGACATGATCACCCATACTCCAAACCATATAAAAGTAGAGACCTTTTAACTGCTCTGTGAGTTTTTTTTTTTTTTTCTTTTTTCATCTGATTCCTTGGATTCCAATCATATCCTCATTCTTTTTCTGTGCTGTCTCTCAGGCTCTGACCTTCACATCCCCAAAGAGGACAGGACCATGCTAGAAGGTGACACAGCCACATCAATGTTCATAGCAGCTCAATTCATAATAACTAAACTGTGGAACAAATCTAGATGCCCTTCAACAGATGAATGGATAAAGAAACAGTGGTACAATGGAATATTATGTGGCATTACAAGAGAATAAAATTATGGCATTTGCAGGTAAATGGATGGAGCTGGAAAATATTATACTAAGCAAAGTAAGCCAATCCAAAAAAACCAAAGGCTGAATGTTCTCTCTGATAAGTGGATGCTGACCCATAATGGGGGTGAGTGAGGTGTGGGAGAATGGAGAAACTTTGATTGGGCAAAGGGGAGGGAGGGAAGGGAAAGGGGTAGAAAAGATGGTGGAATTAGATGAACATTATTACCCTAGGTACATGTATGACTGCACATGTGGTGAGACTCTGCATTGTGCACAACCAGAGAAATGAAAAGTTGGGCTCCATTTGTGTACAATGGATTGAAATGAATTCTGTTCTCATGTATAACTAATTAGAAGAAATAATAAAATAAGATAAAGTAAAATAGACTAAAATACTGAAAAAAAAGATGAAGCAATTTGCTAAACATTGAAATACCTCCTATTATTGCAGTTCACTCTCTTGTGTTTGTAAATACTGTGTTTTTTACAAACTGAAGGACTGTGGCATGCATGCATCAAGCAAGACTAAGGGTATGATTTCTACTAAAACATGCTCACTTTTTGTTTCTGTGTCTCATTTTGGTAATTTTTTCACATTCAAACTTTTTTATATTATTATTACATATTTTATGGTGATCTAGGAGTAGTCATCTTTGATATTATCCCTGTAATTATTTGGGGGAAATGCAAATATTACCTATAGAAGATGGAAAACTTAATCCTATAAATGTTGGTGTGTTCTGACCTCTCCAGAAACCAGTTGTTCTATTCTTTGTCCCTTTTCTTGGTCTTCCCTATTCCCTGAGACTCAAGGGATAGATAAGAGTAGATATTTTATGGTATTGAAACAACAAGAAAATGTGTATTGTTTTGTTTTGATAACCGATATTTTTCTTCAAACATGTTATATCTGCAGATAAGACTATTTATTTAATGTGCTAGGATGATTTAGTGGGAACACTAGGCAATCTGAAGAACTGATGAAATGTTGTTTCAACTACGGAAGACAATTGGAACTGTCAGCATGGTAGTGATAATGCAATTACAAACTAAAATGGGAAAGGTCAGGTAAGAATAGCAAACAAGGGCAGAGAATAAGTTTTATTCAGATTTAGATGTCATAAAGTGTCACTTAGCACAGTAGGAAACAAGCTTTGATATAGATTACAAAGAGTACAAGGAGAAAAAAATTACTTGGTCATGGTGGGAAAAATTAGAATCATCATTTTTAATCACTATAAATTTACTCTTGATATTCTCTATATACGATCTTTCCAGTTGAAGTAAAATAAAATATTGTTTTAGCTAGTTAAGGACTTTCACAGAATGAAGTATGCAGTAAATTTTAAAGCCATGAATAAAATTACTTAGCAATGCCAAAAGCTACTGGTCCTGATATTTATACTGAAGGAAGAACCAGATTTGATTCATTACTTTGTGAATGTATGTGTATTTTATTGTCATTGTTGTTGTTTCATTTTAAGCTTGAAAGATCAATGCTGGGGTAAAACAAAAAGCCATAAAATATTAATGTCCACACTAATACATATAATTTTAAAATTTTCCAGCATCTTTCGAGAGATTATATCACTTTCTTTTGTCAGATTGATACTTCTCTTATAAATTAGTGATATTCTCTACATTAACTGATGAGTTCATATTTGGTGGTCTTTGTGGTTGATCTGAAAACCAATATGAAAGGAAGTGTGAGAAAATATGAAAGAAAGTGTGAGAAAAGTTGAAATTAAGGTATGAGTAACTTGTTCATTTTGTGTTATTGGCTTCCTGTTTTGCATCAATATAAGAAATTAGTAAACCTAAAGTGTAAGTGTTTTACAAAAAAAAAAGAGGCTAGGAGAAAATTTATATGTGATACTAGTGAGGAAAGCATGGTAAAGCTTCTTGGAAAAAATAGTCACTAGAGAAAATAAATGTACACAGAAAAAAATGTATTGAAACAAAACTCAATACATGAGTTAACTATGAAAACAAAGAAAAATTTACAAATAAGAATGCACTATTCTTGGCTTTTTCCTATTGATTTCTAGATAATCAAAGCTTGCTTTGGACCTATATCAGTTGTATAGCAACCATTGGATTTTTCAATGGCTTAGAATAAGGACTTAATATCTCTCAGTATTCTGGGAGCTTGCTCATTTATCTGAGGACATAAGAGTAAAATCTAGGGCTGGGGATGTGGCTCAAGCGGTAGTGTGCTCGCCTGGTATGCGTGCGGCCCGGGTTCGATCCTCAGCACCACATACAAACAAAGATGTTGTGTCTGCCGATAACTAAAAAATAAATATTAAAAAAATTCTCTCTCTCTCTCTCTCTCTCTCTCTCTCTCTCTCCCACTCTCTCTTTAAAAAAAAAAAAAGAGTAAAAACTAAAATCTGCTTGTTAGTTTTCTGTAACTGCAATAAACATCTGAGATAAGTTAAGTTTTAAAGAGGAAAGGTTTGTCTGGGCTCATGACTTCAGAAGTTTGAGTTAGTTGGCTCCATTGTTTTGGGGCCAGCGGTGAGGCAGTACATCATTGTGGGAGGATGTGACACAGAAAAAAATGTTTACCTCTTAGCAAAGAGGTCAGCAAAGAGGGAGAAAAGAAAGGGTCAGGGTCCCGATATCCTCTTTAAGTGTATGATCCTATGATCTAACATTCTCCCACTAAACCCCACCATTTAAAGATTCCACCACCAGCTATTAGCACCACATGCTGAAGACCATACCTTCAGCATATGAGGCTTTGGAAGGCACATCTCCAAACTGTAGAGAGCTGGCCTCTTCCACATAGTTACATCCTACGTCATCTCTTTTCTGCTCTTTTGTTCGTTTTCCCTTCTGTATTAGAGGATAAGAGGATGTGTATGTAGAGACTCTATCTCACTAAAGCCTACTTAAGATAGGAAAGGTCTCTGATCTTCCTTGTTCCTTACATTGAAAAGAAAAAAATCATCTAGTGGTAAAATTCTCCCATTTCCCATTTAGGACTCTCTCGTATCTAAAGAATGAACTTTCTTTTATGTGCACTTGATTCTTACATGTACAAAAAAAGAAATACAATGAAGTGACATAGTTCAACTAACATTTAGAGAAAATGATCTATCACTTTTAATTATCTTTTAGTATTAAGATGACACGGCAGCAGTAGTTACTATGCATATTTTTGAGAATTATTGATATATGATAATACGGCTTTGTCTTTCCAGAATTTCCTATCTAATTCTCTTTGCTGGTATTCTGTTTTGATTCCTTAAGTCTCTTTTCTAACAAAAAGTATGAATAATCACAGGACAACCTCCTCTTTGAGGTGTATGTAGTATCCTTCTCTGGCTTGCTACAGTTGAGATTTAAATGTGACAATCTAAAAGTGTCATGGAGTTGGGCAGCATTGGTAATGGTTAACCACCCAATAGAAGGTTTGTCTGGCAGGTGTTTGTTTTCACAGAAACTGAGTTTTATTTAGTCTTGACTCATTGAGCCTGAAATGCTTAGAGACACTTCAGGGAACTTAGCTCCCTGCTGTTCAAATGGCAGGGCCCTGTAAATGAGTTCCTTAGGTAGATGCCAGCTCATGCTGTGTTAGATTGCATGATTACATTTTAAAACCTTACCAAAAGGAAAAAAAAAAATCCAGAGACTAGGTTTTAAAATGCCAATGAGTTTTAATAGCTTTCCTGAGGACCTAATAAATTTTGAAGTTTACCTTAAATATAAGTAGGATACTTAATCCTTACAAGTTTCAATATTTTGATTTTTTTTACTATTATCACCATATTTTTATACATTAGGACATACTGGTTTCTTTAAGATTAACAATTAGATATCATGAAATAATTAATAATTAACCTTTGATAGTCATAAATGAGTTTTCTGAAACTATGTGAATCTATATTCATGATGTAGCCTCATCTAACTTAATGTAAACAGTAAAGCTACATAATTAAAGTCAACAGAAAAAATAGTCACAAGTTACTATGCCATTGACCATCAAAAAATCCAATATTAATAATTGCCCCAGAAACAATTTCTAGAAACAACTTTTGCAAACATGTTGCCTCACTGAGAGGAAAGATTGAATGAAGTTTACATGAATGAATGAACAAAATCATGTGATTTACATCATGTATTTTTTTTAACCTTCTCAATCAACACTGTCGTGGTACTGCTGACATGTAATGAACTGTATTTGTTTAAAGTGTACAATGTGATATTGTGATGCTCTTTCTCTCTCTCTCTCTCTCTCTTCTCAACTGTCACCAAAGCAAAGACACTGAAAACGTACATCACTTCCATGTATAGTCCTGTCTTATATTACCAATTTCTTCCTGCTATCTGCTCCCAAGGAAACCAATAAACTGTCTATGACAATTCCAAAGGATTCCCCCACTGTATATACCTTTTGGTCAGGATTCCATTATTCAGCATAATTATGGGTCATATGCTCAACAGCAAGTCATACTTGCTTCACTCCAACGATTAATATGGTCAGTCAGTACAATTTTAGCTATTCAAGTAGGTGTGTAGTGGTATCTTATATTAGTTTTAATTTATATTTTTCTAATGACTAATGGTGTAGAGCTTCATCTTATTTGCGATCTGAATATCTTCTTGAGTGAAATGCTCAAGTATTTTGTCAATTTTGAAAAGAATATTTGCTTTCTTATTACTGAGTTTTGAGAATTCTTTATTATGATTTCATAATCATCCCTGGATTTCAGCCATATTGTATGTAAGTTTAAGGAAAGAAATGATTACTTTCATATATTTTACAGCCTGTGGCATTTCATCAGTTTAATAGCATCTGTCAAAGTTTTTTTTTTTAATTTTAATGAAGTTCAGTTTTTCAGTTTGTTATTTGCCTTATGTAATCCAATGTTATGAAAGTTTCTCTTATATTCTATTCAAATATTTTGGAATTTTAGTTTTTGCACTAAGGTCTATATTCCATTTTGAGTTAATAATTTTCATATGGTGATAGGCATGTGTCAAAATTTATTTTAAATTTTTTATGTGAATATCCAAATGAATCATCTCTGCATTTTTAACTGGCATACTTAGTAAATTTATATTTAACATGATTGTTGTTATGTTTAGATGTGAATCTATCATCTTGCTGTTTGCTTATAATTGATCCACTTTTTTTCTTGTCTTTTTTAATGATTGATATTTTGAAGGTTAATTGACAAATTGTATAGCATTATTTTATCTCTTTTGCTGACCTAAGAGTTATAATGTTTTGCTTAATTTAGTGATTGTTTTATTATTTATACTATTTATCTTAAGTTTATCATAATCTGCCTTTAAGGGATATCATAACACTTGATCTAGAGTTTAATAACCTTATAGTGGTATACTTCAATTGTTTTCCACTTCAACTTTTGTGGTAATGTTGTCATATGTTTATATATATATTGTTATTATTTTTGTTTGAGCAGTTGATTATTTTTTATGAAAATTTAAATACCAAGAAAAAATATTTCTCTCTATTTTAAACACTTATCAATGAAGTCATAATTTCTTCTTTTACACTTTAAGTGGATTTACATTCCTATCTCATATCGTTTTGTATGTTTCTGAAGGAATTCTTTGAACCTGTTAGAGTATGGATCTGTTCATGATGAATTTTTTCCAATTTTTGAACTGAAAAAAAATCATCTTTATATTCTTTTCATTTTAGATATGGTTTTTCAGTGTAAAATACTGTGTTGGTGACTTTTTTTTTAATATATTGAAGGAGTTGTTCCAATCTCTTTTGATTTGCATGGCTTCCGGTGAAAATTTCCTGCCATCTCTGGTTCCCTAGGGTTTTGTATTTTATTTTCACATCTTACTATGGGTTTTGGTTGATTTCCTGTAATGTAGATTGGTCTAATTTTCTTAATACTTCTCTTTTGCTTGAGGTTTGAGCTTCTTGAATCAAAGATTATGAATTTTTATCAAATTTATAGTATTTCCAATGACATTATTTTAAATATGTGCCATTCCTCCTGTAATGAATGGATAATATAAGGTGTTAAGTCTTATTTAAAAATCCAGAAGATTAAGAAGTTTATCATGGAATAATTAAATATTATGTTTCCGGGTTGATTGGAAGAAGGGGATGAATACTGAATATAGACTTAGTACAGTGAGATGACTTGGAGAAGTAAAGTAGATTTGATTATTCTAAATTTCAAACTCTGTTGAGAGTAATTGTCATTTTAAGATTACATTAAAACAAAAATTAACTCAAGGAACTCAGTAGGAATCCTAAGACTGTATGTGAAACAGTTTGTAAAAGGGAAATATGAAGGGCAATTTGATCAGGGGTATGAAAATAGGTGAGAACACAACAATAATTTTGTAAATAATTCTTGTTGATATTTTTTTCTCGTACACCTCATTCAATCTATTAAGAAATTTTGTTCGTATCTTTAATATAACAAGACTCTAAACCTAACACCACCATTGCTTCTATTCTGATTCAAGCCACTATTATGTTTTATTAGGAAATACAGTAGCGTCATAGATTGTCCCTAGCCTCTGCCCTTGCTCTAGTCAGTCTCTTTTAAACATAGTAGCTAGATCAGCGTAAACTAGAATAGCACATTTTTTTTTCTCATCATTCAATTAATTCAGTGCTACATTCTAATTTTCTTAAGTGGCCTACAAGGCAGGTCAAAAGGTAATTCAGAGATGTGTTTCTTTATTACCTCTTTGGCCTTGCATTTCATAGCTTTCCTCCCCTTTCTCCACTCCCAGCATATCTGCTTCCAGAACTTCTTCCTAAAATACATATATTCAGTATTCACATGTTCTCCTATCAATAGTCCTACTCTGCAATCCTAGATAAAATTTTCTTTACTTTTTCTTGTTTATAGAATATCTAAATTTCCAAAATACAGTATATTATATATGTAAAGTATATATTCCTCTATCAGGAAGAGGATTGTACTTACTGTTTTGCTCACTGATATTTATTTTATTAGGAATTTTATTTATAGATAAATTGTGGATTTTGAGTGATGGTGACATGTGTCTCTAAGCCCAATACTTGAGAGGCTGACGCAGAAGGATCACCAGTTCACGGAAGGCCTAGGCAACCTAAGCAACATTGTGAGACTTTGTTATAAAACAAAACAAAAAGAATAGACTCTCTGCAATGCCTCATTGTAGTACGGACCCTCTATCCTAAGATTTCAACATGCTTCTGGTGTAAGTAAAAATAAAAGGAAATAATAAAGAGAAAGTTAAAATATAGAACTGTGAGAAAAAATTATTTAAGAACTAGTGGTGCAAGTGAAAGTAAGAATAATATATAGAATGTTCCTAATTTAATTTCAACAAATATAATACATATATAAAGAGTTTAATATTCATTTAAAATATATGTGAAGATAACTAAAGAAGTAAAAATAAAGATAAATATAGATGATAAACTAAACTATAAAATCTGAAAATAATAAATATTAGCACCAAGAGACTTAGTACATTAAAAACTTAAAAGTTCACATAAGAAATAGTTATTTTTAGTAAAATTAATAATAGATTAAATTAATAACTGAATTATATCAAAGCAAAAAGAAATTATTCAAATTTCATAGGCTTGACTTTGGAATATAAATGATCATGCTAAATTTCAAGATGTTAAGTCTCTAAGTGATATGTCTAATTTTCTAAGTCTTTAATTTTTGCATGTAAAATAAAGATAATAATTCATAATGTATTTTATGAATGTAGAATAGAACTTGACACAAAATAAATGATCTTACCGTCATTGTATAGTAGAAGCTATTCTATAAAATCAACTGTGAGAAATGAAGGGTAGACTTTAGATGCCACTACTTGTATTCTAACTAAAAAGAAATTGAAGAAGTACTCAGGAGGTTGAAGCAGAAGAATTTTAAAGTTCAAGGCCAACCTGGGCAACTAGTGAGATATTGTCTCAAAATAAAAATAAAAGGATTGTGGATGGAGCTTGGGAGTAGAGCACTGCTAGAGTCAATCTCCATTACTGTCAAAAAAAAAAAAAAAGAAAAAAAAACAAACTCAAGAATGTATGAAGAATGTTGTTATGTTACATGAGCCATGTGTGTAAATTTATATAAGTATACATATTTTGAAAACCTAAAATCAATATCTGAATATAACCAGAGATTAGAAGGACTAAAATCTTAAAAGTGTGTAAAAAATAAAGAACAGTGAATGGTACATGCATGTTATCCCCTCTACCAAAGGAAGTCATTTCATCAGCTATCAAGAGATAACATCACATCAACTCTCAACTGGAGGACTAGTAGTTATTAGCCCTCTCAGCAAGTTAGAATTGCCCCGGCAGCTTAAATTAAAAAAAAAAAAAAAAAAAGCGCAAGCAAAACAAATAAACAAAATGAAGTCACAGATCAACAGACTGCCATAGAGGTCAATTATCTCAATGTTTGTGAACGAGGTTAGGTATTGCTATTTTATAACTCCTCAGGTGGTTGTCCTTCAGACTTCCCTGAGAACCACTTCTTTGCATTCTCGGTGAGTATTGGTGATGATCACCTTATTTTAACATTTGACTTTACATGAGGTAATTTCTGTTTCTATTCATCTTTCTTTCTCAAAGATTTTTATTTAAGTTTTGTATGTAGTTTCTTTTATAGAGTTTGACAAAAATATTGTACAGCTCAATTCAGTTCTCAAAAAGCCCAGCAGAGCAGATCTAATCTATTATACATGTATACTTTTCTTCCTCAAGTAATGGAGGAATCCACCAAAGAATAACTTCAAAATATTATTTTGTTCATCTTCTTATTCCCATAATTATATTTTTATGATCACCAGTGCCTGATTTTAGCACAAATTATACTTAACTGTTCCATTATATATTTTGTATGTGAAAGAAATAATTTTTAATTAATCTATGTGAAGACACTGGGAAAAAAAATGAAAGGAGGGAAGGAATAACATTTAATGAATTTTTATGTGCATCATAGTAAATATAGCAATATAATTATTTATTGAAACACTCATTCTAATCAATTAATTTATCTGTGCATATTAATAAATATGATAACTCATTTATCCATAGGTCTAGAGAATCAAGAAAAATCACATAATCAGATTTCAACAGTTTTTAGTAATTAAATGCCTTTTTTTTCAGCATAATTTCTCAAGATAGGAAAATACAAGATCAGTTTTAAGTATTAATAGAAGTATCTGGACAACACTGTAGGATTCACTTTCTGAGTTTCTGAATTTGAGTTTCATCTCTTTTGCTAAGATTACTCTAAGGGATGCCTAAAGGATAGAAAGTGGGCTAGAAAGCCTCTGGTTTTGTGCAGTTGTTCTTAGTTGTGACTCCCCACAAACTCACCCAGGATACTTTACATGAATGCTTAGGCACTGCCATAGACTGGGTAGAAATTCTACACATGCTACACATGATTGTTTAATGTTCCTATCAGTCCATTGGTCAGTCCTTTTGCTTTTTTTTTTCCTATTAAAGTGGCTTTTATTATTCAAATGTAGAGGTAAGATAAAGTCATATGAAACAATTAAATTACAGTGAACAAAGAAAATATGTTAAAATCTTTGAAAGTATATATGTATATATATATATATATATATATATATATATATATATATACACACACACACACACACATATGTGTATATATATAAATATACACACACATGTGCACATGCACAAACACACACCCATCATGCTTGCCTACATTTTGGGAAGGTTTACTTATGGGAAAATACCATCTCAGTATATCCTCAATGGAGAATAGAGTGTCGTACATAAATTCCCGTACTTACAACCTGTTACTTTGGATAAAGGATGAAGAAATCATCTTTCCCGAAGATTGATGGGAAAAATTGAAGCACTTATGAAGAAAATGTCAGTAATGCTAAGCAACTCTCAGCAGCTTTGCTGCAAAAGCTAGCTTGATTTTAATATGTCTAAGTATTGAAAAGTTGGCTGTGAGTATAGGGTAACAAGAGGTATATATTAGATTTCTTCCAAACATTAAGGGATAACTGATGCTGCCTTCACTAGCATTCACAAAAAGGTTGTGAAATAACTACTTTAAAATATTTCAGATTTACGATTAAAACAAAGAATAAAACTAAAATGCTTGGGCTGGGATTGTGGCTCAACAGTAGAGCATATGCCTAGCGTGGGCGAGACCTGGGTTCGATGCTCAGCACCACATTAAAAAAAATAAAGGCATTGTTTTGTGTCCATCTACAAAAAAGATTCATATTATCTCTCTCTCTCTCTCTCTCTCTCTCTCTCTCTCTCTCAAAAACAAACAAACAAAAAAACAAAAAACTAAAATGCTAATTGAGTGATGAGTGATCTATATTCTTGTTTTTTTCTAAGAATAAACATTTGGAAAATATTATTTCAAAGTGTATAAATAAGCTACCTCAGAAACAAAACTTTAGGTTTAATATTTCCTGACTGTATGTGCAATTTTTTCAAACTTAGAATCTTATTTTATTGTGCAACTTTGTTGTGCAAGTAATGCTTTCAAGTACACATTTAAATATTTTAATTAAATGTCAACATTTTTTATTGGTTCTTTTTAGTTATATGTGATTATCAGTAGCTTGTTAAACTTATTAAGTAAGGGATTATGGCTCACAGGTTGAACTCTCCGAGGATAATTTTACAAAGGAAACTTGATCTATGGATTTTATCTATATTGTTTGTTATAAAAATTGGGTCACAGACCAAAATACCATGAATTTAACTTCATGAAAAAAGTTATTAATTATATACAAATGGTTCATGAATTTATGAATCCATCATCTTTTTTATCTATCAAATAACCAACAGAATTTTATTTTATTCAATAATTATGTGCATTACCCGCATCTAAAAGCCTTTAATTGAAGTATAACATATATGAAGAATTACATATTTCATTAATAATATGGTTAACTGTATTTTTTAAGTTGTAACTATATACATGCATTCTGCATCCTAGTCAAGGGAAAATATTATTCCCAAGTCAGAAGCCCACCATGCCCAATTTTATTTATCTGCTGCTCTTCTATTATCCTCAGAAAACTATTTTATTTTTTCTTTATTTATATATGACAGCAGAATGCATTACAATTCTTATTGCACATGTAGAGCACAGTTTTTCATATATCTGGTTGTATACATAGTATTTTCACACTAATTTGTGTCTTTATACACATACTTTGGATAATAATGATCATCATATTCCACCATTGTTTATAACCCATAACCCCTCCCTTCCCCTCCCAAAACTCTGCTCTATCTAGTGTTCATCTATTCTTCCCAAGCCCCTCCTCCCAACCCCACTATGAATCAGCCACCTCATATCAAAGAAAACATTCAGCATTTGTTTTTTGGGTATTGGATAACTTCACTTAACATTATATTCTCTAACTCCTTCCATTTACCTGCAAGTGCAATGATTTTATTCTCTTTAATTGCTGAGTAATATTCCATTGTGTATATATGCCACATTTTTTATCCATTCATCTATTGAAGGACATCTAGGTTGGATCCACAATTTAGCTATTGTGAATTGTGCTGCTATAAACATTGATGTGGCCGTGACCCTGGAGTATGCTGTTTTTAAGTCCTTTGGGTATAGACCCAGGAGAAGGATAGGTGGGTCAAATGGTGGTTCTATTCCCAAGTTTCCAAGACATCTCCATACTGCTTTCCATATTGGCTGCACCAATTTGCATTCCCACCAGCAGTATATGAGTGGACCTTTCCCCCATGTCCTCGCCAACACTATTGTTATTTGTATGCATTGTAGCTGGACTGAGATGAAATCTCACTCAATGATTTGTATTTCTCTAATTGTATTCTCTAATTATATTGTATTTCTCTAATTGCTAGTGATGATGAACATTTTTTCATGAATTTGTTGATTGATTGTATATCATCTTCTGAGAATTGTCTGTTCAGATTCTTGGCCTTTTTATTGATTGGGTTATTTATTGTTTTAGTGTTTGCTTTTTGAGTTCTTTATATACCCTAGAGATTAGTGCTCTATCTGATGTGTGAGGGGTAAAGATTTGCTCCCAAGATGTAAACTCTCTATTCACCTCACAGATTGTTTCTTTTGCTGAGAAGAAAATTTTTAGTTTGAGTTTATACCATTTATTGATTCTTGATTTTAATTCTTGTGCACAGGAGTCTTATTAAGGAAGTTGGAGCCTAATATCACATGATGAAGATTAGGGCCTACTTTTTCTTCTATTAATGCAGGGTCCCTGGTTGTATTCCTAAGTACTTGATCCATTTTCAGTTGAGTTTTGTGCATGATGAGAGATAGGGGTTTGTCGGGTTTTTAGCCCTCTGTCTCCTCCTTACCAGTGGGAGAAGCGGGAAAAGCACACCCCAACCAAAAGGAGCCAAGAGAGGTAAAGGTCAACTGGCCGCCCACACCCAGCCCTCCCTTGCTGGAGGATAATCAGGCATGCCAGGGAGAATAGTCAAAGCAGGATCTCGTTTAATGAGGAAGTACACACAGCTTATATACTGCACAGGAGCCAATCAGAATAAAGGTCAGAGGTGTGAAGCAAGTTCACGTGTACACCCATCCCATAGTCTGTAAGGGAAGGCAGGAGCTGTTCACAGGGCGGAAGAGTCGTGGACCTATCCTGGAGGTGGTCCACCTCCTCTGTCATCGCCCACAGCACCACCTCCTAACTGATAGCCAGGAGCCATCCTAGCCACACGTGCGGCCTCAAGACCGGGAAGCAAGCAGCCATGCCCTACAGGGGTTTAATTTCATTTTGTTGCATAAGGATTTCCAGTTTTCACAACACCATTTGTTGAAGAGTGTATATTTTCTCCAATGCAAGTTCTTGACACTTTTGTCTAATAAAAGATAATTGTAATTTTGTGAATTAGTCTCTGTCTCCTCTATTCTATACTATTGGTCTACCAGTCTGTTTTGGTGCCAGTACCATGCTGGTTTTGTTACTATTGCTCTGTAGTAACGTCTGGTATAGTGATGCCACCTGCTTCACTCTTCCTGCTAAGGATTGCTTTAGCTATTCTGGGTCTCTTATTTTTTCAGATGAATTTCTTGATTGCTTTTTCTATTTCTATGAGGAATGTTATTGGGATTTTGATCAAAATTGAATTAAATCTGTATAGTGCTTTTGGAAGTATGGTCATTTTGATAATATTAATTTTGCCTATGCAAGTGCAAGGTAGATCTTTCCATCTTCTAAGGTCTTCTTTGACTTCTTTCTTTACGTTCTGTAATTTTTATTATATAGATCTTTCACCTCTTTCATTAAGTAGATATCCCAAAATTTTATTTTATTTTATTTTATTTTATTTTATTTTATTTTATTTTGTGTGGCTGTTGTAAATGGGGTATTTTTCCTAGTTTCCCTTTCTGAGGATTTTTCACTGATATATAGAAATGCCTTTGATTTATGGGTGTTGACTTTATAGCCTGCTACTTTGCTGAATTCATTTACTAGTTCTAGGAGTTTTCTGGTGGAACTTTTAGGTTCTTCTAGGTATAGAATCATATGACCAGCAAATAGTGCCAATTCGAATTCTTCTTTACCTATATGTATTCTTTTGATTTCTTTCATCTGTCTAATTGCTCTGGCCAGTGTTTCAAGAACTATGTTAAATAGAAGTGGTAAAATAGGGCATGCCTGTCTTGTTCCAGATTGTGGAGGGAATGCCTTCAATTTTTCTCCATTTAGAATGATGTTGGCCTGAGGCTTAGCACAGATAGCGTTTATGATATTGAGATATGTTCCTTTTATCCCTAGTTTTTCTAGTGTTTTGAACATAAAGTGGTGATGTATTTTGTCAAAAGCTTTTCTTGAATCTATTGAGATGATCATATAATTCTTATCTTTAAGTCTATTGATGTGATGAATCACATTTATTGATTTCCGTATGTTGAGCCAACTTTGCATCCCTGGGATAAATCCCACTTGATCATGGTGCATGATCTTTTTGATATGTTTTTGTATTCAATTTGCCAGAATTTTGTTGAGGATTTTTTGCATCTATGTTCATTAGAGATATTGGTCTGAAGTTTTCTTTTTTGATGTGTCTTTTCCTGGTTTTGGAATCATGTGATATTGGCCTCATAAAATTAGTTTGAAAGTGCTGCCTCTTTTTCTATTTTGTGAAATAAATTGGAGAGTATTGGTATTAATTTTTCTTTAAACATCTTGGAGAACTCAGCTGTGTTATCTGTCTGGTCATGGTTTTTTCTTGGTTGGTAGACTTTTGATGGTGTCTGTTATTTTCATTTGAAATTTATTTGTTAAATTTTGTATTTCAACCTGATTCAACTTGGGAAAATTATATGACTTTACAAATTTGTCAATGTCTTTGATATTTTTTTATTTTATTGGAGTACAAGTTTTCAAAATAGTTTCTAATTATCTTCTATGTTTTTTAGTGTCTATTGTGATATTTTCTTTTTCATCATGTATGATAGTGTTTTGAGTTTTCTCTCTCCTTCTCTTCATTAGCATGGCTAAGGGTCTGTCAATTTGATTTATTTTTTCAAAGAACCCAGTTTTTGTTCCGTCAATTTTTTCAATTGTTTCTTTTGTTTCAATTTCATTTATTTCAGCACTGATTTTTGATTTTTTTTCCTGTCTTCAGCTGCTTTTAATGTTGGTTTGGTCTTCTTTTCCTAGGGCTCTGAGATTTAATGTTAAGTCATTTATTTGTTGACTTTTTCTTTTAAAGATGAACTCCATGCAATGAACTTTCCTCTTATAACTGCTTTCATAGTGTCCCAGAGATTTCAATATGTTGTATCTGTGTTCTCATTCACCTCTAATTTTTTTTTAAATCTTCTCTTTCATGTCTTCTGTAACCCATTGTTCATTCAATAGCATATTATTTAGTCTCCAGGTGTTGGAGTGGGTTTTATTTCTTATTTTATCATTGATTTCTAATTTCATTCTATTATGATCTGATAGAATGTAGGGTAGTATCTCTACTTTTTTGTATTTGCTGAGGTTTTCTTGGTGGCATAGTATATGGTCTCTTTTAGCGAAGGATCCATGTGTTACTGAGAAGAAAGTATTCTCATTGAAGGATATCTATATATGTCAGTTAAGTCTAAGTTATTGATTATATTATTAATTTCTATAGTTTCTTTGTTCACCTTTTGTTTTGAAGATCTATCTAGTGATAAAAGAGGTGTGTTAAAGTCACCAAAAATTATTGTGTTGTGGTCTGTTTGACTCTTGAACTTGATAAGAGTTTGTTTGATGAACATAGATGCTCCATTGTTTGGCCACACATATTTATAATTGTTAAGTCTTATTGGAGTATGGTTCCCTGAAGCAATTTTTGCCTGTATTTGGTCATTTAAGTCATCTGTGCCTTCCTCTATGCAGTGTCCTTTTTTATTCTTTTTGATTGACTTTAGTTTGAAGTCTACTTTATTTGATATGAGGATAGAAACCTCTGCTTGCTTCCACAGTCCATGTGAGTGGTATGATTTTTTCCCAACCCTTCACCTTCAGTCTGTGGATGTCTTTTTCTATGAGATGAGTCTCTTGGAGGCAGCATATTGTTGGGTCTTTTTTTTTTTAATCAAATTTGCTACTTTATGTCTTTTGATTGGTGAGTTTAGGCCATTTACATTCAGGATTATTATTGAGACATGATTTGTATTTCCAGCCATTTTGTTTATTTTTGGTATTTAATGTGACTTGGTTTCTCCTCTGATTAGATCTTCCTTTAGTGTAATACCTCCCTCTGCTGATTTTCATCATTGTTTTTTATTTCCTCTTCTTGGAATATTTTGCTTAGGATGTTCTGTAGTGCCGGCTTTGTTGTTGTAAATTCTTTTAATTTGTGTTTATCATGGAAGGTTTTTATTTCATCATCAAATCTAAAGCTTAGTTTTGTTGGACATAAGATTCTTGGTTGGCATCTATTTTCTTTCAGAGCTTGGTGTATGTTGTTCCACAATCTCCTGGGTTTGAGGGTCTGGGTTGAAAAATCTGCTGAGATACAAATTGATCTCCCCCTATATGTGATCCGATTCTTCTCTCTTGCAGCTTTTAAGATTCTATCCTTATTCTGTATACAAGGCTTTTTCATTATAATGTGGCTTGGTGTAGATCTGTTGTAATTTTGTACATTTGATGTCCTGTAAGACTCTTGTATTTGGTTTTCCAATTCGTTCTTCATGCTTGGCAAATTTTCTGATATTATCTCATTGAAGAGATTGTGCATTCCTTTGATTTGAAACTCTGTGCTTTCCTCTATCCCAGTGACTCTTATATTTGGTCTTTTGATGCTGTCCCATAATTCTTCGATGTTCTGTTCATGGTTTCTAACTTTCTTCACTGTGTGATCAACTTTATTTTCCAGACTGTATACTTTGTTTTTATTATCTGACGTTCTTTCTTCCAAGTGATCTAGTCTTTTGCTTATGCTTTCTACTGATTTTTTTATTTGATTTATTGTATCCTTCATTTCAAGGATTTCTGACTTATTTTTTTCAGAGTATCTCTCTCAAAGTAATCTTTTGCTCTCTGTATTTTCTCTTTTATCTCATTGTTCGAGTGATCAATTTTTGCCTGTATTTGCTCATTTAGATCATTCTTTGATTCACAGAATATTTTAATTATGAACCTTCTGAACTCCTTCTCTGACATTTCATCAACTTGGTTTTCCATGGATTCTATTATTATAGCATTCTGTTTTGTTTGGGGTACTTTATTTATTTATTTATTTATTTATTTATTTATGTTGTCTATTTGTCTTCCTTTCTTGCTATGTGGATCTGAGATATTACAGTTTCTTCTCTATATTCTTGTAGTACCCGTTCAGACTTTCTGTACCTCACCTTGATGTTGGGCTTCCAGACCCTGCTGGTGTCCCCCAATGAATGCTACTGGGTCCTGGATTTTGGTCCTGCATAAGTTGGAGTGAGTGGATCTGGGGCACTGGGCTTGACCTCCTTCAGCCATCTGCTGATTGCAAGGGGCAGTCCTATGCCAGAGGCTAGGCTCTGGTGGTGTCTTCCCCACCAGGGGAGGGGTGAACCAGGCCTACTGAGAGCCTGGATCCCGTGTGGGCTGGTGTGGGTGGTCTGGGCAGATCTTGGTTCCTGTGGTAATCCACTGGTCAGAAGGGATGGTCCTGCAGCAGAGGCTAGGCTCTTGCAGGTGTCTGCCCTGCCAGGGTGGGATGAAGTAGCCTGCTGTGTGCCTGGGACCCACACAGGCTGGTGTGGACCTGAGATAGTATTGTCTACTTTTACGTGTTATAGATATTGAACTGTATAACATAAATGGTTTTGCTTCTTTGTCCTGACTATATAATATCTGTTGTGTGAATTGCTCACATGTATCTATTTTTCTGTAAAGAAATATTGCACAATTAAATTAAATCATATCAATATATTCAGTATTATATTAAGTATATTTAACTGTCAAGTTGTTACTAATTCTGTAGTGATGAAATCCTATTGAAAGATGAATTGTTGTAAGGCATCTAATGTAGAACTCATATTTCAATCTGAAATTAAAATACAGCATAAAGTGTCCAAGAAATACATTCATTAATTAAATGTGTATATATTTATGTGTTGTGAAATTAGATGAGCAAGACCGAACGAAGGTACTTATAAACCAGGATATGCCAGCATCACCTCTGATATATAAAAAATTACTACAAGATAAGATGACTGAAACAAGCATCTGCTTTCCCAAGAGAATAAAAATATTTATTTTATTCTTAGCATGAACCCAATATTTGAGCTGGTAGCAAAACAATTTTGAACCAAGGGCCATGTATGGCATGGTTTCATAAATATAAAGCATATGAACTAAGTCAGAGTTTTGGTAGGAAGGCCAATGTTGGGGTCTAAAAATTGGAAAACTAGAAGAAGTAAATGATTGTGTGAAGTAGGCTGGAGCATTTGTGACCATGAGACAAACTAGAATAGGGAGAGAGAAATTCAAAGGACATTAACTGGAACTAGAATCCAGAGAAGTGTTCAAATTGAATGTTGGAACATGCAGAAATATCAAGTCACATTTGAGAGTCAAAATCACACTCTGGGAAAAGAGTATAAGATAGGATTCACAGGATGGTAAAAAGTAAATCCAAGTCATTTCTTCAGAGGTTCTACAATGTGTTTTTCCATAATAACTCCTGACTAATGTATTTTTGTTTGCTGTTTTGTAGATAAAAATGCCTTCTTAGAGTAAGGATATAGAATAAAAAAATTTTGAGAGTTATTTTACTTGCTCCATCAAATCTGAAAAAGGAGATTTTGACAGAAATATAAAATTTAGTAATGTTTGGTTTTAAAACACCTGTGCTTGTTTCCTCCCCCCCACCAAAAAGTATTTCCTTGAGAATGAGGAAATAGGGATTTAAATGGGCTGTCATAATGCCCAATAAATGCACATGTACATTTTTATCCCTATTAATCTATACTAAGTCCCCATCATTTGGAGGAGAAAATATAAATGGAGAAATTACGTTAATTGAGCTTCCTTTGCTACTCTTTTAGCTATAATAATTCAATATTCTGATAAATTATGATTTTTAATGTTTCCTTATTCTTTCAAATCATATATATGTAAATAGCCAAAAACTAAGTTTTTCATCCCCCTGGATGTAGTTTATTAAATTTTCTAGCATGTCTTTTACATATAGATAGATATAGGTTATTTTAGCAGCAATCTCAATTATCATCCTAAATTTTCTCATACATCCATGTTTGCCTGGAGTCCAGATTATATATGGTAGCCCCCACTCTATCCATGGAGGATATAGTCCAACACCTATAGTGAATGCCTAAAACTGGATAATACCAAATCCTGTATATACGATGCATACATATTATTTTTACCTATGTGTGTATAACTATTACAATATTTAATTCACAAAATAGTCACAATAAGGGATTAAGAACAATAACTGATAATAAAATAGAAGAAATATAATTATGCTCTAATACAAGTAATGTGAATATAATCCCTGTTTCTCTTTCTCAAAATATCTGAAGGTTCCATGTCCACCATTCTTCTTGTGATGATGTGAGATGGTGCAGTGACTATGGGATGAGATGAAGTGAGGTGAATAGCATACACATTATAATGCAGTGACAGGCTATAACAGAGGGGGGTATTGAACACCACCTCTGAAATGCCACCACATTCCATCTGATAACTGAGATGGCTACTAAATGATTAATGGGTGGGTAACATACACAGGGCAGAAACACTGAACAAAGTAATTTTTTAAATATCAGATGAAGAGGGATAGTGTCAGATTTCATCATGCTACTTAAAATGGCATCCAATTTAAACTTACAAATTGTTTTTATCTGGACTAGTCTAGTTAATATTCCAGACCAAAGTTGTCTATAAAATTTTTCTGAAATCTTAGAAAACAAAATGCCGGAAAAGAGGGGACTTTGTATTCAAATATGCATATTGGAGTAATTACATATATATGTAGTTATATATAATTATATGTAATATATACATAAATTTATCTGTAACTTTTTTCACTTAGATTATCTCTATAAGGAACAGTGATAACTTTTTTTTTCTCTTCTCCCTAATACTTTCCTTAATTTCAATATTTTTTTAAATTTGTGTTACTTATAATTTTCTTGTTTTGAATCACATTTATTCTCTTTGTAACTGCTCTTTTAAAAATCAGATTTTAGGTGTTGGGGATTTTATTCTCAGTGGCAAAATGCTTGTCTGAGTTCAAGCCTCGGCACTTCAAAAAAATAAACAAAAAATCTAATTTTATTTCATTAGTAGCTAATCTCTTTTGCTTTTACTTGTAGAATTATTGAATTTATTGTGTTCTTTAAAGCATGAGATGGATGTGTTTTGCCTTCATAATTAATCCCTTTATGTCTTTGTTAGATTCTTGATCTTTCTTTTTTGCTTATACTTTTGTTTTGAAATGGCATTGGCATTATTTGAAGTGGCATTGACATTATTATGTGCTACTGTTAATATTTTTTGTGTGTGGCCATTTTGCTTCTGCTTAATTTAACCAGTTCTGTCAAACATTGTATTGACTTTGGTCAGGTGTAATTTATTCTTCCTATCTTCCTTTACAACATGTTACTCTTTTTCTCTACTGAACAGCATTTTGAAAACCAATTTACCTCCTATCATTTTTAGTTGCTTTATTGGATCAGTATTTAATCACTTCAACAGTTTTAAATTTTACATGCATTATCCTCTCTCTCTTATAGGTGGAATCAAAGTAGGATTTTTTTTTTTTTTTTTTGTACCAGGGATTGAACCCAGGGGCATTTAAACACTGGTCCACTTCCCCAGCCCTTCATTTATTTATTTATTTATTTTTATTTTGAGAGAGGGCCTCATTAAGTTGTTGAGGCTGGCCTTGAACTTGCAATCTTCCTGCCTGAGCCTCCTGAACTGCTGGAATTACAGGTGTGTGTAATCACACCTCAAGAATCAAAGTTTTTAAAACAACTGTGTATACTTTTATCTACTGAAATTTCATAAATACTCATCTGATTTTTGTCATTTCCACAATTACTATTTTCACGTAAACTAGTCATTTTCATCCACAAAAGAACTATATTTAATTCTTTTTTTAGAATAACTCACTAGATTTTGAATAATGCCAACCTATATCGTGTCTCTCCCTTTTTATGACTCATTGACTTCTTATTTCTGCCTTAAATTGATAAGCAGTGTATTACAAGATTTATTTTGTAGACTTCTCTTACATTACCTGTGGCCCTTTTGCCTTGCACACTATTCTTAGCTATAGTAAATATCTTTTCAATGATTCGTAAGTCCAATGTGTCTTTTTTCCATTCTGACATATACCTCTCTTTCCTCTTCTAGAGCAGAAGTGTCTGCTGTTAGCTACCACTGCTTTTAGTATAAATATCATATCCTAAGGGAAGTCTTCATAGAGAAATAATATTTCTTTGCTTCCAAATAATTCTATGTTTTCTCCCCAACACTTTTATTTTACTTTATTATCATATTTATAATGTTTATTTTTTGTATAAACAATAAATTCTCAGAGGCAAAAATGAAATATTCTCATCCATGTATCCCAATATCTACCACAGCTCCTGAAGCTGAGTATGTTTTACTAATGAAAGACAGAGGAAAATAGCTACAGGCCTGAGGATATTGATCACATTTTCTGACATTAAGGTATGAATTATAGGAGTAGGAATTACTTCATTTAGAATGTTTGAAAATGAATAATATCCTCAAAATGGGCAGAGATTTTGTAACTGTTTGGAAGATACATTCATAGATAACATGGTTAAAGACTGTATGGAAGTCTTAAAGAATAAAATGAATTATTTAAAGTGTAAAAAATAAGGATTATGAGGATTATATAAAGTGAAAGAATAACTCAGAGGAGGAGATGGTGAAAAATATGTGCAACGATAGAGTATTAGAAATATTTGTAATATCCGTTCTCCTTTTTGTCTTCAGATACACACACACACACACACACAATCTGACCTAGAAAGGTATTTGGTTATCAGAAATATTTATTCTCTCCTCAAACTCTGAATCTTAAATCTTGGAGCTACACTTCTTTAAATTGTGTCCTGAGGGCCTCGATTCGTTTAGTTGAATTTAAGCACTTGAAATTTCGAAGTAAAATGAGGTAATATTTTTTTACATCATGCTTACATTTGAATAATTATTAATGTGTATCCCTCAAAATACACAGGATGTACATGTTCCTGAATATTTACAAACTAAATTTATTGGTACAGAATTCCCCTCCCGACCCCTTGTCTTTTTTCATTCACACCTCAAGCAGTGGTATCTTGTGCCTATAAATAAAATTGATCTTGTAGAAGAGGAACATAAACAAAATTAAGTAGCAATTCAAGAAGGCACTTTTTTCCATTCTCACAACTTCTAAGATCAGTATTTAAGAAATTTTCTTAGATAATTTCATTAAGTCAGATGCATATATAAACAGAGTAAAATCACAAATTCAATGCAAAGTTTAATTCTCTCCTTTTATTCATGGAAAAAGTAGAGAGGGTGATCAGTAGATTTACTGAAAGGAAATGGAGAATGGTGGCTGCTTTAGGCTTGAATAATATGTTGCTGTATTCAGTCTGTACTCAAGTGCCCAAGGAGACTGAGTAGTGCAGGAGCAGGAGCAGGTAGAGCTTCCCTCCACAGAGGTGACCTGCTGAGCAGAGGAGGAAAATTGAGCTAACTCATACTTGGAACCAGATGATGAATGCCTGAGGGGAAAACCTCTGCGTGTGTTTATTTTCCATCCTTAAAGCCTATCTTAAAATTTTTCCAGTGCATTTTCTCTTTAGGACATTCACAGGTGCTGCAATTATTGCAATTGGCAATTTTTACTGTTCTTGGGGAATAAATCTCACCATACTCTGGAGAATATTAGCCAATCATTAATATGAACATACTTATACAATCAGAGTGGCTTTAAGGACACTTTGAAAAGGAGTGATTAAATGGTTGTATTTTACATGACCTTTCCTTTAAATAATCATAGGAAAATGATTTTGATAATGCCTTCACATAATTTCTAACACCTATACAAATTCAAAAGCAGAGAGATCAAATTTTCATCTTTTCTCTGAATTCATCCAAGTTTCAAAAACCATGCATATATATACACACACACATGTACGGGTATATATGTACCTGCATGTACGTTTCTATAGGTGTGCTTATTTAAGGTGTTTCTAAGATAAAAAGGGATTGATGTTTCTAAATTACAGTATGAGAGCATTCATACTCATCTATCAATTATCTTACTTTGGTGTGGTGTATGTTGAGTTTAGTGAAATATATAAGGATTTATAAATTGACTTAATACAGGTCTAGGAATCCAACCACTTGTTTATGAGAGCCCAAAATAAGATTTGATCTCTGTCCTAGGCCAAATGAAACTGCATATCTACACCATCACTTACTTATGCAAAAATGCATATCTGACTCACCTTTAACAAGGTTGGTGATAGTTCTGGATATAGCAGGTAAGAGTTCAGTGCAGGTTTTCTAAGTGAAAATATTGGAGTCAGTAGCTTAAAAATTATACTTCTAATGGCTTAGACATCAAGTGAATATTTATTGATACATGTAAGAGATATTCTGAGGTTATTTCTAAAAATACTTTGAGCAGTAAATTCTGTGAGAAATATTGATAAAAAATTAGGTAGATTAAGATTCCATGTCTACTCATAGCAGATTAACTAAATGACATTCAAGTTAATATATACCTAAAAATAAATGTATATAGTTTTTTGTATGTAGATTAATGTAGGATTAGAACCAGGGATTGTTGTACAATTAAATTGAGGACAGGGGATTTCTTAATACATAACATTTAAGTGGTCTGAAATGTAAGTAAAAAGAGAGCTTTGATCTTTGAATTTGGCATTTTGTGAGCAAGACTGCACATATTGTCAATTGACTGCAGGCACCATGGATGGTGAGAATGTATGGAATATAAATGAACAAATCCTTTATGTAAAAAGAAGAAAACTATTAGGTCAAATCTAGATGATAGCAAGCATGTGAAGAATCAAAGAGAGCACAATCCATGAATGAATGAGACTGTGTAAATGTGTGTAAGTTTCTTTTTTATAATTTATGATTTGAATTATCTCTCCACTTTCTTTTATCATTTGCCATCTCTCTGTTCTTGGGTCATACCAGACTGGCGATATCTGAAATCCTAAATTTATTCAATTACTTTCATGTTTTTTCATGCATACAGCAGATGATGAGAGTTAATGTAGAAAATAGCATATAAAATTTAAATAAATGGAGTTGTAAGATGATCAATTCAGTCATGAATCTCCAGAGAAACAGAAGGGATGAGATAGAATTATTGATAGCTATAGATACATAGACAGATGTTAGGCGATAGGTGTAGATACAGATGAAGATATAGATATACTTTAAGAAATTGGCTTATGTGATTAGAGAGGCTGACAATTCCCAAATGTGCAGTTAACAATGGTGCAGTTCCATTTTAAGTTTGAAGACTTGACAATTAGAACAAACACAGATGTTGTTCCAGTCTGAAGATAGGTAAGCTCAAGGCCTAAGAGCCACTGTATCAATCAGTTCAAGTCTAAAGGCAAGAAAAAGTGATGTTTCATCCCAAAGGCACGAAGGCAGGAGGAGTTCCCTTAACATCATGTTTTCTTCTATTCAGGCCTTCACCTGATTAAATAAGGCCTATACACACTGGGGAGGAGGTCAGTCTGCTTTACTCAGTAACAATTCAGTTGTTCATCTCATACAAAAGCACGTTCACAAATGCTCCAAGATAAATATTTAACCAAATATTTAGGCACCCTGTAGCTTAGTCAAGTTGACGTAAAATTAACCATAATAACAATCAACCCTTTGTCAACTAATTTCTCATATGCGTCTCTTTAAATCGTACTTAATCTTGAAATAAAGACACTGACAGGGTCATAATTCTACCTAACATGACACACATGTGCTTTCTACAACTGAGAACACACCAATCCATTCCTCAGAAAAGGAGAAAAAGTCTATTTCCTCTCAACTCCAAAGCAGTTTGGCCTCTAGCCACATTGTTTCTGAATTTTTTTTTCTTTTTTTTAACCTAGAAATCACACCTTCTTGATATTAGGCTTTCAAAGAAGAATGCTTACTTTACCTGACCTCTCACTAGGATCTTGTATTTAGTAAATCATACTCTCTCTTTTGTATTCCAATATTCAATTCACCTTAACTGTTCAAAGATCTGACTCAAATATGTTCATATCATCAATTTTCAGGCTTTTGCTGAGGAAACTGGAAACTAGAAATCATTATTATTATTTCAAGCAGAAGTGCATTTCATATCCAGGAATTTGATATTCAACAAAATTTATACAATGGTTTAATTGAAAATTGATTTTATTGAGTATATGGTCTTCTGTTAATATCCTTAGACTTAGGAAAGTTTCAGGAACCACGGAAAATGGAACTCAATGAGCAAAATTTTCCAGGGGAGGGGAAGTTTTGTGATTTGTAGTGAAATGCTCTAGGAATACTAACAAAGATCATTTCCTTCAAAGCCCTTAATTTTCTCAATAATGGTAGATGAGTTATAAAATGACTTACTATCCTCTTCTACTTTCCAAATTTAGCATAAGACTCTTTTTGATGAAATCTAACCCAGGATTCGCAAGAAAAATATTTGCAAAGTATAATTCAAAGTTTAGCTACTACAACACAAGAGAGAACACAGGGACAAGATTGTTGGTGCTAACCAACAAATAAGGCCACGTGTGGAGGACACCACATGTGTATGTGACACTTGCAATTTCATAGATTATTATACTCTTTGTATTATAACCTTGAACCCACTTTACAAGGCCTTGTAAGATATTCTGTCTGTCTAATATTATTTTTTTAATTAATCACACTGACAACTATTTCTCTAATAGGCTGATTTCATATTTGTATTCATTTATTTTTCTTCTCAAATCAAAATCGTTTTCTTGAGGCTCAGCTGAGATGAAATTTCTTCTCAAATAAATTTTCTGTATTCTCATTAACAGGTTTATCCTATTTCAGGCATTCCTAGTACTCTGTAATTATAAGTTTTATTGTACTTTTGATTCTATGTCATAATTGGCCTTTTTCACGACCTTCTCCCCAAATGGATTGCTTGTTCTTGATAGCATGTATTATTTCTTTGCAGGATTGTATAAATAATATTTGGTTAATTGTTTATATAGAGCATGAAATTATTACTTGAAATAATGAATGAAGGAAGGAATTATAATGACATCTCATTAGTACTCAAAGACAAGTTATTTTATAATTTTTGAGTCAAAACAAGTTATTGGCCAATGTTTTGGTAATCAGTTCAAGGAGATTTTGTTGTTATTGTCTCCTCTTAATATATGTCTTTTTATGCTTTCATTGTACAACTCTTTTAAAAACAAAGGACTTTATTAAATTTTACCTACAGTATTTCTCTTCATATCTAAACATTTCCGAGGTCTTTAAAAATTACATTAGACTCACTTTTCTAATGTAATAACTATCTCCTCTACATCTTTGATGTCATCTTCAAATTCAATAAAAAGTTTTTCTAAGCCATCATTTTGATGGTAATGCCATTATAGCGTAAGAAAGAATAAACAGATCAGATCCAAGGTCTGAGTGACCCTGCCAAAAACTGTTCAAATCTTCTAATTTTTGAAAATACATTAATCATTGATCAGTCTTTCGATCAAGAAGGCTTCACCTGCTTCTAGATCTATTTGTCATATCTGGAGTCCTGAAAAATCCCCAAAATTCACAGCCATATCCTTTCTATATTCTGTATCTGTTGAAACAACATGTACTATAATATCAGTTATGGGGAATCTGCCACACAATTTGCATTCCAAAAAGGCAGCATATTTAAATTTGAGATCATGCATAGTTTGTACTCTGAATTGTGCCCTTCTAATTTACAAATACAGTTAAAATATATCTATGACTAAAAATTTTCCAAATCTCTATTTTCATGGCTTCTGCCTTAGAAGACCACTTCTTTGATTTACATGCTATGAAATCCATTTCAAAAGCAACTGTGTTCTCATCTATGAACCATATTTTAACAGAATATCTGGTTGTAATGGTTGCATATAAAATATATGAATCTTGTATCTCTGTGTAATAACGATTAAATATAAGTACAGTTTGTGCTGCCTTAAATTTTATTTTTAATACCAAATTTCTCATTTTCTTTTATTTTCTTTACCTTTCCTCTTTTTTCATGTCATCTTTCTGTATTTATCTTCACACATTTGCATGATTTTATAGCCTATGTATTTCACATTTTTAAGGTGAACATATTTTCATTATGAAGATTATAAAGACTTTTATTATGCTATTAATATTTATTTCACTTATTTTAATTTTTACTTTTCTTAGTTTTATATCACCTTTATTATATAATTAGAAAAATCATTCCAATAAATTCTTCTTTTACTGCAATAAACCAAATATAGCTATTTACTGTAAAAAAATCAAATAATTCCATCTTGACAAAGCCAAACCAAAAATAACTGAAGTATAAAAAGTGAAATTCTTTCAGAGGCCATACCATTTTATTTCAAAGAAAATATTATTTGTAACTTGGTTTACATTTCTCAGAAATTTTTAAACTTGTATAATTTTCAGGATGCCATTTTGCTCTGTTCTGTCATGGTTGTGTCATGCATGTAAGATTAAAAATAATGCCACATTTGTAGATCTGGGTCAGATAAGGGCTGCTGCTGGTGGTTTTAGCCTAATCTGGGGTTTTTTATACTTCTAATTTCCCATATATTTGTAACATATAACCAAACTATACACACTCAATCATTGCTGGTTTCTTTCATATGCATGAAATTGGTCAAACAAATATGGAAGCTAAATTTTAGGATAACAGTAGTTAAAATTTGAAATGTTGTATCCAGATGTACCTGTTTTGATAGTTGTTTTGTCACTAATTTTGTGACCACAAACAATTATTCAGTTTCTCTGTGCCAGAGTTTCCATATGACTGACACTAGGAAAATAATCTTAGAGTTGCTTGAAGTCTATACTAATTAAAACATGAAACTTAAAAGAGTAGCTAGAATACCATAAACATTCAGAGGATACCAACAGAGATTTTATGGAAGAGCTTATGAAAAGAAAGGACTCAACACTAATTTCTAAGTGTTCATAATCCAATTATAAATATTCTTTTTCATTTCATAAAATAAATTTTTGTTTTATGTATTCTTTGAAAATCAAATATGGGAGGGACATGTATAGTAAAAAATACTGGAAGAAAATACTTTGGCAAGGTCAGTAAATAAATGTTGGATTTTTAACCCTGCACTATTAGAAAGTGACTATTTATTCATTGTAAATACTTTCCACAGAGATTCAAACTATATGAGCTATTATAGATGATAAAGTTGAATTTCCCTGCAATGTAAAACTTACCTTATATCCAAAATGCTTGAGCATAGGATTTTCAATAGTCATTTTTTTCTAACCTCATTATTGCCAGAGTAGAGGTTAGGGAAGGGTAACAGCTGGGAATAGTTTTGTTAAATTATCCTTTTATAAATATATTAAATCAAAGGAGGAAATTAAGGAAATTAATATTGAATTCAGATGCTCATGGTTTAAATTTTGTGAAATCTATGTTTTTAATATCAGTTGCTTTAAAATCCAGCCTAATGACCAGGTACAGATAGTTTGGTAGATTATCTGTCCTTCTGTAGGATAATCTATAATGTCCATAGCACTGAAATAAGTAAGAATTGTATACCTCTGTAAACTGTGGTACAAGAAGCTTCTCTATTGCTGGTATGAATATGTAACAACAAATCCTATTAATATGTATAACTAAAATGCACCAATGAAATATGTGGGGAAAAAAAGAAACTTCTCTGGACAGTGTTGACTTT
Source organism: Marmota marmota marmota (assembly GCF_001458135.2). Lineage (NCBI taxonomy): Eukaryota > Metazoa > Chordata > Mammalia > Rodentia > Sciuridae > Marmota > Marmota marmota. Next base: position 5,015,601 of record NW_026000078.1, on the reverse strand, counting down.
TTTAGATCAAATATGTGTTCCCTTATTTGCTGAGATAACATACAGTTAAAGATGTAGCATTGCATTCTAGAATTAAGAGCTCTTTGATCTATGTGTATTAAATAGTTTAAACAAAATATTATCTATTATGACCAAAATTAGTTATTCTTTGCTTGATTTCTTTATATTTTTGGGTATTGAAAGTTAAGTATGACACTGCTGGTAGGACTAAAATTGGTGCAACCACTCTGGAAATCATTATGGAGATTCCTTGACAAATTTGTAATGGAAGTACTATTTGTTTTTTGTTTGTTTGTTTGTTTTAAGAGAGAGAGAGAGAATTTTTTAATATTTTATTTTTTAGTTTACGGTGGACACAACATCTTAATTTTTTTTTTTTATTATTATGTGGTGCTGAGGATCTAACCCAGCGCCCCGTGCATGCCAGGCAAGTGCGTTACTGCTTGAGCCTCATCCCCAACCCTGGAAGTACTATTTGATCCAGTTATTTCACTCCTAAGTATATACCCAAAGGACTTAAAATCATCATATTGTAGTGATGCAGCCACATCATTGTTTATAGCAGCTCAATTCATAATACCTAAGCTGCTATGGAATCAACATTGGTGCTCTTTAACAGATGAATGAATAAAGAAAATATTACATATATATAACATTTATATATATGTACATATATATAACATTTTCTTTATCCAGCCATAAAGAAGAATGACTTTATGACATTCACCAGTAACAGGATGGATCTGAAGACTATCATCCTAAGTGAAATAAGCCAATCCCCCACAACCAAAGGCCGAATGTTCTCTCTGATATGTGAGTGCTAACACACATTAAGAGGGAGAGTGAAAATAGAAGTTCATTGGACTACACAAAGAGGAATGAAGAGAAGAGACGGGGGATGGGAATAGGAAAGAGTAGAATGAATCCATAACTTTCCTGTGTTTATATATGACCACTATGTTTATATATGACCAGTGAAACTCCACATTTTGTACAAATGCAAGAATGGGAAGTTATACTCTACGTATGTATAATATGTCAAGGTATATTCTACTGTTATGTATTTCTAAAGTAAAAAATAATTGAACTAAAACAACGACAACAAAAGGTAATGTATAACCATCAAGGTGAATGCATTTTTCTGATGGTATAAACTCTTCAGTGCCTCAGTGTAGGCTAATGTAATCATCACAAGCAAATATTTTCTTTACAAAAATTTTTAAATGCAGATACCGATGATGTAAACGATACCAAAATTATTTAAAAACTGTTAATGGACTGGGAGTATAGCTCAGTGATAGATCATATGTCTCTCATGCATCAGGTTCTGAGTTCAATCCCTAGCATAGCAAATAAATAAGGCAATAAATAAATAATAATAAACAAAATTGGTAGAGTGGAAAGCAGAGGAAACACTACCAACCTGCCAGCTCTCTGATCATGGTTTGTAGTGAGACTTAAAGTTAATCCTAACTTTTGTCTAGAGGGTAAACTATAGGTTCATTATGAAATGGATCATAGCATGGATACATAAGTCCATCTCAAAGGCAAAGATGGCATCAGGCTATGGAATCAGCTCATGGGGGTAGATGACACCATGAGAGATGCATGGCAGTTACTCACCTCTGTAGCCCCAACTGTGAGAGAAGTAAATCAGGTCCCTTCAAGAACTGCTGCTCTCTCTGAACAGAAAAGTTCCCCTTCAGCCAAAACATGTGACAGTGCCAAGCCTGGTCTCACACTGGCTTGGGTTTCAGTGCCTAGGAACTGTAGAAATTACTCCCCTCAAATGCCCAAAATTGTAAATAATTATTTGGAATCTTGAGAGATTTTCCATTTATTCTCTCATGACACATATTAAGGTCTGGCTTTCCCTGATAAGACCAAGAAAACATTATTGCCATTGCTTACCATTTCAATGTTTATTCTTAATTCTTTATTTTCTAAGGCATTTGAATTGGTCTGGCATTTTATTTTATTTTGGTAACAGGGATTGAACTCAGGGGCACTCAACCACTGAGCCACATCCCCAGCCCTATTTTGTATTTTATTTAGAGACAGGGTCTCACTGTGTTGCTTAGCTCTTCGCTCTTACTGAGGCTGGCTTTGAACTCAAGATCCTTCTGCCTCAGCCTCCTGAACTACTGGGACTTACGGTCCTGTGCCACAGCGTCCACGCCCTTTTTTATTTTTCATTTTGATACAGCGTCTCACTAAGTTGCTCACTAAATTACTGAGGCTGGCTTTGAAATTCAATCCTCCTGGCTCAGCCTCTCGAATAGCTGGAATTACAGGTTGTGCGACCAGTCTAGGATTTAAAGAAAGTACTATTCTGAGCCAACATATGAAAAGGACTTAAAATATGTTGATCTTTTCACTCATTTAATAAAATTTAGCACTGTTTCACTATCATACAAAAAATTGAAAGGAAATAAAATCCAAATATATATAAAACAGACACAGTGTTCTTTAAAACATGGAGTGCTTCATCCTATAAGGAGTGAATATTCACTGAGACTATCCTGTCTCCAAGGTAGAACTTCAAATAAATATGAAATTATAGCAAATAACTCCATCTCCATGTACTGGTTCTAACTCTTCATCTCTAATACAGCCCCTAACAACAGAACTACAGTTTTTAATACTTTCCTTGCAGAATTTGTTTTTGTTGGGATTACCAATGATGTCATAATAGAAAATAGAATTCACTCACTTCAGTTTTCATCTTACTTGACAGAAAGCATAGTGTTTGATTTCCATGTGAATTTGCTTTTCCAGCATTCATTTGGTGTTTCTTTTATGTTTCATTCCCAGCTCTTTTTATTTTCTTTTTGTCCTTCAATTTATTCTGAAAATTCATTTTGTATCTTTCATTTTTTAAATCAGTAAACATCATTTTAGTGCAGTTATAAGTTTATATAAAAATTGAGAATAAACTACAGAGTACCCCGTTGATATCTTGCTTCCCTCAGTTTGCCTTTCTATTAACATCTTGCATTAGTGTGTACATATGTTTAAATTCATAGGACATTGTTGATTCACTATAATTAAATAAAAAAACCATAGTTATCTTCAGTGTTATTATTTATGTTATATGGTCTATATATTTTCATAAATGTATAATGACATGTATCTACAATAGCAGAATTATCCAGAATATTTTCACTGACTTAAAATTCTCCTGTGCCCTTCACTCACTCTGGCAATGACTCATCTTCTACCATCTTCATAGTTTTGCTTCTTCCATGACATCGAATACTTGGGAATACAATAAGCAGCCTCTTCAGATTGGCTTCTTTCACTTACTAATAACCATTTAAGTTTTTTCCATGAACTCTTCATGATCTGCTAGCTCATTTATTTGTCTCTCTGAATAATATCACATTGTGTGAATACGCCAATTTTATCTATTCACTTACTGGTAAAGCATCTTAATTGCCTCCAAGTTTTCATTCTTGTGAAGAAAGCTGGCTCTTTCCTCTCTTTTGTTCGCTTTTTTCCGCAGTGGTTTTGATGTTCCTCGGGATTTCAGATTTGGTTCACCTCTTTTTGATAATAAGCTTTCTCTTGAATGTCATACATGCAGACACGTTAATTATTTTAAAATCTATATGTTGTTCACCTTTTCTTCAAGTTTTATATTCCCAGTATATTGACACTTAATAGTCCTATAAGTTTGACAAAATTACCAACACCACCCCCACCCAGGCAAGCAAGAACTCTTTTTTTGTTGTTGTTGAACTGATCCCTCAGTCTGGATTCTCAGGTCTATTAGACACTACTTCCTGGTCACAGGGCTAAAGCTAGATCCTTTAACATTTTCCCCCTTTCCTATCATATCACCTAATTACTTAATTATTTTTGCAATATATTTCTTTCCACCCTCACAGATCAAGCATAAATTTTTGCTTCTTAGATCTGTTAACCCCAAATCAGTATGTTGCCATGTTTATTTTCTTAAAATGTAAAACTATCCATGGTAGAGCACCAATTGCAATATTGTGGTAATACCTAATTGGAAATATTTTTTAACTCATAGAGTCCTTTGTTACCTGACTCTGACTTCTCTTTTGAAGACTTAATTCCTTCAACAGAACTTATTAATAAATAAAACATTTAAAAAATAATTCTTTCTAGTAGAACTAATTCTCCCTGATTATAATTTTGTAATTGTAAAATTTTCTTTCCCAACCTGACTGGTTTTCTCATTTTGTGTGTTAGTAAATTCTTATCAATCCATTATGACTCACTTTGAAGGTCATTCCTTTTTGGGATTCCCCTAATTTCTTCTGAAGAAATATGTTATTTTGCTTCTCTATTTTAGCATAGAGTTTTTAAAATATATTTCTTTTACTCATATCATACATTACTAAAATGTTTTACATGAATATTTTACCACCTAGAGCATTTACAACAGCAGTTGAAATCACAAAGATATTTGTGGTGTATGGATTTTAAGCATATAATAATTCAGTAAATGAATATTGACTGAATAAGTGACTGAAACCACCTATTCAAATTTTTAAATTCTAGAATTAGAGTTTGTTGGGGGCCATTTGGTTATGAGAGACTTTTGAGTATACTGTACATAGTTCATAGTAATTGAGTTCCCAATTCAGATAAAATAATAAAATAGAAGTCTTGATTTCATTAACTACCTTGTTCATCATTGAACTCCCAGTGTTTATAAAATTATTATATTCATTTACTAAGTCATTGATTCATTCCTTTACAAAGAAATTATTTATTGAGCATGGACTGTGTACCAGGCATAATGTCTCTGTGCTGGGATATGGCTGTGGGATGGGGCAGATATAGAAATGATTAGCATTTTCAACATATTCAACATAGAAATGATTAGCATGTTCTTAACTGATACAGAGAAAGAGACAGCAGGTAAACAAAGTTAAGCAATAGATGTGTGGAGGTTAGTATTTCACAGATGAAATAAGGGTTAAAAGTCAATGCAAACGTCCTGAGTTAGAAAAGCACTAGAAAAATTTTAAAGAAATTTATGCAGGTCACTATGGCTGGTATAAAGGCAATCTAGGAGGAGAAAGGTAGGAATGAGTGTAGAGATAATGTGGAACAGCTACTCAAGTCTTTAAATTCCCCAAAACCCATCTGGCATCCTCTGATTGATGTCCAATTTGGGATACATCAAGACTTATTTCAAGACTGTTATTGGTTTCTTTACCATACTAAGCAGAAAAATGTTTGGTATTTTAATTAGTCTTTGCACACATGACCCTCTATTCATATAGTTAGACTTAGCTGTGACATCTGTTATTTTTTACTCAGTCTTCCAAGTCACATGGGCCACCTTTCCATTTTTAAAATGTCATAACTTATTCCATCTGAGAATATTTCCTGAAGGTGCAGTTTCAGTCTAGAAGTTTTCCCTGTCCTACAGGATTCCTTGTTTTCCTGGCCATTGCCTAGTGATCTTTCAGAAGTCACCATTAATATTACTTCCCTAGACAGGCCTTCCCTGAACACTCAGATAATGGCTACCGTAACACTCAGTGAATATCTGTTTATAGGTTAGATGCTGGCTTCTCTTACTAGTTTACAAACTTCATGAAAGTAGGAAGAGTACTCAACAAAATAGATTACTTCAGTATGTGGGAAAATAGAGGAAATAGAAGAATGACCAACATTGTTTTTAGTGAATAGCTACCTGGATGAATGCATGATGTGTTTTTGTTAAGACAATAATAAACAAAAGAAAAATAAAATAGAAACTTCATATGTGCTTTTGTATATTATTTTCAGAATTTTTCTGATACATTCATTCTCAAGTGATTATTCTTGGGATAAATGGTGAGCTTTTTTATACCCCTTGAATTTCATGAGGAAATGAGAACACACCAGTGTTCTGAAGAAGAAAGACTTTAAAGACATTGAATTTAATTGCCGCAGTCTGGTGGTTTACTTTCCTATAACTGTTATTAATCAACTCGTGATTTTCTGTATCAGAGCTACAATTATTACACTCATTCACTAGTGCTCATGCAAGAAGATTGCACACAGCATGTCCAACCAATTTCATTTCTCTGGTCTATGGCCCATAAAGAAATACCTAAGACTTCTATAATTCTTACATGGGGAGAAAAACAATGCCTTTTTGACAAATGGTGCTAAGAAAACTGTATATCCATATATAGAAGATTGAAACTAGATCATTCTCTCTCAACCTATACATAAATCAACTTAAAAAGAGATCAAAGACCTAAATATAAGATATGAAGCTTTGAAACAACTAGAGAAAAAAATAGGGGAAACATTTCAAGGTATAGATAAAGGCCTTGACTTCCTGAATAGGACTTTAGGTAGCTCAGGAAATAATAGCAAGAGTCAACAAATTGGACTAAATCAAAAGGCTTCATTCACTTTCTCAGTGAGAAACAAGTCTACAGAATAGGGAAAAAATCGTTTTCAGCGATTCCTTCAACAAAGATTAATATCCAGCATATGTAAAGAACTGAAAAGAAAAAATTTTGTCCCAATAAACAATTCCATTTTACTTATAAATGAGCAAATGAACTGAAGAGACACTCTGTAAAGAAGTACAAAAGGCCAATAATTATATAAAAATATTCAATATCTCTAGCCATCAGGAAAATGCAAATCAAAACTACCCTGAGATTTCCTCTCACCCCAGTCAGAATGGCTATCATCAAGAACACAAAAAAAAATAATAAATGCTGGTGAAGATGAGGGAAAACAAGAACATTTATATGAGTAAGGAAAGCAGTGTGGATGTTCCTGAAAAAATCTAAAAATAAATCTGTCATGTGTTTTGGCTATATACTCTTTGGTATATTTCAAAAAGATTTAAAAAGATTAACATACCATAAAAATGTCTGCATATCCATGTTTATTGTAGAACAGTTGAAAATGGACAAGTTACGGAATCAGCCTATGTGCTAATCAGTGGATACATGGATAAAGAAAATTTGCTATGTACATACAACAAAATATTATTCAGCCACTTGGGCGAATAAAATTATATCATTTGTAGGAAAATGGTTGGAACTGGAGAGCATCATGGTAAGCAAAACAAGCCAGATTCAGAAAAACAAATTTCACATGTGTTCTCTCATATGTGGGATCTAGAGGGAAAGAAAGACAACAGATAAATAGCAAACAGACTAGTACAGAACAAGAAGTGATCAGGGAGGGTAGACCATAGGCCAAGGATGTTAATGGGGTAGGAAATGATTAGAGTGTGTCATATACATGTAAGAATTTGCCACTGTAAAATTTCTCTTTCTGTATTATTAATATGCACTAAGTAAAAACCCTGATGAAGGAATATAGCAGATACTAAAATGAGCAATGCTTAATTTGTCCAAATATTCTATTTAGCACTTAAAGTCAAGTTCCTGGATTATTTAGGTATAGAAGAAACATCATTAAAATGAAGAAACATTGTAAATCAATTACAAATTCTGCAATCTATTATTTGATTATAATATCCTTCATAAAAATGTGGTTATGCATGTGTATCTTAAAACAAAAAGATTTTTTCCCCTATTAAATAAAAGTTGCTTGATTCAAACTTTTATAAAATGGTAATTTGTATAGATATTTTAACAAGTTGATAACAAATGATTAAGTCTAAGATTCTGGCTTTTCAATTATTGTTATTTAGAAAACTCAGAAATTCACTGTACTCCATTTGCAAATAATCTGATGTTAAAGTCTATTCCTTTAGTACTTTGCAGAATTAATTTAGCTAGAGTAACCATACTCCACATTGATTTAGAGACTCATCAGTTTATAAATTCATAATACCTTCACATAGATTTATGCAATAGCAATATTCTAAGTCATCTTTTCCTTGGAGATATATTTCTGAAAAGTGAAATTCAATGTATTTAATGAAAATTTCTGTAATCATTAAAAAGTTGTTACTGAGTTCAAATATTATATACTGCTGTCAATATAGTGAATTATTTCTATTTATAATGTACTAATTTATAGAAATAAATAACCTCAAATTATTTCAAGGGAAGATTAGATATGCCAATATCTGTATGAGTTCTGGGCAACATCTATCAATTAGACCCATTTTCCAAAATTAGAGTATTTATTAGAATGTCATATGGTGGTACCAGCTTTCCCCCCAATTTGTCGAAGCCACCTGGAATTCTATTTTTATTGTTCTTATAAATCTGTGGGTCCTGTTGGATGGGTTGGTGGTGGGTACACAAATACAAACTAGTCATCATGTTTATTTACAATAAAGAGAGATTGTGAGGTCACTTTCTGCCATATGAACTCTTGGAATTGTTTTCTGCAAGAATAACCTGTCCTAAAATTGGAAAAGTCCTCATTTATGCACAAAGCAGGTATGTGGCAAAAATAACTAAATCACTTCTTATTTTCTTATTTCATTTAAATTTTTTTATTTGTTACTTTCCTTCCCTTTAGTCTCTCACACTGATCTCAAGTTGGATCAGAAGAATTTCAGCAGGAGAAATAACTGTTTGAATATGGCAATGAGAAGGGTTTGTAAAAGTTGTAATATTCATTAATATTTTTTTGACTACCAATTCTTGGAAGACACCTTGATTCTATATTTCTTTTCATTTTTAAACCATAAAAATTAATTCATTTAAATACTATTTTTCCATTTTAACTAGAATGTAGATATATATTTTTTTCTAAGTTGTCAGATCTTTCAATTGAATCCTCTTTCATTGGTTTGTTCTTGGTTGTTGGTGATAGGCATTGAGTATTTCTTATTGATTTTATAATTAAGTTCAGATGAAACACGATGCCCACAGTGCACTTCCTTGTATCCATGTTGTTCTCCCATGTCATAATTTTTCCTGAATTGTTCTTGAATTAAAAGGTTATTTCTAAACAAAATGGCTTTGTTTCCTCAAACCAAGAAAGCTCAATTTATATTTGCATTCCTTTATCTGTTATTATTTTTTGTGGCTTTTAAAAAGTCTACACTTTTTTTTCTTTCTTTTTTTTTGAGAAACACTGACATTCTACACTTAATTGCATTGCAGCATAAAGATCAAGCCAATCTGTTCTATGAAAATTTTGCCCTTTTAAAGGTATTCACCTACAGATTTAAGGAGCAAGGTCCATATCTAGATGTACCTTTGGGCATTAAAGTAACAATTATACAAGAAATCATCCTAGTCTGAAGGTGATCAGTGATAAATCAATGTGCTGGATGTTTTAAAAAAGATGTTTGGTACACATCAAAACAGAGACTTCTGTCATCATGTGTGAGACCCAGGAGGAACTTTCCAGAGTGCCTGCATTTTCTAAGATTTTAAAGCTTCTTTGGATTTTGTTCAAGCACTAATGTAATAGACCTCATATGTGAAAACAGGTCAAGGTAATCCTGCTCTTAAGCTGTGTGCTTCTATTCATTTACATCTCTCCATCTTAGGAGATTGCTTATATCCTTTAGCTTTTGGGGATTTTGAAATTGGTTATTTTGGCTAAACCTCTCATTTTGTCATCGAAGTATAGGTGGATGCAATGACAGTAGTTTTCATGCAAAATAAGAATATACCTCTCCTTTCTTATGTGTTTGAACAGAACCAAACTAATCACCAAAAACCAAACAACCAAGAGAAATTAAAAAAAAGAAAACAATCAAAACAAACAAACAAATCTAATTCTTAAGAACAGAGGCTCTAGAGAAAGACTGTCTGAGTTTGACTCTACTCTGTCCCTTACAGGTTATGTGACCATCCATAACTCACTTATGTTCTCTGTGTCTTGTAATCTATAAGCTGGGGCAAACAAAAGGACTTTTCATAGTAAAATTAATGGTATGGCAATTAAGTGCTAATATTTATAAAGTTTTCACAACATTTCCTTGTACACAGAAAGTGTAAATAGTTTCTATTAAACAAATATATACTGTAAAATACAGTCATGAGGTGCAGAATGACATTTTAATCAGTGACTTACAATATATGTGACCATTCATTACTCACACGATTGAGGTAATGCTAGTTCAAACAAACCACGGGTATTCCTAGTCCTATAAAAGCACAGTCCATTCAGTTATGTACAGTACATAACATTTTTTAAAATGATAGAGATCTATTAACTGGTTTGTCTGTTTACTATATTTCTCCTAATTATTTTAGAGTGTACTATGACTCATTGAAAAATAAATTAACTGTAATAGAGTATGCTATCTTACACAGCAGCAGGTTCACATAATATTTATGCCTGCTGCATATCTGATTGCATCAAGAGGCCAAGTCAGACAATGGATTTGCACCATGTACGTTTGTGTAAGTATGCTCTACAATGTTCACAGATGAAAAATTCAGCTAACAAGGCTTTTTTCAGGATATATTCCAGCCTTAACTAATACATGACTATATAACGCAAAAAAGTGCCCCCAATATGTAATAAAGTTTAATAAACAAGCATAAAGTGAACACCATTATAACTATGAAACCACAAATCAAGTCAGTAGACAAAACATTGCCACAATACCAGGAACAGCCTCTACCTTCAACATGCACCTTACACTTAATTCCTTTTTCCTCTTGACAAATTCTCTGGAAAAATAGTCACGTATCAATTATGATTGTTATTTTAATCCTTCTCAATTTATCATTTCCTTGCTTTACTTTTTGATACTTATGTATACATCTTTAAGAAATATAGTCAATTATTCTTGTTTCTGACATTTATATAAAACATTTTCATATTGTACCTTGCTTAGGTCTGGAGAACTTATTTCAAGTGTTATTTCAAGAACTTATTTCTTTCCTTTTTCTTTCTTTCATTTTTATTAAGCACTGAGGATTGAACTCAGTTGGTGCTTTTCCACTGAGGAAAATACCCAACTCTGTTTTTTTTTTTTGATTTTAAAATTTTGAGACAGTGTCTCACTAAATTGCTCAGGGTAACCCTAAAATTGTAATTATACCTCCCAGTAGCTGGGATTACCAGCATATATCATCATACCCAGTTTTGCACTTTATTTTCATTGCTATCTACTATTCCGTTATACAATAACACTGCATTTTTGTTTGTAAATTGCTATTTTATTATTAGTCATTTGGGTTATATTCAATTTGACCAAAGATGCTGTGGAATATTTTTGCCCCATTAAGCTGAGAATGAGCAGATTTGTAAATCAACGTGCTATGCATAGTTTCAACTTTAAAAACGCTCAGCTATTTTTCTATATGAAGTGCCTTCACCAATTTGTACTTTTTAAAGCAGATATATGAAAGTAGGAGTTTCACCTTTTATTGCTTATTTATTGTTGCATGTAAATTGCTGTAAAAATTGATGACTTAAAACAATAGATTTATCAGCTCTTACATTTCTGTATGTCAGGAATAAAGGAGCAGTTCACTTTATCATCAGATTACAAAAATTGAACATCATCTGCAACTGTAACCTTGAAATTTTGCTACAAGTTAGAAAATCCACCTCAAAGGTGGTTCCCTCATATGACAGATGAAAGGTGGGAACAGAAGGTAGTATCATTTGCCAATGAAAGAGCAGTTAGTGCTGACTGCTAGTTATGTGGCTCAATTCTGGTCCATGGTGACTTCTTTCGTGTCCTTGTGAAAGGAATGGTGGCTGGCTTACTTCAGATTGAACAACCTGAGAGCAAGGTGTAAACTGCAATTAGTTGTATAATCTAGTCTAAAAATGACCTCCCCCCAAATTTCTGTTGTATATATTAGTCACGCAGGCCTCCCTCATTCAATTTGAAGTGCACCCTATAAGTGTGTTAATATCAGGAAGTAAAGATTACTGGGGGTCACCTTGGAAGCTGGATATTATACTCCACATTCTTCCAACTTTTAGAAAGTTTACACTTCTAAGATTTAATTTGGATTTTCTAGATTGCTTATGAAAATGAACAGTTTTCACATGTTTAATAACATTCACATGTTTTGTTTATATTTTGTGAGGTAGATGTTTTAATTTTTCTCTTTATGTGCAATTATATATTTGGACATGCATTATGGTGGCTGCTTCTGAGTCCACCAGGCAGTCTTTTAAAAGTGTGACAAGTTCTATGGCCAGAGAATGAATGCAAACACAAGGATTTCTAAACATGTAACATAATTAATTTTCTTTCTAGAACTGCAGGGCGAGTCACAGTGGACAATTCTTGAAAAAGGAAGATCATCCCATCTTATTTCTAAATATTATCACTCATTTTTATAAGAAAATTACTTGGCAATCGACTTACAAAGTTGATGTTCCTTACTTCCTACAGTTATACTCCCTAATTTTCTTCATTCTTGTTACTAAAGCTAGATGTGAATGTGATCATTTGGGGAATGTTTCCCCTGTTTGAGACTATTATGTTCAAGCATTCTAATTCTGAAAGCAATAACTAGATGTTCAGAGGCATTTAGAATCCACATGTATTTTCCTCATGTAACTCATAATAAAACAAAATACTATGAGACTCTACGTGCACTTTGAGAGAAGGGTGGTAGTACAGCACAGTACAGCAAAAAGAGGAAAACTGGGAAGAGGAATGTCATGCTTCTGCAATTTATATTGGTCTTCAGGATATGCCTAAATATGTGTCCAAAGATGTCACTTATAGTTGACATTGAACTTTTGATAAGCATACCCAGGTATGTGAATAGAGGAAATTAGTGAAGGGCATCACAGGTCTTTATAAACTAGAATCTTAGATAAGGCTTTCATTCTCTATCCATGCCAAAGAGGATGACTGGAGTTTCTTTTCAAAAGGGAATTTTTCTTCTTAAAGAGAGCATTGCAGTGTTTAAAACATCCTAGGAGCCACTGCCATGACTCTCCCACTAGGGTTTGGAACAAGATTGAATAACTATAACAATCTGCTATAAACATCCCCAAATCTATTGAAACCTTAGAGCTAACTGGTAGTGATGCTTATTTGTATTGGTGTTTAAATATGCAGCATCTGTCAGAATAATATGTTGAAAACAGGCACTGAGCTCTATATTTACTTACTACAACAAGAATATTACATTTGGTCCAGTGTACGGTTATCCACAGCTATTCAGTATGAACCCATATCTTTATGGCAGTGTCCAAGAGAAAGTAGAATTACTCATACATCTTTGAAGACTTTTGTAGTGCGGTTAATACCTGAAATACCCTGGGTAGTATTATATTTATTTCCATTTTAGTAGCCAAGCTCTAGGGACTGGAATTTGAATTTCCCATTATAATATTTCTTACATGAGGGGAAACTGATATTTCTGTTAATGCTGAATATGTATATTTCAACTGTACACTGAAAAACAGGAGAAAAAAAAACATGTAGTTTAGAGTGTAAAGTCTATTAGGTATGAATTAACGCTGGTCCACCTGATCCTTAAAATTGACACTCCATAGGTAAGTCGATTTGAAATAAGGTTTTGGATTAAGGAGATATTAATTCACCATATGGTTGAATAATTCTTAGATCTGGGTAGTTTTCTTTTATCCATGCACTGAGAAAAGATATTCAGTTACTATGGCTATTCATTATAAGCCTCTTTGGTCAATGCTAAATAGAAGATATAGGCTTCACTGAAATCCAGCCTTTCCAGGGGTACAAAATTATCTCTAGAGTAATTGGATGATTTCATTTTTGAGGTTCACGTCAAACTATGCACAATATATTTGAACTATGTTTGTTAACATAAAAATTAATAAGTTATTATACAACAACTTTTTATTTAGTTTCATTCCAAGTAGTCTGTGATTAATTAAATACTGCCAAGTTGATGTCAAATATCTTGAGCATCAGGTAATTTTACCATGTAGTCAACAAATTCATCTCTGAATTAAGTGTCTTCTATTCTCGTGAGAACCTTTGGTAATCAAAAAGCATTTCATGTCATAGTATCCCACCATAAAAGTCTACTTTTAAGTGGGAATATGCTATTTTATTCCTTAAATAAATAGGACAATTGTGCCAGGCATGGAGGCACACACCTGTAATCCCAGCAGCTCTAGAAGTAGAGGCAGGAGGATTTCCAGTTCAAAGACAGCCTCAGCAACATCGAGGTGCTAAGTAACTCAGTGAGATCCTGTCTCTAAATAAAATACAAAATAGGGCTGGGGGTGTGGCTCAGTGGTTAAGTGTCCCTGAGTTTAATCCCCAGTACCCCCAAAAAAGAAAAAATTGGGAAATTGTAAAGTTTTCAAAATTAGTTATGTTTGGTTTGTATTAGCAAAAATAATTATCACAAAACTTTGAAGTTTAAAACAATGAAAATTTATTATCTTCCAGTTCTATGGTTCAAAATCTGAGATGGCTAACTTGACGCTGAGGGGTCTTCAGGCCTATATAGCTCTCTAGGGAATGAAAGTCCCTAGAAACTTTTTTTTTTTTTTTTTTTTGGTAATACCTAGAGGCTGACCTCATTCCTGGGCTTTTTGTTCCCATTCTCCACCTTTCAATCCAGAGCTTATTTTCATTACAACCATTTTCCTTCTTGTCATAGCTTTCTGTCTGACTCTTCTGTCTTACTTGTTCTCACTAAATAAAGCATTTTGCTGTTGTTGTTGTTGTTGGTCCCATCTGGATAATCCAGGGCTACCTCTACTTTAAGGTCAGTTTATTAACAATTTTATTTTCATCTGATACTTTAATTTTCGTTTGCCATGTAGCTTAACATAGTCATTTTTCCAGGGATTAGGACATGTACAACTTTGTTGGGCTTATGATTCTGCCTACCATAGCAGTATTAATCACATGTTTATCAATCATTTAATAATTAAATATATGAACATGTATTGTTAGCCAGATGCATGCATCTGTGAAAAATAACAACACAACTTCCCTTATGATACTTACTGAACAAATATGAAGGAAAAAAATCATTGGAAAAGATAGAATGAATAGCACAGGATTATCAAGGTGGGTATATGGTTTGTGTTAGTAGTGGACACATCTGAGACTGTCACCCTATTTTTCATGTCAAGAATACAACTCACTCGGTGAATTTTGTTATCTTGCACATAGAACATATCCCTGAATATTTCATGTAGCTGGATTGCTATTTATTTTACAGTGGTGGCCTGTTTTATACCCAAAATACTGAGTTTTAGGAAGTATACTTCCCTGAATCATAGGTCTTTTTTTATTGTCTGTCATTTGCTATAAGACTGTTGACATTGTACAATCTTATGACATCCATCCACCTTGGTCTTTCTTCAGGCATTATACTGCAGAGCTAAATAATCCTTTTAAGGCATATCCAAATTACACTGGTCATACCTCTATTATGGCATTAATCCACTGAATCCTATTTCATCCCTTATATTTCTCCTATTAATTAGTTCCTTGATCTTGGGAATGATGAGTCACCTTTCTTTTCACATTGGCCTAATATCACAACCCAAAGTTAGAAGTGGTATAACTTCTGAAAATAAATGAAGTAATCATATTAATTTTAATAGTTAACACAAAACCAGTGCTACTAATTGAAATGAAGAACCTAAAATATTTATTGATACAACAAATATATAAGTGATTACTATTTTTACTGGGATCTTATAATTTAGATAAATATGCTAATGTAATTGAGAGAAGGGAACATAGATCTCAGAGTACAAAAATGTTCTCTGATTTATATCTTGCTCTCAAAGAAATTCTGACTCCTGCTAATTATACCTGACATAGGTTAATATCATTTGAGCATTAAATTTAATGCATTTAAACTCATTTTGAGAAAAAATATAATTATCATCAATGCATTTGAATATTTTTGAGTGAATTATTATCATTCTTCAATTCACAAAACTGAGATTACATTTACTAATGAAAATTAGCGTTATGCCAACATAAGGAGGGGAATCTCAATATTAAAATATTATCATTCAAATTGACATTGCGCTTTTTAACTAACATTGACCACATTATGGTTAAAGTTTTTAAAATCATTTCATAACCAAAATGCATATAAAACTTTTAACTTGGTAGAAAAACGCAGATGATTTCTAAATTCTTGTTAACTGTTGATTTTTACTAGTTTTCATTTTTTAATAATTTTAATTCTGAATTATCAGTCATTTAACTTTCCAAATTAGTAGTTGCTTATCCAAATGGCAAAAAGAATTACTATTTCCCAAGGAAAAAATAAGTGATAATAATTATTTCATTAAATATTTTAGGAAATGCCTTTGCCTCTTTAGTTCAAATTCCATTTGTATTATCTGAAATATAGAATGCTGTATATTTATAAGAAAGAAAGAAATATTTGTTGGCCTAAAATTGACCCTTGCACTTCTAGTTTTTCCTATTGAATATAGAAAAGTGGAAGGGACTCCCACCCTTAAAATAAAAAGGATCTGGGGCACCACAAGTAGGGCCACTTGCTTTCCTTAAGCAAGGGCAGAGTGCAATTGTCACTATTATTTGTCACTCTGGAGGTATGCATCTCTGGAAAGTGACCATGAGTAGTGATTTTTGGAATCATTATTTAGCAAAGTAATTACAAAAATACTGCTCAAGCCCATTCTTGGAGCCAGTGCTGTGCTGTAAGAGGGTTCCACAGAGGACTGCGGGCACCTGCCCTCAAGGACTGCCTGGCTGCCTCTGTCCTCAGCTTCAGAAGTGTGGGAAGGCCCAGCCTGAAGGCACCCCCCAAGAGGATCTCAGAGGGGAAACTGTACTGAGGGTCCCCCAAAATGTGAATCAGCAGTGGGGGAGCAATAGACAATGTAAAAAGAGAGGACTGGCGGGGATTTCTTCAGGAGGTTGGAAGGGAGCAAGGATATTTCTTCCTAGATGCAGAATGCAAGGACATCCATCATCCCAGTGCAGTATAGGATGAAGAGCAAGAAATTAAACAGAGGAGAATGAGAAATGAACTTCAGAAAAAATGCACTATGTTTGAGGTAGAAAGAAAAAATTTAAAAAGAAAAAAAAACAGGTAGAAAAGTTAAGTAAAAAAAAAAAAAATGGATAGCTGAGTTCCTGCATATTTTCCCATGCTTGACACTCTCCAAGCCAGTCTTTCTCCCAGGCCTGTCACTTCCAAATTTCTGGGAAATCTGTAAATCATAAAGTTTCTGTGAATGCACCCACTTATAAAAATTACTTTGTGCACTATTTATTAGCTCATCAATAAAGAGATTAAGTAAAGAGACCTATGACATTTTAAGAAAACTTGTAATTGAAAGGACTTTCCAGTGTTAGCCCCCTATCAGATAATGGAGACCAGTACAGTCTAAGGCTCCTGAGAATGGCCAGACTGATTTCATCCCCTCATACCCACCACTCACCAAGTTTCCTCTAAAGAAGAGACAGGAACCCCAAAACACATCTCTTACTCTCGATGGCCACATTCTCCCCTGAGAGTGTACTCTTTGCCTTCCTTGGGAAGTCTCTGTGCCTCTACTCACACTGTGCATGAAATCTTTTTCAACATGTGTGTCAAAGACTGTGCTGGTTGCTAAAGTCTGAATAGGGAGAGGAGGAAATGCCAAAAGTAAGAAAGTGGCTAGGGGAGCAGATATGTCCTCAGAGCTCTAAAGAGGGAAAAGGAAGGTTTAGAAGACACCATAGAGGATCTGGGCCCTGGAAAGGATGGGGTGGGAGGAGCAGACCTGCTGAGGGTGGCAGAAGGGATGGGCACACAACCATGGCCAAGACACAGTGCTTTCAGTTTGGTCCTTTCTTAGGCCCCTGTCCTTGGCTTGTAGATAGTAACTTCTCCTAGTCCTCACAGTTTTCCCTCTGTGCCCATCTCTTCTGTATATGAGGGTTTAAGGAATGTGCCTTATGATTGGGACTAGTTTCTGTGGCTTATCTGCATGTTCAGTCTTTTCAGAGTTTGGGGCAATAACCTAAACAGCTATCAATGCTAGGCTTACGCCTGGAGGGAACACATCAGCCCATCTAGGATGACAACAGAATCGCCCACTTAAGAGATGCTACCCTTCCCATAGATTCCCAGAACCCATCTGAGATAATGATTAACCAGACAGCAGGACCCTTTCTCAATAAAAAATAGAAATAAGTAAAAAGTGCTTGGGATGTAGCTCAGTAGTACACCACCTTGGGGTTCAATACCTAGCACCCAAAACAAAAAGAAAAATCAGTAGCTCTGATTGGAGGTGGATAACTGAGATGAGTACCTCATTTTGATAGACTTACTTCTCTGATTTAAAATTCGTTGTAGTCACAGACGCTTTCTTTCGAGCCACTGAGATGGCCTACAACTGTAATCCCAGCAAGTGGGGAGGCTGAAGCTCACAAGAGGATTACAGCTTTGAGGTCAGCTTCGGAAATTTATCCAGAACCTCAGCAACTTAGCAAGATTATCTCAAGAAAACAAAAAGGATTAGGGGTAGTGGTGCATACTTCAGTGGTAAAGTCCTCCTGGGTTCAATCCCCAGTACAATAACAACAACAACAGGAACAGGAACAACAACAATAAGTTAATTTTAAAAATTAAAAACTAAACTTAAAAAAAAGAAGAATCTGAACTAACTTCACAACTTCTGTGATCATTGAAAGTTTGTAGTTACATAGTAATTGAGCCATACTCTCAGGAAGGACACTGAAAAGAGGCAGCACTCCCACACACTCTTTCCCACACATTCAACTGAGGCAGATGTAATAGCAACTGGGATTTGGGGGTGCTGCAGAGATTAGAGAGGTTTTTTTTAAGCTTTTATTTGTTATTCCTCCACAAACCTCACCACAGATCACAGAGCAGATTGGAAAGATTTCTGAGCTCCATCTCCTAAGAAGCAGACCTTGATGGGAACACCAGGACATAGGAGGAGCAAATGACTACTTCCCCTGTAATCGCACTACAGTGCATATGTGAAAGAAATCGTGATTCTACTGGCTTTAGTCCACTGGTGAACACTGATTTCAGCTAAGGAGCAGCAATGAGGAAGGAAGGATAAAGCTTACCTTTGAAATAAGCACTGAGCCTCAAACTTTAAACAAGATGCCCTTCAATAGACGAATGGATTAAAAAAATGTGGCATTTATACACAATGGAGTATTACTCTGCATTAAAAAATGACAAAATCATAGAATTTGCAGGGAAATGGATGGCACTAGAGCAGATTATGCTAAGTGAAGCTAGCCAATCCCTAAAAAACAAATGCCAAATGTCTTCTTTGATATAAGGAGAGTAACTAAGAACAGAGTAGGGACGAAGAGCATGAGAAGAAGATTAACATTAAACAGAGATGAGAGGTGGGAGGGAAAGGGAGAGAAAAGGGAAATTGCATGGAAATGGAAGGAGACCCTCAGGGTTATACAAAAGAACATACAAGAGGAAATGAGGGGAAAGGGAAAAATAATACAAGGGGGAGAAATGAAGGTCAGTAGAGGGGGTAGAGAGAAAAGAGGGGTGGGGAGGGGAGGGGAGGGGGGATAGTAGAGGATGGGAAAGGTTGCAAAATACAACAGACACTAGTATGGCAATATGTAAATCAATGGATGTGTAATTGATGTGATTCTGCAATCTATATATGGGCTAAAAATGGGAGTTCATAACCCACTTGAAGCAAAGTGTGAAAGATGATATATCAAGAACTATGTAATGTTTTGAACAACCAACAATAAAAAAAAAGAAAATAAAGGGATAATGGAGAAGAGTACAGGCATGCACAAGCCAGAGCCTTTGTACATACCTGATACCTAGTCTTGAAGAGCAGAAGAGAGGCTGCATTACCCCCACACCTCCACCACACCAGATGAATCTCAATGACAGCACGATCCTTCTAAAAGAAGGCCAAAAGAGGAAGAAGAGCATACAATATTACTTCCTCTGGAATACAGCACAAAAGGAAACTAAAATTAAAATTCAAGAAAAATAAGTTGTTCTCTGATAAAGTACCAAAAACCTTGATGGAAGTTATATGTAAATCTGAATACTACAAATAGTGCATTGAAGGTAACCATGATAAAAAACAAGTCTCAAATGCAACCCATGTTGAAACTAATGAATAAAACTTCCTGCATTTAGGGCTGAGCAGCAGGAAAACTTGTGATTATTTTGTGGCAAAGAACTATTTATTAAGTTTTCCTGTTTTTATTCTATATAACATATCAGTTTTCATAAATATTTATAAGGCACTCAAAAAGACAAAAAGAATAGCAAAACAGAAAGTATAAAAAAATTCCCAAGAGAAAGAATGTTCATCACAAGCAGACTCAGATATTAAGAGAGTTTAAGATAACTATGATTAATACATTTAAGGTGTAAAAGTTCTTGTGGAATAGGAGTAAAATATCCGAGATCAGATGGGTAATTTCAGCAAAGAGTTGGAAATTGTAAGAAGGAATAAAATTAAAGTTATGGAAATTAATAATCCATAAAGGTGAGCAAAACATCACCAAGCTTATCAGTATAATGTAGACAATGATAGAATCAGTGAGCCTAATGACTATTCAGTGAAAGTTTCCCAGGCTAAAACACAGGGAAAAAAAAAAAGTGGGGAAACCATAGACACATCCAATAGCAATATTAAATATTGGAGCAATTTTAAATATTCTAGTGTATCTGTAATTGTAGTCTGAGAAACAGAAACCAAGTGGAAGAGATATTTGATAAGAATAATGCTTGAGAATTTTCTTTGAAGTACTCTCTTCCAGTCCAAAATCTTGAGTGATTCTTCAGACCCAACAATAGACAATTACAAAAGCTTTACTTGACAGACAGGAGAGGAGAGGTTGCCCACCCCATCACATCAGACTTGCAGAAAAGCCAGTGCACTGCACACTCTGAAGGAATTTGCATTCTACAGCTCAGGTTCTCCTAACTATACTTTTTTGCAGATTTGCGTCACTATCCTTGGTGCTTCTGTGTTAGAAATCTCTTGATATGGGAATGCTGAAGGCACTTTTCTTCACTCTGACTCAGTAATTAGTACTTTTCCACTCCAAGCCCTCTCCTCTTCTCTTCTCCCTGGCATCTGGGTCCATGAAAGTGCTATTTACTTTTTTTTTTTTTTCCTTTCAGGGCTCCCTTAGCACTAAGAACTTTATGTTTATCTTTTTGGCCCATAATTGGCATGCTAGTCCATTGGAGAAAATGGAGCAGGGGAAAGTCAACTTTACACAAATACCAGACACCAAAACAGGTTTCAAGATTTAAGCACATCAGAAAGAATAAATACAAAGAACAAAGATATACCCAGACCTAGACATTTTGTATTGAAACTACTGAAAACAAAGACAAAAAAAAAACCTTAAAGGCAGGAAGAGAAAAACATAAATCTTACATAGGGAATAATGAAAGAATTATCTCAGACATTTTGTCAGAATCCATGATATTTTAAAAGTGTTAAAGAGAACAAAACAAAACAAAATCAAAAACTTGTCTCTTTACAATTTCAAACCCAGTGGCACAGTTTTTCAAAACTAAAAGCAAAATAAATAAATTCTCAAACAAAAATTGGAATCCCATACCAACAATCCCTCTATAATAAATGGTGAAGAAAACTCTCCAATAAGAGAGTAGAATGAGATGGATATCATTACCCTAGGTGTATATATATATATGATTGCTCATACGGCAAGATGCTACATTGTATAAAACCAGAGGAATAGAAAGTTGTGCTACAATTGTGGACAATGAATCAAAATGCATTCTTCTGTCATATATACATAAATAAAATTAATGAATTAATTATTTTTTTAAAAATAAAAAGAAATAAAGACAGAAGAGGGAAGGAGGGAGGGGGGGGGAGAGAGAGAGAGAGAGAGAGAGAGAGAGAGAGAGAGAGAGAGAGAGAATAAAAAGCAAATTTGGCTGGAAAGAAACTGAAACTTCTAATTTTAATTACTTGAAAAAACTCCTTAAAATTAAAAAAAAAAATGGCACTATAACAAGCATAGAATTAAGGACATGTAATAGCACAAAGAATGGGGAAAGGAGTTAGGAACATAATATTATAAAGGCATTATGCTCTATGTCAAGTAGGATAATACTCTTTAAATCTGGACATTGATAATTTATGGATGTATATTGTAAACTGTAGTCAATCGTTAAACCATTTCTCATTAGAGATATCAATATTAAGTCAATGCAGAAGATAAAAAGGAATTGTAATAAACCCTCAGTGATCATAAAAGAAGTAGGATAGAAAACATCTACAATAATTATGTATTTTAATCTAAACTGGTAAATAATCACTTCAAATGTACATGATTAAAACTAAAAGAATAAACATTCTTAAATAGAATGCAGAAGAAGATGGAAGTGAGTGCCGTGACCCATATATGTTCTATAAACATAAATGCATAGTGTAAAAATATGTATTAAGCTATGGTGAGAAAGCAAGAGCAAAGGAGAACTGGAGTAGTTATATTAATATCGGACAGGAGGATTTCCAGTGAGGGATATTATCAGTAGTAGAGTGAAACTACTATATATATTGTATGTGTACATATAAGATTTCATTAAAGTGAATGAATATACATTTAATTCTATATTATGAATCAATATTTTATGAAGTAACAGTCAAATATGTATGTTACTGACAACAGAAATTTAAAATGTAAGGAATAAAAACTGATAGAAACTAAAATCAATAGCTACAGTTGGAAAAATCAAAACTATTCTCTGAGGTTGTGAGGGGAAAGGGGGGGACAAGGGAGAGAATTGAACAATAGCAGATGAGGTAGAGAGGGAAGATGGGAGGGTAGGGGAGGGGGGATAGTAGGGGATAGGAAAGGTAGAAGAATACAACAGTCACTAATATGCCATTATGTAAAAATGTGAGTGTGTAACCGATGTGATTCTGCAATTTGTATTTGGGGTAAAAATGGGAGATCATAACCCACTTGAGTCAAATGTATGAAAGATGATATATCATGAGCTTTGTAATGTTTTGAACAACCAATAAAAAAAAAAACAAAAAAAAAACTATTCTCTGTCTCATGGACAACAGATAATGAGTATCTAGAAGACAATCAGCCAAATAAATCTAATCAGAATTTATATATCTATATGTATATATATATACATATAGATATATAAATTTATATTTTATATATATATACATATAAACTCTAGCAATATCTGAGCAAATATCCTTCTAAGTTCATGCATGTATTTTTCCACAGGTGAGAATGTTTTCAGGCATAAGATAAAGTATAAAATTTAAAAATCATTGTTTCAAAACTATGTGTGTGTGTGTGTGTGTGTGTGTGTGTGTTTCATGTTGTCAATGTCAATTTGGGATTTTTAAAATACTCATAATTCAGAGAATTTTTAAGGTTATTCAGAAAATGTCCATTTTAATGACTTCCTCAATGAATCCATTTAGCTGAATGTAATACAAATCTATATGTATATATTATTACATATATATAAACATACATGTGGAGAGAAATATGTGAAAGAACATGTACATATTATAAAAATGAGAGAGCATGGAAATCATGTTTTTAAAATATGATTATCATGAACACAGTTTTATAAACATTTGCATAAAATTTTTATATAAATTGCAAACTTGGATAGGTGAATTGTTTTTTTATGACTCAATATGTGAAGATACTTCACAGAAAAAAGAAACAAATTATCAAAATATTTCTTGATTTTTTATATTAGCTTTTATAGGTTTTAAATAATCTGTTTCCTACTTCTTAACTTTTAGCTTTTTAAAACACTTTCCCTTTATATAAGATCAACCAACATTTCAATTTATATCTTATCCTATTTATGTACAATAAATTTGTAGAAATATCATGCCTTATGAATTCTATCAGGTCAAGTTCATGTTTACTTGTAAAGATTTCAAGAATTTTAAAGTACTTTAATTTTTAATTCTCTCCTTTTTCTTAACATGACATGTATAAACACAGTGGATTTAAATAATCATTAAGCACAATGAATGAAGAATGTTATATCTCTTCATAATAGTAATTATATGAAGCTTAAAATTTAGTTTCCGCATACATTGTTACATTCAACCTCAGAATGCCAGGTTACACTGGAAAACCATTCATCCCAGGTGTTATTAATTTTAATTATAAGTGAAATTCAATTTCTTGGTTGGAATGTTAAAGAATTAGACAACATGTTGCGTTTTGATTCATTGTCCACAATTGTAGCACAACTTTTCATTCCTCTGGTTGTACACAATGTAGTGTCACCATATGTGCCATCTGTTGCAACGATTTTTTTCATTTTTTAAAATTTTGTTTTTTAATTTGTTCTAATCAGGTCTACATTACTGTAGAATGCATTTTGACACACAGTACACAAATGGAGCACAACTTCTCCTTCCTCTGGCTGGACATGGTGGAGAGTCAGACCAGCAGTGTAATCCTTCTTGTATACAGGGTAATAATTTTTATCTCATTCCACCTCTTTCCCATCCACACACTCTCTCCCCCCTCACTTCCCTCTGCATGATCTAAAGTTCTTTCATTCTTCCCCATAGCACACATTATGGATTATCATCTGCTTATCAGAGAAAACATTTCATTTTTGGTTTTTTGGTTTTGACTTATTTAGCTTAACATGGTATTCTCCAGCTCCATTCATTTTACCTACAAATGCTATAATTTCATTCTTCTTTAAGACTAATATTCTGAGGAATCTCCATACTACTTTCCATAGTGGTTACACCAGTTTGCAGTCCCACCAGCAATGAGTGAGTGTAGCTTTTTCCACACATCCTCGCCATGCCACTTACTGTTGCTTGTACTCTTAATAATTGCCATTCTAACTGGATGAAATATTAGACTAGTTTGATTTGCCTTTCTCTAATTGCTAAAGATGATGGACTTTTTTATATGTTTGTTGATTGATTATATTTCTTTTTCTGTGAAGTGTCTGTTCAGTTCTTTAGCCCATTTACTGATTAGATGATGATGATGATGATGATGATGATGATGATGATGATGATGATGATTATTGGTGTTAAAATTTTTGAGTTCTTTATATATCCTCCAGATAAGTGCTCTATCTGAGGTGCATGTGGCAAAGATTTTTTCCCATTCTGTAGCCTCTCTCTTTATGTTGTTTCTTTATGCTGTGTTTCCTTTGCTGAGAAG
Source organism: Marmota marmota marmota (assembly GCF_001458135.2). Taxonomy (NCBI): domain Eukaryota; kingdom Metazoa; phylum Chordata; class Mammalia; order Rodentia; family Sciuridae; genus Marmota; species Marmota marmota. Next base: position 4,990,604 of record NW_026000078.1, on the reverse strand, counting down.
AAGCTTTTCAGTTCAAATCCATCCCATTTATTATTCTTGATTTTATTTCCTGCTCTTTAGGAGTCTTGTTAAGAAATTCAGTTCTTAAGTTTACATGGTGGAGATTTGGTCCTACTTTTTCTTCTGTTAGGCAAAGGGTCTCTGTCCTAGTGTCTGAATCTTTGAGCCACTTTGAGTTGATTTTTGTGCAAGGTGAGAGATAGCAGTTTAATTTCATTTTGCTACATATGAATTTCCAGCTTTCCTAGAACTATTTGTTGAATAGGCTATGTTTTCTTCAATTTATGTTTTTGGCACCTTTGTCTAGTTTAACTGTATTTAAGTGGGTTTGTCTCTGTATCTTCTATTCTGTACCATTGGTCTACATGTCTATTTTAGTGCCAATACCATGCCATTTTTTTTAATATTGCTGTGTAGTATAGTTTAAGGTCTGGTACTGTGATGACTTCTGCTTCACTCTTCTTGCTAAGGATTTCTTTAGCTATTCTTACTCTTTTATATTTCCAAATGAACTTCATGACTGCTTTTTCTAGCTCTATGAAGAATGTCATTTTTTTGACATTTCAGGATTTTAACAGGAATTGCACTAAATCTGTATAACAGTTTTGGTAGTATGGCCATGTAGACAATATTAATTCTGCCTATCCAAGAGCATGGAGATTTTTTTCATCTTCTAAGGTCTTCTTAAATGTTTTTTCTTCAATGTTCTGTACTTTTCATTGTAGAGGTCTTTCACTTCTTTGTTTAGGTTGATTACCAATTTTTTTTTTTTTGAGGCTACAAAAAAATGGAGTAGTTTTACTAATTTTTCTTGCAGTGGATTAATCACTGATGTACAGAAATGCATTTGATTTATGGATATTGATTTTATATCCTGCTATTTTGCTGAATTCACTAATTAATTCTAGAAGTTTTCTGGTGAAGTTTTTTTTAATACTCTGAGGATAGAATCATGTCCTCTAACCATACTGATAGTTTGAGTTCTTCTTTTCCTATTTGTATCCCTTTGATTTCTTTCATCTGTCTGATTGCTCTAGCTATAGTTTCAAGGACCATGTTGAATTGAAGTGGTGAAAGAAGGCATTCCTGTCATGTTCCAGTTTTTAGAGGGAATGCTTCCAATTTTTTACCCTTTAGAATGATATTGGCCTTCAGTTTATCATAGATAGGTTTTACAATATTGAGGTATGTTCCTACTATCTCTAGTTTTTCTAGTGTTTTGAACATGAAGAAGTGCTGTATTTTGTCATATACTTTTTCTGCACCTATTAATATGATCACATGATTCTTGTCTTTAATTCTATTGATGTGATGAATTACATTTACTGATTTCTGTATGTTAAACCAACCTTGAATACCTGGGATGAATCCCACTTTATCATGGTGCACATTTTTTTAAAATATGTTTTTGTATGTGATTTGACAGAATTTTATTAAGGATTTCTAAATCTGTGTTCATGAGGGATATTTTTCTGAATTTTTTTTTTGATGTGTCTTTTACTGGTTTTAATATCAGGGTGATACTAGCCTCATAGATTGAGTTTGGAAGGATTCTCTCCTTTTCTATTTCATGGAATAATTTGAGGATGATTGGTGTTAGTTCTTCTCTGAAGGTCTGGTATAACTCAGCTGAGAATGCATCTGGTCCTGGGCTTTTCTTGGTTGGTAGACTTTTGATGGTATCTCCTATTTTCTTCATTTGAATTTTATCTGCTTAAGTTGTGTATGTTCTGTTGATTCAGTTTGGGTAAATCATATGTCTCTAGAAATTTGTCGATGTCTTCAAGATTTTCTATTTTATTGGAGTATAAATTTTCAAAATAGTTTCTATTTATCTCAGTATTTCAGTAGTGTCCCTTATGATAGTTTTTTTTTTCATCATGAATTTTAGTAATTTAAGTTTTCTTTCTCTTTGTTAGTCTAGCTAAGCATTTATCAATTTTATTTATTTTTTCAAAGAACCTACTTTTGGGTGAGCCCAAACAAGATGTCCTCATGCCCTCTTCCAGTCTTCCCACCTGTTGTAGCTGGCCCTTCTATCCCCATGCACTTCAGGACTTACTAAGCTGAAGGGAGCCCAGTTTTCTCCAGTTTCTCCAACCTGTGCTTCCCGTGGGAAACTAACCCCAGTCTCTGACTTTCCAAAGGCTTGCCAGGCCCAGACTGGCTCATGCAGACTTAGCTGCAATATGATCAAGCTGAGCTTCAGATTCCCCAGGCTCTGCCTTGCTACAGTCCCAAGATCTTAATGCCCTTCCAACTTGCAGAGAGACCACCAGTGATGTGCCCACACAAAGAGCTGCAAATAGGCAGTCAGCTGGTGGTCACTAGCAGGAGAACCTCAGGTGCAACCAGATCTGGCAATATATCTCCAGGCCCTGGCTGGTGTCCCTAGACTGAGGCAATCACGACTGGGGATGGCAGCACTTGCAAGGAAAACCTGCAATCCACTCGGCCCTGGACTCCCAGGCCCTAGCCAGTGTCCCAAGTTGGCAGTGGCCACGTGTAAATAAACCTACAGGTACACTGACAATGGACTCCCAGGCAGAATAGGCAGAAGGCATTCCTCAAGTGGTCTGTGGGCAAACAGCAGGGCATTCGATTGGTGGATGGTGGGCGATGGGTAAGCTAAGATGGGTGATGGACAGACAAAAGATAAGCAAACAGGCTATTGGCAGGTGGTGCAGATTGCAAACAGTGAGCGAGCTGAGCTGCATGCAAAATGCAGATGATATACTGGCAAAGGGCTGGTGGTGGCAGAAAAATGGCAGGCAAACAGCAAGATGGGCAGTAAGAGCTATCTTGTAGAGAAACAGTATTTCCTCTTCTTGAATCCTGAGTCAAGGACAACAAGGAATGCAGTTTCACTCTAGCTCACCATCTTGAATCTTTCTTGCAAATTTTTTTTTAAAGTGATAAATTACAAGAAGCATAATCTAAACTAGAGCAATTTAGCTTCTAACTGAAGCAATTAATAATTGTTTTCTCACCTAAACCTTTTTGATTTAATTTAGAAATCAGATTGCACACCCCTCCTCCAAACAAGCAAATCTAGAATTTTATACCTGGCTAAAAATATACCTCAAAATTAAAGATCTAGTAAAGATGTCTTAGGCAAACATCAGCTAAGAGAATTGGTCACCCAGGGAGCAACACTGCCAAATGTAGTATAGAAAATTCCTGAGGCTGAGCAGAAAGTATATCAGGTAGAACAAAGGAAGTATAAGAAAATTAAGATCTTCAAAACAAAAATAAATGAATAAATATAAAACTCTTACATTCTTAAAGCAGTAAATCTCAACATTGAACATGCATCAGAATCATGAATCATTTCATTAAAAATGACTTGTTGATACACAATTTGGAGGGTTCAGTTCCAAATTTTTATATATATTTAATGAATTTTAAGGAAACTGTCTTTACTTGTTTCTCTCTCTCTCTCTCTCTCTTTTAGAAATTATATCTGTGTTATAAGAACAATGTCATTATTGGTTACATATCCATTCTAGTTATGAAATTTATATATCTAAAATCAAAAGGGTAACTCCAATTATTATCAGAATTATTTCAAAGCCAGTAGCTCCATAATTTAAAGATATAATTTAAATTGAAGTTGTTATGTCAAGAATTGTTGTATATAATTTGTAATCTATGATATCTTTGGAGATAACATGTTTTTATTTATGGGTCATATGTTCTCTTCATACAAAACATAAAAAAATAATACTCAGCATAAAATATTTAGGAAACATTCTTTGTTGATATGATTCTGATCAGTATAGCACAAAATATCCATTCTCAAAACTTTAGCTGCTTATTGTATTGTATTGTATAGTATTCAATTTTATTTTTCTTGTCTACTTCCCCCTAAAAAAGATGCCTCTAAATTTTTTCAATCCAAAGGGCTTTAAACAAAATTATGCTACAAAAAGAATGGAATATATTAATATTTCATTCAAATATGTTGTTTCATAAATAGCAGTGAATTGGGGTTGAGGTTATGTCTCAGTCTTAGAGCACTCACCTCACATGTGCAAGGCCCTGGGTTCGATCCTCAGGACCACATAAAAATAAATAAATAAAATAGAGCTATAAATAAATAAATAGCAGTGAACATGTAAGACTTAAAAATATTCCTAATATGATTATTGTATCAAAATAATTCTAATATAAATTCACATATAATCACTGGAGTTCACAATCAAAAGAAACTTAAAGTTGAATTGCTACCATTTATTGAAACAAATTTCTCAAGAAAATTTAAGTTTATAACCCAATGTAATTATCCTACTAATATTATTATACTAATATTATTATTTTTATTATGTTGATTAAAATCAGGCATTTAAATATGAAGGGCATTATTTTAGGGCTACAATTTGGATATGTCTTTCTTATGCCTCCTTAAATAAGAGAAATTATTTACAGTGAAGTGCCAGTTTTCCTCAAGTGTGATGTTAGATTTGTGGTATAAATTTTTAGAAATTAAGATGATATAATTACTTATATTACAAAATTAAATTAAAATTGAACTAAAGAAAATAGTGTTATTTTGTGTGGCAGTATTAAAGATTGTTAGTTTTTCATTTTTAAGGACCAAAGGACTTAAAAAATGTGCTTTCAAAGAAATGAATGCGTAATTATTACATTGTCTAATGTGATTGGTGATTTCTGCCTACATTCAATCAAGCCATGCTGCAATAAAGAACAGGGAACCACTGGCTATAAAGGTATACTGTCTTCTCCTTTAAGGAAAGTTGTAACTTGCAATACCTTTTGGGTTTGTCTGTAAGTAGAGATATCACATAAAATTTCAATAGCAATATTTGAGATTGAAATGAAACAGAAATAGTTTTGAAATTAACTTTAAAAATAGTTCCCAGTATGAATATTTTATGGAAAGCAGTTCCACCAATTAGCTCCTAGGTGTGCAGAACACTGATAGCTGGTTAGTGCCTCAGGCACATATGACATTAGAAAAATAAATCAGCTCTGAAGTATTCCAAGGACAGGTTGGAACATGAACATGGATTAAGTCACATGAAAATGAAAGGACAGAATATGGAGTTCTTTAAAAATTTGTGGTAAGATTGTAAACTCAATTCACAGTTACTCAGTCTGTGTAATTGCTCAGATACTGTGTATGAGAAGATTTTGAGCAGATGTTGATCTTTTATTCTCACCCTATGGATTCTGTCCTCTCTTAGAATTTATTATCACGTCCTTCAAAGTAAATGTTCACTTGGGTTTAGATTAGACATGACAACCTGTCACATAATTGTGCTTGCAAACCCTTATATCATTAGATTTGGTAAATGACTATGTTCTGTTTGAATCTCCTTAAAAATCTGTAGCTCTTATTGGCTTTATACTGAGTAACCAGAGGATTGATTAATGTTAATGCTCAAAGAACTTTCTGTGACCATGAAAATATTTTTAGAAGCCTTATATAACTCGAATTATTTTTTAGAAAATGCAAGCTTAAAGAACAGTAAATCTGAGATTAGTTTCCAGCATTGCATTAGAAATTGAAGAGTTAGCTATTAAATATTTTTATATTTTATATTAAATGTTTTGGTCCTGTAGAATACTATGAAAATATGAAATTTGTGCAGATCTACTTTCATTTTACATTTTCACCTTTTATGCAATACAAAGTATAATATGATATTATTTGTAATTTACAAACTGCTCATCCAGTAACACCATGTTACACAACTCTTAACAAACATCACTGACCTATGACTCAACATGTTCAACATTGTAAAGTGCAATTGCACAAATTCTATATGTGTTTTTGAGAATATTATTGGAAAAAGGCATTATAATACATAAAAGATGGAATTTAATCCCACTCAGAAAACAAATCTATTTTGTATTTATTTACTTGTTCAGCAATAATTTACTAATCTTTATCATGTGTAAGAGAAAAATCAGACATAGTTCCTGCTTTCAGAAAACTTGAAATATAATGGATTTAAATTATAAATTATCAATAACATACAGATGCAGCTTCCCACTATAGGTGCTAAAAAAAGAGAATCAGAAAAATGTGTGCATAATTAAAATTAGCTTAATCTGATTAAAATAATATATTTAAATGATATTTGAGCTGAAATTTGAATGTTAATGGAAATATGTACTTTTTTCATGTACATTTTATAAAAGTCATAGCTATGACCTATCTCCATCTGCAAAATGAAGAAATAATCTTTTATCAGTAGATATAAATCTCATATATATTCTTTTGTTTTTTATTACCTCTCAGTCAACAATACATCATGAACACCATAAATACTCCTATTTGGAGAAGATGGAGAGAGGTAAGGGATTCCGTGATGTTCTCCCGAGAAGGGGAAGTCTCCCACACACCCAAAAGAGCAGTTGACACAAGCCTATAATCCCAGCAGTTTGGGAGGCTATGCAGGTTGTGAGTTTAGGGCTAGCCTCAGCAACTTAGCAAGCTGTAAGCGACCTAATGAGATACTCTCTCAAAATAAAAATAAAAATTAAAAAAGGGCTGGAGATGTGGCTCAGTTGTTTGTCCCTGGTTTCAACCCCTAGTGCCAACAAACAAACAAAAACCACTAATGAAAAGAAAGATTTGTAATCGTAAAAAAATGTTCATGAATTTCAGGGAAGGTAAACAAGAGAATATAAGCAGAGAAAATAAAGAGAAACAAATAAAATGTTGGATATTAATTCTAGCAAACTTTTAAGTATTAACTATACCAATTAAAAGGCAGCAATTAGCAAAGTGGATAAAAAAGCACAATCTATCTATACACTGCTTATGGGAAATTTAAATTCAATGAAATGCATGGATTGAAAGTCAAAGTATTGGAAAGGGGAAAAGATACAATAAAAGCCTTCATTGTATAAAGATGAGCCACATCTCCAGAGTCTCTACTTTAGTAGTATCAGTAATTCCAGGATGGGATTTGACGGTTTGTATTTCTAATAAGTTTCTATATAATACTGATAATGCTGGTTAGGACATCACACTTTGAGAGGTGTAGTCATTGAAAATAGTGAGATAGGGCTGGGGATGTGGCTCAAGTGGTGGCATGCTCGCTTGGCATGTGTGCAGCCAGGGATTTGATCCTTAGCACCACATACAAACAAAGATGTTGTGTCCGCCGAAAATTAAGAAATAAATATTAAGATTCTCTCTCTCTCTCTCTCTCTCTCTCTCTCTCTCTAAAAAAAAAAGAAAATAGTGTGATAAAAGTTTTGTGTTACAGAAACTGAGAAACTGCGGCAAGTAATACAGAATTTATAACTAAAACTCTTGAATGTATATTTCTCAAACCAATACAGCACATGTTTAAAATATGTTTACAACACACAGGAAGGACAGCAGAATAGACATTATTATTGGGGTATGTATATAGGTAACTTATGACCAATGTGATTCTGCAACCTGTACAATCAGAAAAATGAGAAATTATACCCCATTTGATTCAAATGTATGAATTGTCAAGATCATTGTACTGTCATGTGTAACTAATAAAACAAATACATATTAAAAAAGCGGGATATTTATTGTTTTGTAAATATTATTTTAGATATGCTAAGACATCTACAAGCACAAAATAAGTTACCTAAGTATTTAGTAAAAATGTAAAGATTATGGAAAAATAAATTAAACTTCCTTTCTCATAAAGAAAATGTACCATAGTAGAATATAAGATTAAGTAGGTGAAATGTTCATTCAGTTACAGAAATCTAAGAAAATTTAAAAAAAAATTAAGAATCTTCAAATAATATGTATTTAAGGTGTCATAATTTTCAAAATCATGATAGTATGCTCTTTGTAGTAAAAAAACACTTCAAACTGATTATCACAGTTTAGTTTAATAATTTGTTGATTTATTTACTTAAGGTTAGTAAAAGTTTCTCATGGAATCATTATGGTAGTTATTTCTAGGTCCGATATAATCATCTTGATTAACAGAAAAACTGTTTTCATTTTACTTTTCAGACAGTGGAATAAAATAATTTTTAACCTAGTAAAATAAATGTATATCTGCAGATTCCATATTGCAGAGAAGAAAGCCCAACAGACTGTAAGGCATTTTTTTAAATCATTGAACAATGTTACAAAATCCATAGAGTGATCAAGGGTGACTTGTGGGTTACCAAGGACTTCACCTACATATGCAGGGAAATGAGAATAAATGGATAATAAGCGGTATGAAGAACTCAGCACTTAACATGGATTCTAAATATATAGCAAATCTCCAGAACGAGGCTACAAGTTTTATGCCAACTGGAAAATAAAATTAAGAAGTACTGACTTAAAATTGCCCGTCTTCTACATAAGACCAACTTTTTTGTTTTGACTTTTATTTTATTTTTTTAAAATTTTTAATTGATTTTCTTAAAATAAATGACAATGGAATGCATTACAATTCGTATTATACATATACAGCACAATTTTTCATATCTCTGGTTGTGTATAAAGTATGTGCACACCAATTTGTGTCTTCATACATGTACTTTGGATGATGATGTCTATCACATTCCACCATCTTTGCTAACCCCAGCACAATTCACAATAGCTAAACTGTGAAACCAATCTAGATGTCCTTCAATAGATGAATGGATAAAAAAAAATGTGGCATATATTCACATTGGAATATTACTCAGCAGTAAAAGAGAATAAAATCATGGCATTTGCAGGTAAATGAATGGTGTTGAAGAAGATAATGCTAAGTGAAGTTAGCCAATCCCCCCAAAACAAATGCCAAGTGTTTTCTCTGATATAAAGAGGCTGATTCATAGTGGGGTAGGGAGTGGAAGCATGGGAGGAATAGATGAATTCTCAATAGGCCAACTAATAAAGTGGACAAATGATATGTAAAAACCATCATAGTGTAATGTATTCATACTTCAAATGGCAATAATGTTTTCAGTTTTAGTTCCTGTCAATGATTTTTCTGAAGAGGATTATGTAATTCACAGACTTTTCATGATTGACAATATAAGCACACAAACAGATTGGAGGTAAACAATTTATTTAAATGAAGAAAATTTAAGTATTAACTCTAAAATGATGTATATACATTTCTAAAATTAATCATAGTTTATAAATAAAACTTTATATTGATTTTCCTTTCCAAATCCACTTATGTGTTTTATTAAAGCAATGAATGTTTAAGGAAGTTACTAGATGTCTTGGAACATATTTTTAAATGCTTTCATTTTATTTGATGTTTTAAGTTCAACAAAATTATATAAATGTATATCTATAATTATATAAATATCACGTATAGTATTATGATTTGAAATATGTAAGTTGTTGGGTGGGTGATCAAACTAATTAATATGTCTCACCTCACATAATTATTTTGCTTTAGTGAAAACAGGATCTATTCTCATCATGTTTTAAGAATATAATACATTTTTACTAATCCTAGTCAGTGTAATGTACAATAGATCTCTTGAATTTATTCCTTCTGTCTAACTGAAACTTTGTATCCTTTGAGCAAACAACATCTTAGTGCCTCACCACTACACAAACTCCTCTTAGCCACCACTCTACTCACATGTTTTATGAGTCTAACTTTTAAATTTCACATATAAGTGAGATACTGTGGTATTTGTTTCTGTGCCTGACTTATTTTAATATAACATTATCAAGATTCCTCCATATTGCTACAAATTGAAGAATTTCATTTTACTTATGGGCGAATAATATGCCATCCTGCAAATATATTATATATTGTTTGTCATTCCATTCACTGATGGACTCTTACTTTGATATTACATCTTGTAATATTCACTACTGTGAATAGTGCTGCTGAAATAAACATAAGAATGTAGACTTTTTTTCAAAATATTGCTGTCATTTCTTTCAGGTATTTACCCAATGGTGGGAGTGCTAGATAATATTATACTTCTGTTTTAGTTTACTAAAAAACTTAACATTTTTTAAATATCTGCACTGATTTACATTACAACCAACAGGGTGTAAGGAAACTCTTTTATCTTGTTTCTTTCCAACATTTGTTATTTTTAGTGGTTTTTTTTTTTTTTTTTTTTTTTAAGGTTACCATGGATTGGACCTTAGGATGCTTAACCATCTGAGCCACATCCCAACCCCGCTCCCTTTTAAAAAAAAATTGTTTTTAAAATGTTGATGGACCTTTGCTTTATTTATTTATTTATTTATTTATTTATGTGGTGCCGAGACTCGAACCCAGTGCCTCAAACATGCTAGGCAAGCACTATACCTCTGAGCCACAACCCCAGCCTCCAGCCCCTTTTTTATATATATTTTATTACAGACAGGGTCTTCCTGAGTTGCTTATGGCCTCACTATGTTGCTGAAGCTGGATTTGAATTCAAGATTCTCCTGCTGGGATTACAGGTGTGTGCCATCGTGCATGGCGTATCTTTAGTATTTTTGATGATGGATCTTCTTACTGGGGTGAGGTGATAGCTCATTGTGGTTTTAATTTGCAATTCCTTGATGACCAGTAAGGTCATCATTTTTTTTTAATTTGTCTCATGCAATAACACAACTCATGTTAGTCATTTGTATGTTTTCTTTAAAAAAAACATTTATTCAAGTACTTTCCTCATTTTTTCTTCTTGAAATTTTAACTAATAAATTAAAATATAACAATTGTACATACTAATGGGGTACCAATTATTTCCAAATGTGAATGAATTGCATAATTTTTAAAACAGGTTAAACATATCTCTTCAAACATATCATTTCTTTAGGGCAAAAACTTACAAACTCACAGCACACAGACATTCCTGCTCCTCAATAGCATATCCCCCTTTTCCTTCTTCTCTTCCCCATCTCTGGTGATCACCATTTTACTCTTGACTGTATGAGATCAACTTTTTGTTTTCCTTACATAAGTGAGGTCATGTAGCTCTTGTCTTTGTGTTGGTGTCTTATTTCCCTTAATGATTTAGTTTTCACCCACAGTTCCAAAAATCACAGCACTTCATTCTTTTATTGCAGAATAAAATTGCATTTTATGCATGCACCCCATTTTCAGTATCCATTCATTTGTTGATGGACACCGTTTTTACTTCCAGATCTTGGCTATTGAGAAAAGTGCTGCACTGAATATGAAAATGCAGAGGTCTCTGACAAACTGCTCTCATTCCTATTGCACCTATGTTTAGAAGTTGGATTGCTGGAGCATTTGGTGATTTTATTCTACATTTTTTGAAGAATAGACATACCATTTTCCATAATGCATGCACTAATTTACATTCCCATTTACATTGTGCAAAGATTTCCTTTTCTCCACATCCTGACCATCACTCATTATCTTTAGTCTGTTTGATAACCGCCATTCTTTTGTGGTGAGGTGACTTTGTAATATTGATTTGCTTTTCTCTGATGATTAGTGATATTGAGATTTTTTTTATGTACTTGCAGCCTGTTTGTATGCCTCTGATAAGAAAAGCGTATTTATATCTAATGTCCATTTTTAAATTGGGTTATATTTGATATTGAGTATTGGGATTTCATTATACTTTCTGGATATCAATCCCTTGTCATTTGTACAGTTCACAAATATTTTTCTCCCACTCTGTTGGTTTTCTCTGAACTTTGTTAGTAGATTTCTTTGCTCTGTGAAAATATTTTGGTTTGATATAATCCCACTTGTCCATTTTTCTTTTTATTTCCTGTGCTTTTGGAGTCTTGTTCAAATAGCATAAGAGCTCTCACTACCCTGTAATAAGAAAAAATAATAAGACTATTTAAATTAAAATTGAAAAGGAAAGATTTGAACAGTAATTTCAATAAAGAAAATAATTTTACCTGTAAACATACAGATTACAATTACTTCAGAAATGACAACACCAACTACAGATATTTGTTGGGATATATGCTTTTAATTCTCCTGAATAAATGAGTGTCATTGGTGGGGCCATAGGTTAATTATATGTTCAAATTTAAAGGGAACTGAGAACTTTTCTCCTTATGCTATATTTCATTCATAATAACAATATATGAAAATTGCAATTGCTTACTAGTTACTAGTAATTGCTCTTGTCATTTTGGAACCATTTTAATATGATTTGGATTTGCTTTTTTTCCCTAATAACAAATGATAGGTGCCTTTTCATGTGTTATATAGTTAAAATTCATTTCCTTAGTGAAATTGCTGTTCAAATAATTTCTTCCCATTTTTAAATTCTTATTCATTTTCTTACTAGAGTGTAGTGAGAGCTCTTTCATATGTTATATATACCATTTATCAGATATATACTATGCAAATTTTTGTATGCCCTTTCTTTTCATTTTATTAAGTCATTCCAAGATCAGGGGTTTTAATATTAATAAATTCTTTCTTATCAATTTGCATTACCTTTCACTCTAAAACTTTGAAATTGCACCCAGTTCTGTTTTAATCCTTATAGAATCTTATGGGATAGGAATTGCTTTTATGTAAACATGTAAGCAGCAGTAATGGTCAAACTTTCCTTATCTAAACAATCTGGTAATAAAAACTAGTCATGCTCATGAACATTTTAGTATTCTACCTGAAAAATATGCCTCTGCATCTATTGAATACTTTATTGAGTACATCTATTGACTATTTTTTAATTTATTATTTTTGAATGTTAATGGGCCTTCAATCTGTGTAACACTAAAACTAGTGACTTTGCAAGCTCACCTATTGAGTACTATTTTAAAATTGATGTATGCATATATTTATACATTATTTTATTTTATTTTGATCCATAACAGGTAGAGACAAATTCAAGTCATTTAGCTTTGAAAACAAACGTCTTACTGGGGTAGGATCTCTATCAGTGGTTTTCTAAATGTGTTCTCTTGACCTGCAAATGTATTGTCTAAAACCTTGCCATACATGCAAATTTCTGAACTCCATTATAGTGATATTGAGTGAGAAACTCTCATTATAGAGTCCCGAAGTACACTATTTCCTTATGCTATCTCATATTCTATTGAAATTTACTTGCATATTTTTATTTCTGAAAAATCATTTTCAATAACTATTAACCGAAAATACTTGTATCTATTTGTCTTGAACAGGTAATAAATAAATATATTTTATATGTTGAACTTTCCCCCAGTATTCTGTCAGTTTGGAGGATATGAAATAAAATTAAAAAATCATTTTTAAGTCTAATTTAATTTTTAAAACTAATTTTAATTCAAAAAATTATAAAATACTGACAAAATAAAGTGTTATTGAAATATATTCTTCGTTAATATCATAATTCAAATTTCATTTTTCTTTTATGTTTTATTCTATAATACTTCTGATTAAATTGATTAGATTATATAGATTGTATAATAAATTGTTTTCATGGTACTGGCAAAAATTTTCAGCATATAGTATTTTTGAAGGTACTTCCTGGGGGTGGGGGCATTTATTTCATTGAATCTAGAGTCTATTATATTTACTTTTTCTTGGAAAGAACTCAAGGAACAAAAGCAAAGATCAGATTTCAACTAGAATAGATGGAAACTTTTCTTTGAAATGTAATACTGACCGGGTGCTCTTATGTACTGGGGGATAAAATTAATCATTTAAAACTAAATCAAACCAATTGTTTCTAGGTATTTTGACATTTCAAGGACATTGTCTTCCCATGCGTAAAATATATGCATTCAAATTTGTCTTCATAATTATTTTCTTCATAGCCTTTATGGCTATTTTTTTTTACCTAAAGTAAGACAATCAGACTGTTTCTACTATAAATATCATAGATCATTTAATTTTTTTCTTGTTTTCCATTTTTATTCATACATGAATGAAGTTTGCTATTGTTTTCTTGTATGTTATCTTTATTTTATCAACAAATATTTATTAGATTGTCAAATAAATAGCAGTAGTGAAGCCAGGGCATTAAAAATAGACTAGTAAATGGGGGTGCCGTGTCCTGCACTTGTAATACCAGTGGCTTGAGAGACTGAGGCAGGAGGACTACAAGTTCAAAGCAGCCTCAGCACAAATGAGGTGTTAAGCAACTCAGTGAGACCCTGGCTCTAAATAAAATATAAAATAGGGCTGGGGATATTGCTCCTTGGTCAAATTCAATCCTTGATATCTCCCCACCCCTCCCCCACAAAAAAAGACTAGTAAACAAAGACTAGGTCTTGATCTCATGATATTTAAAATGTAAGGAAAGCATTTGCTTTTCAACATTACGCTTTTATATATGTGCAATTTTGTTTTCTAATAGCTCTTCAGATGACAGTTGAATAATATTTCACATAATATACACATTAATGTATATCCAGGAATTTATCAAGTTTCACTTTACATGCAAGATTTCATAGCGAAAATCTGCAGCATATGTAACTGGAATGTAAAATTCTGCCTTATTTAACAGATCCACCTTGAGCAACATAAAGCCAGTAATTATTTGAAATATATCCATCTTTCTGTGCTTTTTGCTTCTTATTTTTCTGATATCATGTTTCATTCTTAACTATAACATCATGTCTTCCTTTTCCATATTTTCCTGAACTCTTTACTGAATTGTTCATGGTTAACTTTCCAGTTGCATGTATGCTGGATTACATCTGTTCATTTCCTTGATTGTGGAAAGCACAGTACTTGATCTCATCTCTGTAAAATCCATATGTTGTCAGGAAGAACAATACTAATTTAATTTTTTTCAATATTTCTTTTTGGAAAACTGCCAGCTTTGATTATTCTTTAAAAAAAAAAAACTATTAACTTAAAAAATGTTTCTTTAAATTAGAAGAACATGATCACAAAAATCATTAAAAAATATGGATGCTCAGTATTACAACTGCATTACATCTTTGAAATTCTATTTAATTCTAATTTTTATAATCAAATATATCAATGTACATATACATATAAGCATATAAAAAGCATGAAATACTAGCATGAAAATATTATGTAGCTTATCTTACCCATGGTAATTTAGAAATTAATTACACAGAGTAGATATAGTTCATTTGTTAAAAATGACAGAATTTAAATGAATGATCTAAGATAAAACTCTGACAACTACTTTAACTATGTTATTTCAAAACTCTATAAATATCCATACTAAAAAAATTAAATATAGCCAGTAAATTACCAGGAAATCTTAATTATATTGAGGAAAATGAAATATATAACTACAATGAATAGAATTTTGTATTTAATATGTTGAAAAAATATATAGTTTGATAGTAGCAAATCTCAGCATATAATATGTAGTGTAAAATACTAGCATGTAAAAGTTTTAAACCACATTTGAATACAGTCAGACATTATCTTGGAGAGTTGAATTTGGAACGTTTAACTCCTTATTCCAGTTTTGTGTATATTCATAAAATATATATACATAGTAAAAAATTTAAATTGACTCATACTAACAATGTTTATAACAGCAAATATTTAGAAATCTACTAATGCCTATTAGTGTGAAGAATGGATGAATTTCAGGACCGGAGATGGTATGTTTGAGGGTTGGGCTTGCATTTTCTTTTAGTGTGTGCAGGGTTTCTGGTCTAATTCCTAGGTCTTTGATCCAATTTGAGTTGAGTTTTGTGCAAGGTGAGAAACAGGTTAAATTTCATTCTACTACATATGGATATTCAGTTTTTCCAGCACCATTTGTTGAAGAGGTTACTTTTTCCACCAAAGTATGTTTTGCCTTCATCTAGTATGAGGTAACTGTATTTATGTGGGTTTGTCTCTGTGTCTTCTGTTCCATTGGTCTTCTTGACTATTTTGGTACCAATACCATGATATTTTTGTTACTAAAGCTCTGTAGTATAATTTAAGGTCTGGGATCATGATGCCTTCTGCTTTGCTATTCTTGCTATATTCGTCTCTATGAATACACCATAGGGAATCCCATCATCATGTATATCCATAAAATTGGGGTACTATTTATAATAAGATATATATATATATATATATATATATATATATATATATATATATGTAT
>NW_026000078.1:4963284-4974661 GCF_001458135.2 Marmota marmota marmota | reverse complement strand
ATATATATGCTTGTATAATTACATCAAAGTGAATTGTCATGTAAAACTAAAAAGAAACAATAAAAATTTCAAGCCCAGATTGCCTACAGTCTTTTATGAAAAGTGAGAAAGTTAACTCCTATCTTCTGGCACTTAGAATAAGTAATCATCAAAATAATTTAAGCTAATTAGTAACATAAGCAATATTCATTTTATAATGTCAGGCTTTTTAGTAGTGTGAAGGATATTATGGTGGTATAATATTGAAAAGAGGAAAATGTTATGCAAAGATTACAACAATCCAGGTAAAAGATGATGAAAATTTGTTAAAAAATAAAAAAAAGATTAAAGATAATAACATAGATGGTGGTTAAGTTAAAGAATAAAATTTAAATTTAAATTTAGATGTTGATCATAATGGAGAAAAATTTAAAAAGTATTTCTAATTCTTAGATATTTCAATTATGAAATAACATGTTGTACTTCTATTTGCAATCACTTGCTCAGAGGTAAGGCTTCTGTACAAAGCATAAGTGTACAAATGTACTAAAGAAATCAATAGGTAATTTACAGATTAATAATTCAATTTCAAATTTAATATTTGCTATCAATGAATTCTTTCTGAATTATTGACTAAAGTGTACATCAAGAGAAGGTCAAGTAATTATTTTTCTGCTTTTGGGGACTTAATTCTTGATCTGCATTACATTTCTAGACTATGATAGAATGTTTTAGATGGAACACATTCACTCTCTTGACAGAGTTTTTTTAGATGTATGGAGGAAGAGCAGGAATAAGAGAAAGATGATGTTGTATGTAATTACTAGTTGATTACTGGAACCAGCATACAATGGCTACCTCACTTTGACTATTTATGTACATCCCCAGTTTTACTACACATAAAGATTTGTGACATCGTGAAGCTACTGAACATCTGACCTGAAGATTTAGTCCAGTAATATTTGTCTCCATTCTTTCTTTTTTTATGGATCTGAAGATCATTTTGTTAAAAATTTGTGGTGAATCTTTATTATAAGACTCAATAAGACTGAATATAAACTAGTAATGGTAAATATTTACCCTCTGATATTGAACAAATAAAAAATATTTTGAAGGCATAGCATGGATATTATGAAATATCAGAGGAGCTTTCATAATCATGTACTATAATGGGCATATCTTAATTTTAATTCTGTATCTATCTTCATCATCCTAGATCATTGGCCCTGCTTATCTTTATTAATATTCTTCCTCTGGGATTTTATAATAATATAAAATGCTATTTTGAGTTTTCCTTTTACATCTTCAGATATTTCCTCTGAGTATCTTGTCAGCATCTTCTATACGTTGATTATTAGAGGTTTCATAAGATTGCCACTATTGATTATGTATTTAGTATTCTTTCAGTCTGCATTAACTTTCATTGATTCAAAAATAATCTATTTGTAAGAGACCTCATATTTACTAAGATTATTTCAGGGTCTGTATGTGCAAAATGCTATTGCATATAATGATATCCAGCTTTAAAAGTACTTCTCAGAGTACTTCCCATTTAATAGTATTTTACCCTCCAAAACATGCACACTTTTGGTGTCTCCTAAGAAATTAGACCAGAGATCGCTCACATTTTTTAATCCTGAAACTGGAATTATTTCTACTTCTTTGTCTCATTTCTCATCAATCCTACTAAAAGTCCAGTTGATTCTCTTGCAAATATACCATCTTCTTCCTTAATACTGTAAACTGTTGCACTATTAACCAATATTTCAACATCAGCTCTTGGCTCTTCATGATTCATTTTTTAAATCTTCTGTTATGATTACCTTTTATCTCTTTCTAACAATTTCATTTTATTATTTATTTTTTGAAATAATTTTTGTCTCTAGGTAAAGTTTATTTTAACTTATTAGGTAAAAACAATAATTGTATATGTTAATGGGGTGATTTGTGATGCTGTGATACATAGGCACATCATATAATATTTAAATTAGGTTAAACATATTGGTTCTCATTTATCATTTCTTCATGGTGAAAGAGACTCAAAATCCTTTTTCAAACTTTTTAAAATGTATCAGTGCTCTTCCTACTGAGCATAACACACCAAATCTTGCTTTGATCTAACTTCACCTTAGTATTCATTGATCAACTACTAAAAATGTAAATCTGATTCTTCTGATATATATTACAATTCTAATATCTGTTATAATTCAGATATTTGAAAAGATCTCAAATCTAACCATAAATATTTTACAGAGCTGACTACATATCTTCTTAAGTTTCTGTCATCATTTTGTCATCTTAAATTTGCTTATGTTAGGTATATTGACCTTCACTCAATTCCTTTACTTGCCATAGTGACTACAAGCTTTAGGCCAATTTTCCTTCTATCTGAAAATATCAGTTTCCCCTACTGTTTGTTTATATTTGTGTTTCCCTAAGGGCACAGACTCATTTATATTTCTCAATCAATCATCCAGAATGCTAAAACTCAGTCTTTAATAATCATCACAATTATATATATATATATATATATATATATATATATATATATATTATTTGAAAACTTCACTTTGACAGAATATCTTAGACTGTCTTGTTCTCCATCATACTATGAGTACAGTGCCTAAAAAATTTTAGGTGTTAAATGAAATATATTTGAATAAATAAATGTATGAACCAAAAAAAAAACCTATATATTAGAGAGAATTGAAATTATTTAACTGAACAATAAAACAGTAATAAAATTCAATTTAAACTTTATCAAAGCTTAGTTGTAAATGCTGCATTTTTTGTTTTATTTGAAATTAATTCTATGATAGATGGACTGGGTCTCAAAGCTGATGTAATAAAGAAGAATTTACAAATTCCTGAAGAAATGAAGCAATAATGTTCCCTAGAGCCTTTTAGTTGTATATGCTTCTAAATTTTATAGTTGTTCTTTATTATTATAATAATTATTATTATTAAATCTCATTTGGGTTTCTGATAAAATGATTCCATATGTTTCCTGAAGCAAGCACGTGCATGCACAGACACACATACACACACACACACACACAAAAAGAATAAACAACATGTATTGGATTGGAGAATTTGAAGGAAAGCACGAAAGCAAATGTGGCAGAAACATAAAGCAATACAGACATTTAAGATTGCTTTACTAAAAAGGGAATAAAACATTGACCACATACCCTCAGTAACAATTAACTGTATAGAAGAGAGACATCCAGAAGGATGAATAAGTAAAAGGGAAGTTTCCACTGCTCCCAGTAGTTCCATGAGCACCTGATTTTTTTTTTTTTTTTAATTGCTGGAGAACACTGCAAACCTCACAAGCATTGAGACTCAGTAAAATAAATTTCCAGGGAGTTCAAACCACTACAGCAATCCAGAAAAGGGGCTCAGTGTTTTGCCCTCCATGATTCAGCCTGATGAATGACACCATCTTTAGACCACATATACTCTCATGCTGCAAAACTGTGTAATGATGTGGTCCCATAGTTACATAAACAGGCTCAAGTTCCATTCCAAAATCACAGGGGTGTCCCTATCCACAGGCAGCCCACAAATGGCTAGCTGAACAGCTCTCACATGTGCATGGCCTAGAGCTTATTAACCTCTAATCACTAGCAAACCTGCCTTTTCTGAGAGTAAGATTCTAGTAAGAAGACAAATCTGGGCTGGGGATGTGGCTCAAGCGGTAGCATGCTCGCCTGGCGTGCTTACCGCCCGGGGGGGTTCGCTCCTCAGCGCCACATACAAACAAAGATGTAGTGTCAGCTGAAAACTAAAAAATAAATATTAAAAAAAAAATTCTCTCTCTCTCTCTTAAAAAAAAAAAAAAGACAAATCCCCAAAACTCATATATCTTAGTTAACTGATGCACTCACAGACATTACTGTCAAAAACTGAATATGAAAAAGTTTCAAAAAGAATGAAATACTGTGTCCACCTGAACTAAAACCAACAAGACTTTACCAATCTCTTGTATCACCAGGAGAGCTTCATCTCTAAAACTACCATATACAATTGGTAGAGATATCTGCTTCACCAGACTCGTAGTCTTTTACTTAAGGACACAAGTGGAATAAAAAGCCAAAATGCTCAAGGTACTAAAGTACTAAATTTACTAAAGTACTAAAGATTGAACATAGTAGAGAGTTTACAGTGAGTAAAAATACTGACTTCACAACATATACTGAGTTAAGAACACAGAGTAAAGAGAATGAAACTCAATAAAAATTTTCTGATATAAAATGAAAGAGCTGAGAGTGGTGGTGCAGGCCTATAATCCCATGGCTCAGGAGGATGGCAAGTTCAAAGCCAGACTCAGAAAATGAGAGGCACTAAGCAACTCAGTGAGATCCTGTCTCTAAATAAATACAAAATAGGGCTGGGGGTGTGGCTCAGTGGTTGAGTGCCTGTAAATTCAATCCCTAGTAACCCTTCCCCACCCCACTCCCCACAAAAATGGAAGAGAGAACCATCTTAGAAGATGCATAGAAATACTGACAATATGAAAAAGTAAGGGCACAAGGCACCCAAAATAGCTCATAACACAATTGATTCCATAGTAGAGGAAATACAAGGAAAAACAAAAAAAGAGAGAGAGTGAGAGAATTTAGAAAGTTGATAATTAAAATGTTCAATGAACTAGCAAGGATGGTAGAATGTGATAGACATCATCATCCAAAGTACATGTATGAAGACACAAATTGGTGTCAACATACTTTATATACAACCAGAGATATGAAAAATTGTGCTGTATACATGTAATAAGAATTGTAATGCATTCTGCTATCATTTTTTAAATCAATAAAAAAGTTCAATGAAATCAAAGATGATATAAGAGATAACACAGAGAAAGTAAAAGATATTATATATGATTTTAATAAAGATATAAATATTATGAAAAAGAACCAAACTGAAATCCTGGGAATAAAAGACACAATAAACACAATAAATCAAACAATGTGTTGAACATATTGCCAATAGATGAGACCACAATGAAGAGAGGCTATGAGGCCTCATAGACAAAGTATATAAACTTAAAAATAAAGTTAAAATTTAAAAAAAAAATGTTAAGAGACCATGAACACAATAGCCAAGAAATATGAAATAACATTAAAAAACTTAAGAATCATTGGCAAAAGTGAGTAAACAAAAATACAAAGTAAAGAAATGAATATCTTTTTTGGAACAGTGGGTACCCAGGGGATTGAACTCAGAAGACTGGAACACTGAGCCAACATCTCTAGCCCTAAATTTAGAGACAGGGTTTCACTGAGTTGTTTAGCACCTCTCTTTTGCTGAAGCTGGTTTTGAACTCATGCTCCTCCTGCCTCAGCCTCCCTAGCTCCTGGGATTACAGGCGTGCACACTGTACAGGCAAGAAATGCATATCTTTTCGATGAAACAATATCAGAATATTTTCTAAACAGTATAAATGAGATGAAAATCCAAATACAAGATTATTTAGAATGACACTTTCACAAAATCAATAATAATCCTCTCCAAGACACATTGTGATTAAAGTGCCCAACCCAGAGAATAAGAAAGAGTGGGATAGCTGGGTCAAATGGTGGTTCCATTCCAAGTTTTCCAAGGAATCTCCATACAGCTTTCCAGATTGGTTGCACCAATTTGCAGTCCCACCAGCAACATATGAGTGTGCCTTTTCCCCCATATACTTGTCAAAATTTGATAACTGACATTCTGACTGGAGTGAGACAAAATCTTAGAATAGTTTTGATTTGCATTTCTCTAATTACTGAGATTTTAAACATTTTTGCATATATTTGTTGATTGAATATATATATATATCTTCTTCTACGAAGTGTCTGTTCAGCTCTTTAGATCATTTATTGATTGGGTTATTTGTTCTTTGGTGTTAAGTTTTTTTATTTCCTTTTTTTGAAAAATTTATTATTAATGAATATTTTCTCTATTAAAAGACCCTGAATAAAATCATGTTTTAACTTTTTCACTTCATAGCATTTTAGAAAAAAG
This sequence comes from Marmota marmota marmota, assembly GCF_001458135.2. Lineage (NCBI taxonomy): Eukaryota > Metazoa > Chordata > Mammalia > Rodentia > Sciuridae > Marmota > Marmota marmota. The sequence goes on along the minus strand of NW_026000078.1, from coordinate 4,968,673 downwards.
AAATATTGTACTTTCTTCATATAATTTATTTTTCATTTTTAACTTTATGAATTGTTTTAGGTCTTTCCAAATGAGTGGTAAAACAGTTTTACTATAATAGAAATGTATATGCATGTGGAGGAATGTGTGCATGAACACATATTCACCTGAATTGAATAAAATCAAGCAATCAGAATAAGAGGAATATAAAATAAATATGTAATACTTTTCAAAAATCTGTGTAAGTGAGCCTATATTTGTATGTACTTATATTTATGGTGGCTAAAAGAATTAAAATATTAAATAGAAATCAGTAATTTTACCTTTTTAAATATTATCAACTTTTAAAGATTAAAAAAAAAGATGTTTAAAATCTTAATTGTTTTTTAATTTCATCCAAAAATCTTTAATTTTTAAATGTTAGTCCCAGGAAACATTCCAGTAATATGCTAATGAAAAATTAAAAGGCAGTAAGTTCAGAATTGTCTTTGCACTTAAAAAGTTATTTCATTTAAAAATTAAAAAGTTATTTCATTTTAAAATTTTTCCAACCACAGAAATATAGAAATAAGTCTTAAAAGTTTGCCCACTAACTTACTGATCATATTCAAGATACAGATTTTACTTTACCAAAGAGATATGGGAATCCATGTGGGTTTTTCTAAGCAGCTTTTGATACTTTCCTCTCTCCTAGCAACCATATTGTTAAAATTCAGGCTGTTAACATTCTAAAATTCCCTTTTGAAATAGAGATTGAGCAAGATGAAGGAAGAAAGGAGTTACAATGAGAACAAAAATACCTATGCAGTCCAGAAGTCTGCATAATGAAACCACCCAGAGTTGAAGGGGGAAAAATAAGATCCCAAATATTCAATAGATTCAGTTTGAAAATCACAAAAATCAATTTGTATAATATATTTTAAGTCAAGTTCAATTTTCTTTTCTCTCAATCATAATCAAAATCATTTAATATAAATTTTTCTTAGTTTACAAAGCAACCATAAGTATCAAAAGCACCATAATGATAGTATACAAAAATCACAAAGAATGATTTTTGGCAATACCACCAAATGAAAACAGTAGCCAAAAAATCAGTTATCATTTGAAACTAAATATTCAAAAAGTAAATGAGTAAACTCCTTCCCATAAGAATATGAATACTACCAAAAATGAGACTAAGTAAATTTAGGAATTAGCCACTTGCTTTTTTTTACTACCTAATATGTATATTCATATATTCCTTAAAAAACATTTCAATTATACTCAATTTGACTGAAATAAGTGAGTAAATAAATACTGCCTTAATATTTTTTTAAGTAGAAGAGAAAACAAAATATTATATAACACAGTCATTTAATCTGTCATATATATGTATATATGTATATACATATATACGTATAAATGTATATATATATATGTATATACACATATATGTCACATATGTGACATATATGTGTATATGCATGTGTATATACATATAAATGACATATTAAATAACTATTATATAATATTTTGTTTATATATGTAAACAAGATATATATATATATATATATATATATATATATATATATATTAAATACAGTGCACTCTGGCAGGGTGAGACTGTGTCAAAGTCTCCATATACATATATATGTATATATGCATATATGTAAATATATGTATATAAGTATATAGGTCATATATATGACATATATATGTGACAGATTAATATATTAATATATACAGATTAATATATATGTGACATATTAATGTGACAGATTAAATGACTGTAATATATAACATTTAGTTTATATACAAACAAATATGTATATATATTTATATTAAATACAGTGCACTCTGGCAGGGTGAGACTGTGTCAAAGTCTCCATTTCAATTTTCAAGTTATGATTTGACTCAAGGCATTCATTGCACCAAAAATTACATTCATCATCCAGTATTATTTATCATATGTTAAAATTGCTTGAAGAATCACAAGATTCTGTAAAACATAATCTGTACAATTAGAGAAAAATTTTAGGCTTATATTATAAAGCTCCAGTATTTGCCTACAGTTAGTAAATTTCCCTTTAGAGTGAGAATAAAATTTTGGCATATTATCACAATGTTCTCTTATTTAAATGACTTTTTTTATATTTCCTAAATATTTTATTATAAAATTAGTGTGTCTTTTTTTATTATTGGTTGTTCAAAACATTACAAAGCTCTTGACATATCATATTTCATACATTTGATTCAAGTGGGTTATGAACTCCCATTTTTACCCCGTATACAGATTGCAGAATCACATCAGTTACACATCCACGTTTTTACATATTGCCATACTAGTGACTGTTGTATTCTGCTACCTTTCCTATCCTCTACTATCCCCCCTCCCCTCCCCTCCCATCTTCTCTCTCTACCCCATCTACTGTAATTCATTTCTCTCCCTTTTTTTCCCTTTCCCCTCACTTCCTCTTATATGTAATTTTGTATAACAATGAGGGTCTCCTTCCACTTCCATGCAATTTCCCTTCTCTCTCCCTTTCCCTCCCACCTCTAGTCCCTGTTTAATGTTAATCTTTTTCTCATGCTCTTCCTCCCTGCTCTGTTCTTAGTTGCTCTCCTTATATCAAAGAAGACATTTGACATTTGTTTTTTAGGGATTGGCTAGCTTCACTTAGCATAATCTGCTCTAATGCCATCCATTTCCCTGCAAATGCCATGATTTTGTCATTTTTTAGTGCAGAGTAAATGAACACATGTATTGACTTTCTAATAGATAAGTGTTCAAATTGCTGCAAATAATACTAAATGCTTACAAATTGTCAGTGAGTCGTCTCTGTCAAAAACTTTTTTATTAATCAATTTTGTTATGAAACCAAACATATCTTCTAATTGAAAGACATCAAACACAAATTGTTTAGTTACCAAAGTAACCTCAAGCAAATTATAATTCTTATTTAATGCCAAAACTTATGAATCCAAATGATATAGCAAACATTGGATGCAGGTAAAACAATATTTTCCTGGAGAATCCCTAGCACTGAAAGATATAGCAATCCAAAATATCATTTTCTTGTTCCTATTAGCATGTACTTAAATTTGGGATTAAGAAATGGGTTTTGTCATGTATGCAGAAGCATCACTCACAAAGGAAAACTATTATTGTTATGTGGTTTTTTCTCTTATATGCTGTTGACTGTACAGAATTGAAATTATTTCTAATTTTTCTTTTCATTTTCAATCTAGTCATGTCTCTTGAATAAATATATTCTATTTTTAATTAAACTGAATCTAGACAAATATGTTATCTTCTGCTCCAAATGATATTCTTCCAATAATTAATACCATTAACAGGTTTATTAGGAAGTCGTTATCTTTTTACAAGAATGTTTTCTTGAGCTCATTTATTCCCTTAACTCCTTTCTTAGCAACAAAAAAAGATAATTTTTGTATCATTTTTTCAAGTTTGCTAAATGGTTAGAACAACCTCTTCATCGATATTTATTTTAAAATGTATTTAGTATTTATAAAAGAATGGAATAAAAATAGTACTAAATCTACTGCAGTATTACACTTATTTGCTTTTCAATATGTATTTTGTATGAGAATAAAGAATATCTTTGAATTGTTTCAATATTCTGAAACACTGGTAGTTTTTGTTTTGTTTTTGTTTGTTTGTTTTTACCTAGACTTGCGAATAACTCCTGATATTGGCAAGTGCTTAATATGTCTGCTTTAAAATTAAGTATGAAATCAAATAGCAGGTTGTCTTTCTCTCAAGATAAATTTTAAAGAAATATTATTTGATGACCTCTAAATTTTACAAACAAGTTTTTCTCTAGATGATTTTCAAATTTCAAGGTTTTTTTTTTTTTTTCTTTTCTTTTCTTTTTTTTTTCCAGTTGTCTACACCACTGATAGCCAGGGCAAAACTCCCAATCCAATCCACTCCTCCTGGGCTGTGTACAAAGGAAGACAATGCAGAGGCATTTTTCCCACTACAAATTGGTAATGAATAGACAAGTATATTGTCAGAATTTTGAGATTTCATTCCTCAGATCACAAATATTATGAACAAGTTGATACTGCCAGCTGATTCTAAAAGATTGAAATTGACATCTGAAGAGCCTCTGTGTTAAATATTCTCTAAAATGGATACCAAATACCTCTCTTGTTTGTCGTAGTTTGGGTTTGTCTTCTCTTGACATCTGTGCCACCAACTGACAAGAGGACTGCATATAGGTTACAAGATAGACCATTGACTTCTGTGAGAACATGCTCTTGGTCACTTTCTGTACACTCTGAGGAAAGCCAATTGCTAACATATAACGAGTTTCTAGGTCTTGGCAAATTGTCACGTTTCTAAGTTTGGATTATCTACCAAAAGCTTATATCCTTTACACTTTCAATATTTTGAAATATCCTTTCTATAAGAAGTCCCGTGTGGCAAGAGATTGAGAAAGTTTCCAAATATCAGTCAGGTAGACACTAAAGTTCTTTTTTTTTTTTTAAAGACAATTCACTGTACACATTTTATGTACAGTTTTGTACACTGTCTTAATATGAATGGGACCGCTTTTCTACTTGAGCCATTTTTAACCAAAGCAAAATAACCTAAGTAATACAAAGTGTTAAAATACAGCATAAAGATACAAAAGCAGACATACTAATTCTAGTTAGGAATGTAATTATGATGTTACATTTTTTTATAATCCACAATTATGTTTAGGAAATCACACAAACATAGATCACGGATTTGAATGAAATGCATCAATTTGTAGCAAAGTTTTGTAGTTACAAAAAACAAAAAAATTACCAAAGAATGCACAAAATTAATGTTTATTCCACCTTTATGTCATATTCCTGGATCCTTCACCAATGTTACATGAGGAAAAACAAAAGCAAAACAAATGGAAAACTGAAATCAGAATCACTAATGTTATCAAGTAGGGAAACAAATAAATTAAAATCTAGCAGCCATTAGCAAGAGTACAGCAAAGATAATGCTGTCAAAAGAAACAAAGAAATTTGCTAGAAAACTGTATGCATCATACTCTTTCAAACCAGCAAAATATGCCCCTGCATACAATGGAACATAAACTCATTTTTTTTCCTATTAAGGTATAGAAACGCAAGTTCTTTTGAATATTGTGGATGGGTAAAACTTGTTTGTAATGGTAATTCTACTAAGCTAATACAGAGTGGGCCAGGAACACATTTATGGATTCTGGGGATGATGTGGACTGTAATTCTTTGATTGGGATAGTGGACACTATAATAAAAATTAAAAAAAAAAACAACACAGAAGTACAGGACAAAGGCAAATGAGACTTCTCTTATATCTGAGTAACATTTAGATGGAATCAAATTTAAATGCAGTCCACTCTGCTTTTGAAGAGGCTTTGGTTCAGCTCCCAAATCTCGATTG
>NW_026000078.1:4941571-4961152 GCF_001458135.2 Marmota marmota marmota | reverse complement strand
GAGAGAGGGCATCCCTGTCTTGTTCCAGATTTTAGAGGGAATGCCTTCAGTTTTTCTCCATTTAGAATGATGCTAGCCTGAGGCTTAGCATATATAGCTTTTACAATGTTGAGGTAAGTTCCTGTTATCCCTAGTTTTTCTAGTGTTTTGAACATGAAGGGATGCTGTACTTTGTCGAATGCTTTTTCTGCGTCTATCGAGATGATCATATGGTTCTTATCTTTAAGTCTATTGATGTGGTGAATAACGTTTAATCCAGCATCTCAAGAGGAACAAACTCCTTCCATAGCTAAATAAATTAACTGGGAATTCTGCCCGCCTCCAGTTGGCCTTCAGATAAAGCTTCTGCCCTGGCCAACAGATTGATTGAAATCACCAGAGACCTGATGTACACCCAGGATTCTGTTCTTAGAAACTGGAGCACACAAAGGTTGAAAACTGGTCACTTTGGGTGTTTTAATGTGTAGAAATAAATACAACAGATCATCTTCTACCCATTGTAGATAGATGCATTAAACCTTAGCTTTAAAGCATTTAACTTTAGTTTCCTAGATATACAGTAAGAATCTATAATGACTTGAACAAGTCACAACAATCCGGGAATTGGGGCATGTTTACCTTTTTAGTTCCGTATTTGCTTTACTAGGACGAATAGATTTAGTCAAGAAAGGTTCAGACATTCATATTTCTTATTACATTATCTCATGTTTTACTTCAGTGTTAACTCCTCCATCCAAGCAAAATAAATTATGCTCATTAGATTATATTACTTTTTACTCAAATTTTGTGCTCTGGTGCTCATTATTTAAAAGATGCAAGTGGCAGACTCATCCTGAATAGTACAAAGGGGAAGATTGACAAAATAAAAATAAGCAAAATTTTATGATCCATCTTAATACACACAGGGTTTTCTTTAAATGGTAGCATGGGGCCTTAAAAATGACTGTGAGGCAGCGATTTGGAAGGCTGAGACAGAAGATTGCGAGTTCAAAGTCAGCCTCAGCAATGTTGAGGCACTAAGCAACTCAGTGAGACTCTGTCTCTAAATAAAATACAAAATATGGCTGGGGATATGGCTCAGTGATCAAGTGCCCTTGAATTCAATCCCTGGTACAAAAGAAAAGAAAAGAAAAGAAAACCCACAAAACACTTTACAACTAAAATTTAAAAGACTAATTGAAAAAAAAACAATGACCGTGAGGATTGCAACTGTGTGAAGATCCAAACAATCACTGGGAAAAAATAATTATTCCATGATTTTTGTTAAAGCATTAAAAACTTTATAACATTGTTCATAAATATACAGGGAAATTAACTAAAATTAATGTTTTTATATAGAAATTTTAAATATTAGATATAATTAAAGTTTTTCTTTGTAAGAAATTATGAAAAGTTTGTACAGTGATTGCTTTCTTGTATTTTCGATATTACTAAGGATGCATCTTTTCTATGCCTTTAAATTGCCTGTTAGATTTTTTCTAACTTTGTAATAGCTACCAACGTTTTAATCTTTCATTATTGTGAAATATCTCTGAGAGTTCTTTTCTCAATAACATGTATTAGTCATGTAGTAAAGTGGCCCAGTGTGATATTTCAAAATGCGTACAGGGGACAATGATCAAAAACAACATTCCTTTGTTTACCTCCCATTTACCAACCTCTAGTAACCACAATTCAACATTCAGCATCACATTTGAGGGTTTATTTATTTATTTTCTTTCAAATCTCCTTATGTGGGATAACATGTAGTATTTTCCTCTGTGTCTGGCTTATTTCACCTAACACTGTCGTTCAGTTCCAACCATTTGGCTGCAAAGGACAGGATTTAATTCTTCATTATGGCTGAATAATATCTCCTTGTGAAAGTATACCACACTTCATCTACTGATGGGCACATAGTTTGATTCCATATCTTAATTATTCTGACTAGTTCTAAAATAAACATAGGAATTCGGGTATCTGTTTTTGTCATTTTTATTTTACTTCTTCAGGATATGTCCCAGAAGTGGGATGGCAAGTTCGTATGACTTTTGAGGAAACTCCGTGCTGTTTTAGCTTTAGTTTTTTGAGGACCTTCATGCTGTTCTTCACAATGGCTGACTTAATTTATCTCACAACAGTGTATTTTCTACATCCTTACCACAATTTGTCATTTTTTTTACAATAACCATTTTAACTGGGATGATATAATATTTTATATTTTTCATTTTTATTTCCCTAGTAACTAATTATAATGTGTATTTTTTGCATATTTATTGGACCTTTGTCTTTTTTCTTTTGAGAAATAGCTATTCAGATCATTTGCCCATTTTTTAAATCACATTACTTGTTATTTTAGGAGAAAGATTTTGAGATACTCTTACATGTGGGTATCAATCCTATTCCAAATAAGTAGGTGGCAAATATTTTGTGCCACTCTATATATAGATTGCCTGTTCATTGAGTTGATTGTTTCTTTTTCTGCCAGAAGCATAATTTGATATAATCTCATTTCCCATTTTGCTTTTGTTTCCAGTGCTTTCGGGGTCATATTAAAACAATAAATGCCTACCCAAAGTCTTGACATACTTCTCTTGTTTTTTTCTTGACATTTCATAGTTTCAAGTCTTACATTTTAGTCTTTGATCCATTTTCAGTTGATTTTTGCATAGGGTGACAAATAGGGGTCTAATTTCAGTGTGCTGCCACATGGATATCTCATTTACCCAACAACATTTATTGTAGAGGTTATCCTTTCTTCAATGTTTGTTTAGGTGCCTTTGTTGAGATTCATTTGACTACAGATGCATCCATTTATTTCTGGGTTCTCTGTTCTGTTTAATTGGTCTATGTATCTGCTTTAATGCCAGTACAATATGATTTTAGTTACAGTGGCTCTACAGCATGTCTTAAAATCAGTTACTATGATACCTCCAGCTTTGTTCTTTTTGATCAATGTTGCTTTGAATAGAGAGGTCTTTTGTGCTTTCAATTGAATTTTAGGATTAATTTTTTAGTTCTGTGAAGAATATCAGTGATACTTCAATGGGGATTGCATTTAATCTGTAAACTGCTTTAGGTGGTATGGCAACTGTAACAATTTTAACTCTTCTTATCCATTAGCAGGGGGGGCCTTCATAAGAGTTCTTTATAAATTATTTTTCATTGATTTCACTTCCTCTGTCATCTTCATTTTTTCACCAAAATCAGTTTTCTTATTTATGTTGCCAATCTCATCTTTACTAAATTTAGTTGACTAGATAGAGTCTTTTGAATACAGCAGTGTCAACATTCTAACAATCAGCTATTTTATCTCTTATATCATAAAGTGTTATAGATATTAAATAATATATAATTATAGCACGTTTGTAGTTATATTTAATAGTTTATGTGATATAATAAAACACTTAATACTTCTGTATTAAAATATTATAGATAGTATCATCTGTTATTTTATATCTCATTTATTTTTATAATATATGATGTAAGATTATCACTGGAGACAAAGAAGCAACAACACTTTTTTGTATGTGTATACTAACTCATAAGAAATGAATTGACTAATCCTTGATCATGATATGTGTCTATTATAGACATATTAGTTTGTGCAGAACCAGTAGCAAGGTATGCAGTTTAGGGAATCACCATCAATATATTGTGGCAACTGAAAAATTGAACCACGTTGTTATAGAACGGGTGGTTTTCTATCTAAACCGTGGTAACTGATATTTGTAAATATCAGTGCCATGCCTTTTTTAAAGAAACGCCTTTTTAAAAACTTTTACTTTGAGAACATCAGAGACTATTTTTATTTTTTTTTTTTTGTTTTTAGCACTAGCTTCTTCCTGTTTGTGGAGACCTTCATTTCTCAAGCTCTGCACATTCACCCAAACAGACTAATTGTCCAGGTCATTGGAGATGAGGTCTGAAATCCTGAGTTTTTATTTTTGGGAGAAATACACCTGTCCCTCCAATTCTACTAGTGAAAATACCCCAAATTTTGAACCTGATTTCTTCTTAACTTTGTCCTAGCTGTTCTTTTACTCTGTTCCTCTTTTAAAAACAAACAAAACAAAACAACAACTATATCTATATACATATAGTTGTTATATATACATATAGTTGTTATATATATATATATATATAAAATTAGTTATAGGTGACACAATATCTTTATTTTTATGTTGTGCTGAGGATCGACCCCAGTGACTCATGATGCTAAGCAAGCGCTCTGTCTCTGAGCAACAACACCAGTCCTGTTCCTCTTAATTTATATCCTTTCACATAAAAACAACTGTCACCATAAGTACAACAAACATTTTTAGTCCCTTTAGTGAGTTATTAGACTAAGGGTAGTCTTGCTGTAAACTGTAGGTATATGGCAATTACAGAGGCTTTATAGGGTGTTAAAACCACTGTTTTTTGTTTGTTTTGTTTTGTTTTCTCTTTCTATATATACACAGTTGCACGCACACACAAATATACATAATAATAAAGTGACACAATATCATCCACATTTTAATATATCATTGTTACAGTTTTTGTAGAAGAGACTAAAAGAAGAGAACAGGGTGGAAGTATGGAGAACAGAAACACAACAAAGTTGAAGTGAAGGAACCAGCAAGAAGTACTTGTGAAGCATGTAGTTAAGTGTATAGCAAGAAACTAAAATGATAGAACCTCCATAGTAAAAAATTTTGAACAATAAGAAATTGAGTTTTGCAACATTTTATAAACAAAGAAGAAACAAATAAATGGAATTTCCAACTGTTAGTAGGAGGAAAACAGAAATTATTTGGGAAAATATTTCCAAGAAGGAGACAGTGGTATATACTGCAATTCCAGCTACTTGGAAGCCTGAGGCAGGAGGATCCCACATTTGAGGACAGCCTCAGCAATTTAGCAAGACTTTATCTCAAAATAAAACAATAACAAGGGCTGGGGAGATAGCTCAGTGATAAAGCATTCCTAAGCTCAAAACTCAGTACTCGGTACCAGGAAAAAGATAAAAGAAAACAGAAAGAAAGCAAGAAGAAAGATAAGACCAATGTGTGAAATGATTTGAAATGCAAAACATGTTTAGGATTTATTAGTGGCTACTAAGTCAAGCTCCGAAGATAACTTTTCCTCTCAGTTTCAAATGTAGTTACACATTCATTCTTTGGTTATTTTCTGGACTCTTATTCTGTCAAAAGCCCTGTTCTAGGCACCTGGACTAGGAAGAGGAAAACTGAATAAAACTGATAAGTCGTCTGCGAAGACAGGTAATAAGTAAACATAATAAATTGATAAAACATCTTGTTTAAAGGGGTAACAATATAAATAGAAAAATAAAAACAAGAAGGATGAGGAAGGGAGGTATTATCAATACAATCAGTTATAGTCTTCATTAAAAGAACAACATTTGAGTAAAGAGTTAACAATGAGGAAGTCAGACATGGGGATGTAAAAGATGTGTGTCCTGGGAAAATTTCTGGTGCAGAGGCCATAAGGTGAAAGTGTGCCTGGACAACTGTGGGACAGTGAGGATACCAGTGTTCTGGGAGCTGACTGAAAGGGGAGGGTACTAAGAAGATCAGGGAGTAGACCATTATAAGAACTCTGATGCTGTTTTTGCACGACATGAAGAACCATCAGAGGATTTTGAGCAGAAAAATGAAAAGATTGGGTCTTTTAAAGGGATACTTTGGGTCCTGCAAGAGTTCATGATCTTTTTGATAAGAATGAAAACACAATGACCACTTTGTGATCATGTTTTGTTTATGTTCTTAAGTTAGAGCCCATACAGTCTCCTGATAGACTAACTACACATGGGTTGCAAAATGTGGGAGGGATAAAGCATAACTAATGTTCTTTTTTGGGGTGGGCTAGATATCTGGGATTGAACTCAGGGCTACTCGACCACTGAGCCACATCCCCAGTCCTATTTTGTATCTTATTTAGAGAAAAGGTCCTACTGAGTTGCTTAGCTCCTTGCTTTTGCTAAGGCTGTGTTTGAACTCAAAATCCTCCTGCCTCAGCCTCCCAAGCTGCTGGGATTACAGGTATGTACCATTGTGCCCAGCATTAAATTTCTTTATATTTTTAAAAGAATAAATTAAAGTACATCTTAACCTTAATAGGATAAAGTCATCAAAAGTAAGAAGCAAATAATTGTGTTATTGGAATAGATTGTCTGTTAACATGAAAAAGATGATTGAATCTCAAGTTGAAATTTTGCTGGAAACTAAACAGTTTTAATTAATAGGCTAAGCATAACAGAAGCATTTTGAACATTAAGTCAAGTGATATTACAATAAATAAAATCAAAGACATTTTAAAATTTCATTTTCAATGTTAATCACAATATTTCTATAATATGGCACTTAATTTTTTTTCTAAGTAGAACCTTAGTGAGTAATGTTGGAAAGGAATGAGAAAATATTTAATGAATTTAATCAGACAATTTTTATCTCAATCAAGAAATTTGTTGGGCAAATCACATAACTCATAAGGAGAAATGTAATATAGTTATATTTAGCATAAAACATTACTTAAAATCATAACATTCTATATGTTTTTGTTCAAAAAATCATCCTGTTTAAATTATCCTAGATGCTGTTTAAAAAATATTTGTTAAATTATTGATAATAAGGATATTGTCAGAATGAAAATATCATATCAATATATGTGAAATTCAATTTTTTGTAAAATTAATTTGCAGATTTATAGCACTTGAACATACACTATACAAGTTTCTGAGAAGTGAATTTTATTCTCTCTTGGTCAGTATAGGAGTAATATGACTGGCAGTGTATTGAAGGTTCATTTTTATAAGAGTTTTAAACCCATTGTCTCTATCATAGCAATACTAAAAATTTTCAGTAGTATTAAAAGTACAATGTTGCTTACAACTGAAGCCAGAATTAGACATGCAGTCAACATAGATAGATAAATTGAGTCAGGTCAATCAAGGAGGACAATTTTGAGTTAGGCCTGCAAGGTGGAGACTATCCCTTGAAGGACTGAAATATTAATTCCTTCAGAGCCCTTCCTCCACCCTTATCAACAACCTACTGGTGCTTTAAGGTTGTTAATGTGTCCTTGGCTACATGATCCTGCCCTTCCCACTTCAACCAACCTGTTTCCCACCTTTTGGCCATCCCACTTAGCATTTCCTAAACCTAGTCACTTATGCAGGAAGGAGAGAGATAAGGGGAAGAGGGCAGAATGAAGAAAGCATAGGAAGTATAAAAAGGGCAGAACACCTCACTTCTTGGAATACCAGGATACCAGCTATGGCCCCCTTCTCCCTCCCAGGGAGGGAGTTTTTTTCTGTGCAATTAAAAAAAAACATATTAAAAATATTTATAAGAGCACACATGACCCTCTCTTTCCCCACCTTTGGTAACCACTTTAAAAATTCTATTTTACCCTCCCATTTTTCTACAGTTGGTCATTTAAGGACATTTTCTACAGCTGAGGTAATGTGCTGGTGTATAAATATTTTCTTTTCCATACAAAGGTCAGTAGGACCACAACTACATTATTAGAAGTGAATTTAAATAAGCATAATATCCAAGTTTATCATGAAAACCAGGACCCTTGGGGAACATCAGAGCAATGGGAATAAAATGGAAATTGTCTGGGCAAAATGAGATATTTGTTTGCTTTACTTATAGGACATTTTTCAAGACTACAAAACAATTATATTGCTTTTTGCCTCCATATGTCATGAAAATTTTTAACTGATTTGAATCTTGAATGTTGAGCAACAACCCACAAATTTGGTTTATATTTAGTTTAAACATAAATTTAACCCATTAAACAAGCCATTGAATATTAAAATATATATTCTGAAACAGAAGAGAACTCTCCCTCTGTGAGTGATACTGAATGTGGTTACTAACTGTGGTATCTCGAAACAGAATAGGTAGAAGTATAAATTGTTTCTCATGGAGTGCCCACATTATATCAAGGTTTCCTGAAAAGATCTGTGGGTGTTTAATAGCTGTATAGTAGGGAATATTGTCCCTTTTGTATTGTTAGCACAAAGGAGGCAACTTGAATTCACATTTTAGTGGTTATGAGTATAGAGATTATGGGCTTAGAGACTCCTCATGTGAATAAGAATGACAGTAATAATTCACAGTTAATTGTGCTATTGTGAAGATTAAATAATTTCAATCACCTGGAATTTTGACTGGCAAATAGCAACCAAAGAATTGTAGTATTCATTATTTTAACATTCATATGTCCCCAAATTACAACCATTACTTAAATAATATTTTCTTCACAATATATTCTAAACCTATAGATACAAACTTGGCTGTGCTTTACAAAGTGCATTTCTGAAAGCAACAGTTGTTTAAGCAAAAAAGATAATTCAAAACATAAAAGAGGCAATTCATCTAATATACATGAAAATGTTTTTCAAGTTGGAATTATTAATGGAAGACAGAACTAATCTACTTATTTTAAGATTAATCTATATATAAATTAAAATAATATTCACCAGTTAACAATTTTGGCAACAAATTAAAAAATAAATTTAATTAACATTTAATTTTTCCACATCCATTTCTTTATAATTAATAAAACTTTTATAGCATAGTAGTATGATTTAAAGTGTTCACCTAAGAAAATAAAACCATATAGTTTTTCATATTCAATATAACATTTTTTAAATCTTGCAAAATTATATCTAAACAATAAAGTTCTTTTACATAAGTTTACTGTTAGTTTTTTTTTTTTGTGTGTGTGTGTGTGTGAATAATTCTCAAAAGTCATTACTGATTTTTGTGCTTAAGAAATAACAAGGTAATACTGTTGTATTAACTTGTCTTAATCTTGCATAATCTCACTGTTATTTTTCTTTAGGTCTTCCCAGATGTAATGTAATTATCTACAACACCCCTTAAAAGATTTTGCTTATAAACACACATCAGATAGAGCACTAATCTATAAGGTATAGAAAGAACTCAAAAAGCTAAACACCAGAAAAACAAATAACCCAATCAATAAATGGGCCAAGGATCTGAACAGACACTTCTCAGAAGATGATGTGCAATCAGCCAACAAACACATGAAAAACATGTTCATCATCTCTAGCAATTAGAAAAATGCAAATCAAAACCACTCTAAGATTTCATCTCTCTCCAGTCAGTATGGCAGCTATTATTCATACAAACAAGAATAAGTGTTGGTGAGAATGTGGGGGAAAAGGTACACTCATACACTGCTGGTGGGACTGAAAATTGGTGCAGCCAATATAGAAAGCAGTATGGATATTTCTTGGAAACTTGGGAATGGAACCACCATTTGACACAGCCATCCCTACCATCCGTCTATACTCAAGGGACTTAAAAACAGCATACTACAGGGACACAGCCACATCAATGTTTATAGCAGAACAATTCACAATAGCTAAACTGTGGAACCAAACTAGATTCCCTTCAATAGATGAATGGACAAAAAAAATGTGGAGTATATACACAATGGAATATTACTCAACAATAAAAGAGAATAAAATCACGGCATTTGCAGGTAAAAGGATGAAGTTACAGAAGATAATGCTAAGTGAAGTTAGTCAATCTCAAAAAACCAAATGCTAAATGTTTTCTTTGATATAATGAGGCTGATTCATAGTGGGATAGGGAGGGGGAGCATGGGAGGAATAAGCAAACTCTAGATAGGGCAGAGAGGTTGGAGGAGAAGGGAGGTGGCATGGGGTTATTAATGATAGTGGAATGTGATTATCATTATTATCCAAAGTACAGGTATGAAGACAGGAATTGGTGTGAATATACTATGTATACAACCAGAGATATGAAAAATTGTACTGTATATGTGTAATAAGAATTGTAATGCATTCCACTGTCATATATAAATAAAAATAAAATTTAAAAAAGAAATAATAAATGTAAAATATAATTATAATTAAAAATTATCGTAACTATAAAAAAGTAAGATTTTCCCAAATTAGCTAATCAATGTTAGAAATGATGCCTGATGATAACTAACAGAACAGGAATGAATTTTAGGAGACCCAAAATCCTTTTCTGATTTTCCTTTGAAGAATTAGACACAGATATGCTTTTATTCTAAACATCTCTTTCATTTCTCAGGTCTAAGCCAAAGGGTACTACATTTGTCTAATCTTTTGGCAAAGATATTTAAGTCCCTAATACAGTTCATGGTTGGTATTAGGGTGATTGAAACTTCAGATTTGATTGACTCAAGAGTTTCCATACAATAAACCATGCAGCTGCTATGTTGTAAGTCAGATAAGGCACATGTTAAAGCTTTTCTGCTTTTAGGTTGGTGGAGTGTTTAGAAAGCCATTCGTACAAAAATTAGTTTTTTCCACAAATAAAGATATCACCTATTCAGGCAGTATATGCTGCAAGTTGCTTTTGTCATTCAAGAAGTGCTCAGAAAGAAAATTTACTATAAAAGTTTTGTTGAAAGACAAATGTGATTTAATGGCAAAGGCAGTATAGGACTTCATTGAAAGACAGAAGACTCTCAGACCTCTTTAGTGGTGATCCACTCATTCTTCTGTCGCACTCTCCATTCTACCCTTTCATAGTTCCTTGTTTTCTTTCCACACCTTTCCTCATTTATACCTTATATCTATTGGTAGAGGAGAGAAATGGAAAAAAAAATTTCAGTCAAAATAACTTGATGTTGCTACTATTGTATTAACTTGTCTTTACTTGCATAATCTCACTGTTATTTTTCTTTAGGTCTTCCCGGATGTAATGTAATTATCTACAACACCCCCTAAAAATTTTGCTTATAAACACACATTTTTAACTATTAATTATAGCAATTCTGAAGCTTAGATTTTATAAATTTATTTATTTATTTATTTATTTATGTATTACCAGAAATTGAACTCAGGGGTACTCAATCACTGAGCCACATCCCCAGCCCTGTTTTGCATTTTATTTGGAAACAGAGTCTCACTGAGTTGCTTAGTGCCTTGCCATTGCTGAGGCTGGCTTTGAACTTGCCATTCTCCTGTCTCAGCCTCCCTAGCCTCTGGGATTATAGGCATGTGCTACTGAGCCCAGCTAGATTATATATTTTAGTAGTAACTTTCTATACAAAATGTAATACAAAAGAAAATACACATTTAAAAACATAAAATTAGTTTCTCAATAGTCATTAAAAGTCTCAGTTAATTCTAAACTTTGTACAAATATAATTTAAGCTTTGTTGTGTGTATGTATGACCATACTGTGTACTCTCATGCTGTATTTTTTATTTTGAATTTAACATTCTACCAATGAGGATAATGAAGGGTCTTATTTCATACTCTTAATAAATTTATGGTATGAGTGTTTCTTTTTTGGTAATTTGATTCCTCATATATTCATTAGCAACTACTTGGTGCAACATATATGAAAATGCTGTATATTTAAAAACAAAAAAAAATCAAATTAACAAAAAAACTCAAGCAAAAACCTATATAAATGACTAAGCAGAAAAGTAAGTGTTAGAAGTTAGAGTCCATAAACCATGAGAAATAATGTAGCAAAAAATGTTATCAAAAATTGTAGTTGATGCTTACCCTTGGGTCATATCTCAATCTCTAGATGACCTTCAACTTGGAAAGAAGCAATAGGAGAAATATGAGACAGTGCAAAATTGAAAATATGCTTAGAAAATTTTATATAAAATTGGGACTAAATATAATACTCTTATGGACTAAAACAAAACAAAATTATTATTCTTTTTTCTTTGAATTCTGAATTCACATATGTATCAAAAATAATTCTATAACAAATTCACACTCTCAAAATTTAAATACCTTTTTTTATGCCATCACTGATATCTAACAATTTCACAATGACTTACAGTTTAAATGAGACATTTGTTCCTGAATTACTAGCAACCAGAAATTAAAATATATTTAGATAAAACAATTTTTAAGGTTCAATACATTATATCATGGTGAAATTTATCTTTTTCTCAAAAATTTATTGATTCTTTGTGGTTATAAATACTATTAGTATTCATTTTGGCATAATTATAGAAGCATGGGATATAATTTGCTTTAATTCAGTCCACAGTAATTCCCTTTCTCCTCCTCTCCTTTCTCCCTCCTTCCTTTCTCCCCCTCTTCCATTTTCTCTACTAAATGTTTATATTATCTATCCATAATTGTTTCGTTTTGTTTGTTTTTGTTGTTTTAATTAGTTTGTGGATACACATAGTATTGAGTGTGACATACTCTTATGTATATAGAAAAGTTAGGTCAGATTTTTTCCACTGTTTTTCCTTTATACCATCCCTCCATCTTTCCCCTAATCCCTCTCTTTTGATGAAATTCCCCTATTCCCCCCAACTCTTTTTTCCTTATTTCTGACTGTCTTCTGTGTATTAGAGAAAACGTTCAACCTGTGACTTTTTTGGACTGGTTTATTTAAGTTAGCATGATAGGCTGTCATTACATCAATTTAATAGCAAATGTCATTCTTCTTTATGGCTTAGTAATATTCCATTGTGTATATATATCACATTTTCTTTGTCCATTTATCTTTTGAAGGGCACCTAGATTTGCTCCATAGCTTCCCTATTGTGAATGATACTGCTACATACATTGATGTACCAAACAAAAAAAAAAATGATGCAAGTATATCAATGTATGTAGCAGTACAATTCACAATAGGCAGTATGCTTATTTTAAATCATTGCAATATGCTTATTTTAAACCATGAGGATATATACCAAGGAGTAGGATAGCTAGACCATATGGTAATTCTATGCTAGCTTTTTGAGGAATCTCTATGCTTCTATCCAGAGCAGATGCACTAATTTGCAGTCCCACCAACAATGTGTGAGTGTACTTTTCTCCCCATATTCTTGTCAACACTTAATATTATTTTTATTCCTGATAACTGCCATTGTGACTAGACTGAGGTAAAATATCAATGTAGTTTTTATTTGAATTTTCCTAGTAGCTGAAGATGTTGAACATTTGAACTTTTTTTTTCATATATTTGTTGGTTATTTTTATGTCTTCATATGAGAAGTGTTTTTTTTTAGTTCTTTTACCCAGTTATTATTTGGATTATTTGAGGTTTTATTGATGATAGTTTTTTTAGTTCTTTATATTTTGAATATTAATGCCCTGTGAGGCAAGTGGCAAAGATCTTCTCCCATACTGTAGGCTCTCTCTTCACACATTTAATTGTTTCCTTCTCTGTACAGAAGCTTTTTAATCCAATCCTATCAAATTTATTGATTTGGGGTTTTATTTCTTAAACTTTAGGAGATTTGTTAAGAAAATCAATTCCTGTGCCACCATGTTGGAATGTTGGTCCTAATTTTTTTTTTCTGGTTTAATTCCTACTAGGTTTTTGATATACTTTGAGTTGACTTTTGTGCAGGGTGAGGGATAGGGATTTAGTTTCATTCTTCTATACATAGATTTCCAGTTTTCCCAGCAAAATTTGTTAAAAAGACTATCTTTTCTCTAGTTGATATTAGCACCTTTAGCAAGTATCAGAAAAATTATTTATGTGAATTTGTTTCTGTGCCTTCTATTCCATTCCATTGATCTTCATATCTATTTTGATGCTCATGCCTTCTTGATTTTGGTACTACAGCTCTGTAGTATAATGTGAGGTTTAGTATTATGATGTGTCCAGTGTTGTTCTTTTTGCTCAGGATTGCTTTGTCTTGTGAGCCTTTTATTTTTCCAATGGATTTTAGAACTGCTTTTTCTGTTCTGCAAAGTGGGTCACTGTATTGTGATGGAGAGTTCACTGAATCTATATAGTACTTTCATTGTACAGCCATTTTGATAATATTAATTCTCTTCTACCTATTCAAGAACATGGGAGGATTTCAAAGGTCTTCTAAAATTTATTTTTTTCAGTATTCAATATGGATAAGCCCTTAGCCAAATGAACTAATATAAAGAGAGAAAATACTCAATAAATAAAATAAAATACTCAATAAACAAATTTCAGATAAAAAATAAATATCACCTGAGAGAATACTGAAATACAGAGGATCTTCAGAAACTATTTTGAAAAATTGTACTCCAAACAGCTAGAAAATTCTGAAAATAATGACAAGTTCCTAGATACATATGACCTACCTAAACTGACTGTGAGTATATAGAAAACTTAAATAGATCAATATGAAATAATGAAAAGGAAGCAGCTCTTAAAAACCTTTCAATAAAGAAAGTCCAGGACTGGAGGGACTCTCACCTGAGTCATTATCACTTTGATACCAAACCAGACAGAGAATATCAAGGAAAGAAATCTTTAGGCCATATTTTTGATGAACATAGATGCAAAAATTCTTAATGAAATATTGGAAAACCACATACAAAAACACATTAAAAAGATAGTGTACCATGTTGAAGTGAGTTGCATTCCAGGATGCAAGTTTGGTTCAACATATGAAAGTCAACAAATGGTATTTAACACATAAACATAGTTAAGTACAAGAATCACATGATTTTCTCAACAGATGCAGAACAAAGTATTTGACAAAGTACAGCACACATGCATGTTTATAACACTAGAGATACTAGGGATTGAATGAATTAACTTCAACATTGTAAAGATATACATGACAAACCCAAGGCCATCATTATACTGAATGAAGAAACACCAAAAGCATTTTCTCTAAAAACAGTAACAAGACTACAGTGCTCACTCTCACCTCTCCTTTTTAACAAAATCTTTGAAACTCTAGCTAGAGCATTCAGGCAAGAGAATCAAACTAAAGGGACACAAATAGGAAAAGATGAGCTCATATTATCTTTGCCTAGTGATCCTCTATTTGAAAGACCCAAAACTTTCCACCAGAAGTCTTCTAGAACTCATAAACAAATAAAGCAAATTAGCAGGATGAAATATGAACATATAAATCATTTGCTTTCCTATACTCCAATAATGAATCTTCTGAAAAAGAAATTAGGACAACTATCCATTCACAATAATCTCAAAGAAACAAAATGCTTGGGTATAATTTATCTAACAAAGAATGTGTAGTACCACAGTCAAATTTTTAAATCATTAACCACTAATATGTAAGAAACAGTTACCATGAAAATAGAAACAAACAAACAAACAAAAAAAGTAAATTCACACCTACACAAAGAGCAAATACTAAAAGTACATAAATGTAGTATATCTTCATGGAAACACACACACACACCACAGAATATATTTACTATAAGAGATCATCTCATGAAATTATAGATCCTAAGAAGTCCTAATACCTGCGATTGGAAAGCTGGAAACACAAGAGATATAACAGTATGTTTACAGAGTACGATTAAGGTGTTGGGAAATAGGATAATTAATGTTAAAATAGGATAATTAATGTTAAAATTCCAGTTTAAATCTGAGTCCAAAGGCATATGATTGATGTCACAGTTAAACATAATCAGAGAGTGAATTATTCACATAGCATTTTGTGGATGACTTTAATACATCAAAGGAGGACAACTTACTTTGAGGAGGTTAGTCTCTTGGACTCAGTCTATTGATTCCAATGCTAATCTCATTCAAGAACATCATCATAGTCACACCCACTAATTACATATCTGGTCTCCCAATGTCCCAGTCAAGTTGAGACATAAAATTAACCATCCCATATGTTTAATACAACTAAAAAAATAAGATGAACATATAAAATATGATGAAGAAAAATGAGGCTATAAAAATGAATAGGGTGTATTTGATAAAATTTTAAATAAATAAAAAAGAAAAACAAATTCACAATCTCTGTAGGAGATATTTGAAATAAATATAATCATACATCTTGTTGTTTTTATATGAAAGAAAAAGAGTATAATGCATCAAATAAAGATGTAAAATAGATCATATAGGTAAATTTACCCAGAACTGGTGATCTAGAAATTGCATAAAGAGAGATAAAGGGAAGGGCAATGTTACACAGGATTGCAAATATCTTTCTTGTTATGAAACATCCCAAAAAACATGCTTTAAGAAAGCAACAAAATGTCACAGCAGAAACTTTTTAAAAACATCATTGACTATAAGCCAAGCTTATGTCCAAAGGATCCACTGAATTCTAAACAATATGATTATAAAAAAAACTACACATTAGACAAACATAATTGAAACAAGAGTGAACAATGAGACATGTTAAAATCAGCACAAAAGAGAATGCAGATTACTTGAAGAACAACAAATAGACTGGCAAATTACTTCTTAATTGCAACCATGAAAATAAAAAGAAAATAAAATAATATTTTGACCTGTTATGAGAAATAGATCTCTTTATCCATCCAATTTATTTTTCATGTAAATTTGGAGACAAAGAAAAATAAGATTAACTTAACTTCCAGTTAAGAGTCATTCAAGAAATTTCCAAAGATAAATTTCTCAGACCAATGAAAAAAATTGTGTAAAGCATGTTTATGATCAAAATTAATTAACAGGAAATGTAATTACCTCTCCATCTAAAACAAACAAAAGTGGAAAAAAGAACGTTAATTTTTATGAAAAAAATAAAGAAGGGAGATCTTTGATGGACGATACACAAATGAGTTGAGCCCTGTCAACTTATTTCAGTGAGAGTTCCTAGGCTATGACATAAATGAAAAATGAAAGACTGCAAAAATTATAGATGTTAACATAGGTTGAAACCTAGATGAACTTTAGTATGGTAAATATGTTTTATATATAACACTAAAAGGCATAAATCGTGAAAGAAAGAATTAATTTCTGAGTTCTGGTCTTATATTCTGCTACTTTACTGAATTAATTTATAAGGTCTAGATGACTTCTGATGAAGTTTTTGGATCATCTAAACATATGATTTTGTTATCAGCAAAGAGAAATAATTTGAGCTCTTCTTTTCCTATTTGTATGTTGATGATCCTCTGCATATCAGTAATATCTATGGTGATATTTTTAAATCTCAGATTTTGTTAATTTGAATGTTGTCCTCTCTTTGTTTTGGTTAGTTTGGTTAAGGGGTTATCAATCTTTTATGTCTTTCAAAATACCAATTCTTACTTTTGTTGATCTTTCAAATTTATTTTTATTCTTTATTTCATTCATTTTATCTCTAATTTTAATTATTTCCTATCTTCTAATATTTGGTTATATTGTTATTTCTTTTCTAGGGCTTTGAGATATAATGTTAGACTATTTATTTGGTGTCTTTCTATTATTTTGGTTATGAACTTGATGCTATAAACTTTTCTTTTAGAACTGCCTCCATAGTGTCCCAGAGGTCTTGATATGCTGTATCAATATTCTTCTAAGGTTTTTAAAAAATTCTCTCCTGATGTCTTCTGCTATTTATCTTTCATTAAAAAGTTTATAATTTATTCTCTAAGTGTTAGAATGTTTTTTTTATTTTTTTGCTTACTTCTAATTTATTTCCATTATGATCTGATAAAATGCAAGTTAGTATCTGTACCATTGTTTTGCATTTATTACGATTTGCTTTGTGACCTAAAACATAATCTATTTTATAAAATGTTCCATATGCCTCTGAGAAATGAATACATACATTGATAGATAGTTTTTTGTTTGTTTGTTTTAAGATGGCTGATGGTTTCATATTATTAATTATATGTTTTAATTCTGTAGAATCTTTACTTGTGTCTCACTGATCTGTCCAGCAGTGAAAGAGGTGTGTCAAAGTTACTTAATATTACTTTATCGTGTTCTATTTGAGTCATAATATTCAGAAAGTTTTGTTTTATGTACATAGATGCACCATGGTTTGGGGGTTAAATATTTATAATCATTATATTTTGTTATCATATGGTTTCCTTATGCAATATAAAGTGACATTCCTTGTCTCTTCTGATGAAAATTGGCTTGAAGTTCACTTTGCCTGATATGAGAATAGTTACCCCTGCTTGTGGATGAGTACCCTTTGAATGCCATGTCTTTTCCTAGACTTTCATCTTCAGTCTGTGGATGTATTTGCCTGTGATGTGAGTCTCTTGCAGATAGCATACTGTTGTAATCTGATTTTTAAACCAATCTGACAACCTATGTTTGAATCAAAGACCTTAGAGTACTTGAATTTAATTCCCTGCCACTTTCCAATGATGAATCTACACTGAAAATGAAATTAGGAAAACTATCTCAATCATAAAAGCCTGAAAATAATATTGGGAATAAAACAAAAGAGGTTAATTATTCTACAAGGACATTTATAATACAATAAAGAAAAATTTAAGAAGCCTTATTAGATGGATATACCTTCCACATTCTCAGGTAGAATAAACACTGTCAAAATGACCCTACTAACAAAAATAGTATTCAGATTCAGTGTAATCCCCATCAAAATTCCAATGACATTCTTCATGCTACTAGAGAAAGCAATTCTGAAATACATTTGGAAAAACAAGAGAACCAGAATACCCAAAGCAATTCTTAGCAAGAAAAATGAAGCAGGCGGCATCACAATACTGGACCACAAGTTATACAGAACAAACACAAAAACACCATGGTACTGCCACCAAAAGAGGCATAATGACCAAAGGAGTACAATAGAAGACACAGAGACAAACCAACATAAACATAGTTATCTGAAATCAGACAAAGATGACAAAATCATACATTGGGGGAAAAAATAGCCCTTTTAATAAATGGTGCTGGAAAAACTGGGAATCCATATGTGAAAGAAGAAAATTTAACCTCTAACTCTCACCCTGCACAAAAATCAAGGCAAAGTGAATCAAAGACTTAGGAATTAGACCAGAAATCCTTCAGTGCTAGAAGAAAATGTAGGTCTAGCCAGGCATGGTGGTGCATTGCCTGAAAGTCCTGTGCCTCAGGAGGCTGAGGTGGGAGGATCATGAATTCAATGCCAACCTCAGCAACTTAGTGAAGCCCTAAGCAGCTTCACCAAGACTCTGTCTCTAAATAAAATATAAAAACTGTTGAGGATGTGCCTTTGAGTACAAACCCCAGTACCAAAAAAAAAAAGAAAAAAAAAAGAGTAGGTCTAACACTGTAACAGTTGTCCCTTTATGCCTTCACCTTCTGAACATAGCCCTCCTTGCTGTGAGGCTTACATTTTAAAAGAACATTTTTCTTTTCTTCTCCTCTCTCTAACAAGATCATGGAGATCATTTTAATTTTTTCTTCCCCTAGTTAATTGCCCTTGAACACACCACTATTGGAAGGAGATGCCTGCTGAGGAACTGGGAAGTAAATATCTTCCATTAACAAGTGAATCCTAACATGCCTTCAGGGTGCCCTGGGACCCCCCACCAGAACACACCTGGAATGTGACTCTTTTAAATGAGTTCTTTTAAATGCGCTTTGTCCCTCCTAATGGAGAGAATCCCAGCCTTTGGGACAGGAGTCCCCTGTGTTTCTCCTTTGGTTAGCAAAGCAATAAACCTTCTTTTCCCTTTTTCTTAAAACCATTGTAAGGGTCCTGCGAAACGTCGGAGAAAGAGACCACCAAGTGACCACTCATGCAATTGGCAGAAGGGGGGATTTATTGAACCAGCATGCTGGGGCTCCGTGCCCACTCAAGAAGGGAAAGCAGCCCAGAGCCCCGAGCAGGGGCTGAGCACTGCTTAAGTACACTTTTTGGGGAGGGCGGAGGGCTTTGTATACATCAGAACAAATCATCATTAGGCGC
>NW_026000078.1:4933565-4937392 GCF_001458135.2 Marmota marmota marmota | reverse complement strand
TATATATATATATATATATATTTGTTGCTTTAACTTGAACCTACCAAACCCCAAGTTTGCATATTGTGACACTCCACTGAAATGTCTGCAAAAATTATGATTAAATTCTTTGCTCAATATTGTATTCCTCTTGCCTCTAATAACAAACTGTTTGCCATTATCTAGAAACAGTTGTATCTTTAGACAAATGACTAATCTGAAAATTGGCTCCTGCCTCTTTCCCTTCCTATAGTACAAGTTAAAAATTTGTGGGTGAGTATATATGCAAATGAATGTCTCTTGCATGGCTGTTTCATATTGAAGCAAACCAGGAATAGCACATTGCTACATAAAGAATCATTATGTAAAAAGTATAAATGTGAAAACTTCCAGAAGAGATAATATTTGAATGTACAGACATTTTGTAAGTGGGGGGATGCAATGTAGATTGACCCTCAGAGGTTTGGGGAATCTACTGAGGGTACAAAAAGAACAAAAAGTAGAGGAGGCAAATGAATTTTCTTCTTCTTTTCTTTGCTCAAGATCCACTTTCTTTTGAATATATTAATTTCTGATTCCCAGGCCCAGTGACCTTGGGAGTTAAGACTATTGTCTCTCTTGATTCTTAGGCCTTGAATTACAACAATGGCTTTCTTGGTTCTCCAGAAACCAGATTATATTTTTGTCTCCATAATTGCCTAAATAGTATTTTTTTTTTTAATTTTTTTTTTTGGTGGTGCTGGGGATTGAACCCAGGGCTTTCTGTATGGGAGGAAGCACTCTACCAACTGAGCTATATCCCCAGCCCCGCTAAATAGAATTTATATGTATACATACATACCTACACACACACGCACACACACATATACACACATATGCGGATATTTGGTGTGTATGTGTGTATATATATATACACACACACACTCACGTATAGAATTTCTTATTGCTCCTGTTTCAGAGTCTTACCTTAATAATTTCTTCTAAATTTAATCTGTCTTTTGTTGAATTTAAATTTGTTCTCATATGGAAACAATATTTTGATTTTATTTAGCATTAAAATATATTTCCATTGCTTTGGGGATTTTATACTGATAAAGGAAGCAGCTGTTAGTCATATAACTTAAAAAAATGTGAGTGTGCCCCTATGAAGTTTATTTATGTAAAAGTTCATATAAATTGGTTGGTAAGTGCTGGATGCTGTGGCACATGCCTGTTATCCTTGTGACTCAGGAGTCTGAGGCAGTAGGATTGCAAATTCAAGGCCAGACCCTGTAACTTAGTGAGACCCTAAGCAACTTAGTGAGACTCTGCCTTAAAATAAAAAAAATTAAAAAAATAATAATAATTAAAAGGGATGGTGATGTGGCTCAGTAGTGAAGCACCCCTGGGTTCAATCCCTGGTTTAAAAAAATGTAGTCAGTGGTCCTATAGATGATATGTCTATTTTATATAGATATATACTAGTAAATTGAATATATTATAAACAGATATATTGTCTGAATGAATATGCTAATGTTTAATGAGAAGTTAAAACTGCATTTTTCATTCAAGGAGATGGAATCAATGAAAGTGTTTGTAGGTATTTCTTTCAATGCTTTAATGAAACATACCCCATGCAAACTGCTGATAAACGTATTTTTCCTTTCCTCCCTTTCCTCTTGATCCTCCATGTATTTTACTCTTCCTTGATAGTCAGTACAAGTTCATCATAGTTTCTCTCTCTCTCTCTCTCTCTCTCTCTCTCTCTCTCTCTCTCTCTCTTTCTTTTCAACACTACTTAGGTATAAGCCCAGGGATACTCAATCACTGAGGTATGTTCCATTCCAAACCCCAAGACCTTTATATTATTTTATTTTTGATTCTTGGTCTCAGGTCTCACAAAGTTGCCCAGGCAAGCCATGAACTTGTGATACTCCTGACTCAGTCTCCTGAGTTTGTGATGAGTTGGTCAATACTTTTCTGTTGCATCATTGAAGATAAACAACAGATGGGTTGTGGCTTAGTAGTAGAGCACTTACCTAGCATGTATAAGGCCCTGGGTTTGCCCAGTGCAAAAAAAAAAAAAAAAAAAAGAAATAGAGAGAGTTACAAAGAAAAAAATTACAAAATGTCATATATATTATAACATATGCTATAAGCTTTTAACATATTTTATGTTATAAAAATATATTTTATATTATACAAAATGATTTATGCACATATTTACTTAATTAAAATATTAGTCTAAACATTGTCATTAATAATTCATAGGAACCTGTGACTACAAATACCTTACACTTTGCTATGTTAACTGGATGCTTACAATATAGGAGGCTATTAAATTTAAACCCTCTTAATGGTTTGATCATACATGTAGTATTTTCTCTTAGTATTTTTTTGAATTTTTCAACATGCTTTACATAACAATTCCTCAATCATTTCATTAGCTATCTGGCACAAACATTATGTTATTTGTGAAACATTTATCTTTCTTCTGAAGGTATGATCTATTGTGTTTTGTTTTAAAACAGGTGGGAAGATATTGATTGTATGAGACAATAATCATTCTTCAATCATATTAGAAACTTAGTATTTTGATTAAATGTATATTGGGCCTGATAGCACATACCTATAATCCTCCAACTCAGTAGACTGAGTCAGGAGTATCACAAGTTCAAGACCAGTGAGACTGAGACTCAAAATAAAATAATATAAAAGTTTGGGGTTTGGAATGGGACATACCTTAGTGATTGAATGTCCCTGGGCTTATTCCTAAATAATGTTGAAAAGAAAAAGAGAGAGAGAGAGAGAAAGAAAACTATGATAAACTTGTACTGACTATCAAGGTAGGGATAAAATACATTGAGGATCAAGAGAAAAGGGAAGAGAGAAAAAAAAAAAAAACTCTTTTCTACTGAACTCAGTAAAAACCACCAAATAAAAGATTGAATTATGATGAGTAGCAAAAATGAAATCAGTGCTCTGTTGTAGGTTAGAATGATATTAGTAGTTGAAGATAATAATAATAATAACCATAACAACACATTGAGGAACAGAAATTAGTAAAGGTTGGAAAACATTCATTTGATGTCTGCAATTGTCAGTGGAACAGGCACCATAACATTTTGAGGAAAAAACCTAATGGGATTCTTCATCATGCAAGCATGCAGGAAAAGCTTCACTAGAACTTTCTTCTGGGCAAACGATCCCTGATATATACAGAGATGGCATATTTTAGCACTTATGAGTGATATCACTTGTACTGAATATTTACTATTTCAGAGATAATATAAAGTAATTTTGGAACCATCATCTTATTTTGATACTCATGAAAATTTTGTTTATTTAAACCTATGTTAGATTTTGAAACTTCACAAATATCATACATGGATGTGTATTTATGGTATACACATTGCTCAGGTTGCAGCATGACACTATGTTAAAAGCATCACTAGCTAAAAGATGGGTTATCCAGATAAGGTTTCTGCTCTCCAGAACAGTTATAATGACAAAGAAAAAGTTTATGTACATTAAGCTGGGGTTGGAATCATTTTTCTCCTTCATGCCCTTAAGGACAATTTTTTTTCACAAGATCTCCAATATAATATGAATATATAGCTGTTAGAATTATTTTAAGGTAGAATAGAAATATTATTAAACAATGGAGTTAAAAGCCTGACTCAGAAGTTGCATATATTTTGTAGCAACAACATATACTATTGTACTTAAATTTTTGTTTGACATGAAATAACAGGAATTTTATCCTGAAGGCAATCGTCTTTCAAACAGTGTAACAGTGTGAACCAAAATACTGAAAATGTCAACCTTTCACGTGTCATTGATTCTTTTTTTTTTTTTTTTTTTTTTTT
>NW_026000078.1:4925639-4928949 GCF_001458135.2 Marmota marmota marmota | reverse complement strand
GAATTGCAGCCTGAAATTACCTGATCTATGGCTGAATGAGCTGCGGTCAGTCTAAAACAGGGCAGGTGACGTCAGTTTACCATCATGGTGGCTGCTGGCCTCCTCTGTGGTCTGACCGGTGTGGTGAACCGAGATGGACCGCTTCCTTCCCCCGTCTCGAACCCAGAATTCAGCCCTGAGTACGGTGCTTGCACGGCTGGCAGAAACTGCAGCGCTGTAACCCTGCGTCTCTATCCCAGCGCGCGCTGCAGACTCTAGCCTCGGGGCAATTTGCTGAATAAGCAGTGTTACCCTCCGTGCGACAAACCTCTCGCGTTTGAGTCCCCGTAGCCGATCCTCATGCGATGGAAATCCTTCCTCCAGGTTCCGGAGCACCCCACTATTGCTGGAAATTCCTAACAAGATATCCTTTAGCCTTCCTGACTTGTCATACTCCCACACAGTGAAGCAGCACACGGGGGTAATGCACTCCCCTCGCCGCCATCTTTCATTTCTGTCATTGATTCTTAATGATTCTAAAGCTGTTTTTTAGTTTCCTATGGCTATAGGTATTTAAAAAAAATCACATCCTTTTGGTAGTTCTTTTACACAACCTAACACCTTAAGACTCAGAGCAAGCTATATTGCATTATTTTGTTTATTGTTTTCATTTGATTTTTTTATCCCATATTTGATAGAATTTTTTAAATTTGTGTTTTGACGAATTTCATATTAAAAAGTTGTTTAACATTTGATTTTCTAAAGTAAAAAGTAAAACTATTTTGCCAGTAACAAAATATAAATATAAAATATTTAACAACCTTTCCTTCGATATAGAAGAAAAAGTTTCAACTTTTAATTATTGAGTATGTTGTAAACTTTGAGGTTGTAATATCTGGCTTTTTTTGTGTGTGTGCATACTGGGGATTGAACTCAAGGGCAGTTAACCATTTAGCCTCAGCCCCAGCACCTTTTATTTTTATTTTGAGACAGTCTCCCTAAGTTTCTCAGGGCCTCCCTAAATTCCTGAAGTTGGTCCCAAACTTGCATTCTCGTGCCTCAGACTCCTGAGTTATAGGTGTACACCACCACAATAGGAATATCTGGCTTTAATTGTATTGCAGTAATTTTCCTATATCTAATATTTGAGAAATTTTATTATGAATAATGTAGAATTCTTTTTCAAATATTTAATTTTTAGTTGTAGTTGGACACAATACCTTTATTTATTTTTATGGGATGCTTAGGACTGAACCCAGGGCCTCACATGTACTAGGGGAGCGCTCCACTGCTGAGGCACAACCTCAACCCCCAAAATGTAGAATTTTGACAAAGATTTTCTTCTGAATTTAATGATCATAGAATTGTTTTCTTCATTCTGTTAATATTGATTAACATTTTTTGATTTCCATATGTTGGAACTCTCTCCTATTCTAAATGAATGGTCCTATAAATATGCTGTTGAATTCGGCTTCTAGTATTTTTTAAGAATGTGTGCATCTATGTTCATCTAGGATATAAGTCCATAAATTTCGTTTCTTGCAGGGTCCTTTTTTGGCTTTGGTTTCAGGAAGTTTCTAGCTCCTTTAAATGAATTTAGTAGCATTCTCTCCTCAGTTTGGGGGATATATTTAGAAAGAAAGATTAGGGGTTTTTTTCCCCAAATATTTTGTAGCATTAATCTACAAGGTCATCTAATCCTTAGTTTTTTCTTAATGGGAGATTTGTTTTTTAATTAACGATTCAATTACCTTAATAATTATTTGTCTGTTCATATTTTTTTAAATTTACTCATGATTTAGTCTTGGTAAGTTATACATGTCTTATTGTTGGAAGTCTTTGCCAGAGTAATCAGGCAAGAAAAATAAACAACATTGATCCAAATTAGGGAGACTATTTAAAATTTTCTCTGTTTGCAGGTAACGTATTTTACAGAAAGCCCTAAAGATTCAAGCAAAAGAACAGTGAAGAAACAAATTCAGTGAAGTTGTAGACTACAAACTTATTATACAAAATTAGTAGTGTTTCCACATAATAATAATGAATGCTTAAAAAAAAAGAAATCAATTACACTAAAAATAGTTTCCAAATAAATAAAATACTCAGGAATTAATTTAACCAAGCTAGTAAAAGATCTATATACTGTAAATCTATATACTGTAAACTAATGAAAACTCATAAAATAAAGGCACAAGTAAATGGAGTGATATTCTAGTTTTGATGAATTTTAAACATTAATGTTGTTATAATATCATATTGCCCATAGCAATCTACAAATTCAGTGCAATTCCTAGCAACTTCCACTGGCAATTTTCACTAAAGCAGGAAAAAATTCTAAATTTCATATGGAAACACCAAAAACTTTTAATTGCAAAATTTAAGCAAAAAGTTTACAGTTAGAGATATCACAATATAAAATTTCACAATAGATTTCAATGCTAGAGAGAGAGAAAAAAAACAGTATGATACTGAAATAAAAACTGAAATGTAGACTAATGTAACAGAATGAAAATGTAGAAAACATTTCATATTTTCATAATCAATTAATTTTCTTTTCTCCTAATATTTAATGACAGAAAAAAATTACATAGTTAATCTCTTGAATAAGTTGGTTCTATAACCATGATATCCATCAAGTATGAATGGGAAATATCTGAAAAATTTGTATTTGTTCTAAGGAGGTAGATTTCCCCCCAGGCCTTTATACCCTAAACAATACAGTATAACAACTATCTATAGAGTAATTACATTGTGTTAGTTAAATCAGCGATTTAGAGATGATTTTAAATATACCAGAGGATGTGTGTAGATTATTTGCATATATGAAATTTTATTTAAGTGATTTGAACATCCAAAGATTCTGGTATCTATGGAGGTACTCAGAAGCAATCCTCCATGGATAGGACAAGATGACTATATATTTTTCATGCACAAAATGAACTTTTGAAACATGCATACACTGTGGAATGGTAAATTTAAATACATATATATGTATATATATATATAATATATATATGTATATATATATATATATTATATATAATTTATCATTTATTGTGACAAGTAAACTTAAAATCTACTCTCAGCAATTTCAAGAAAATGCCTTCTTGTTAACTACAGTCACCATGTCATAAAATAGGTTTCTTGAATTTATTCTTCTTGGACCCACCGGCAGAAGAGGAGCAGCGGCCTGCTGAGAGGCAGAGCCGCCCACTCCCCCTGCGCCGGCAAGGTAGACGGAACTGTGACCACCATCAGAACGGGCCAGACCTGCAACCGACAGAAGGAACAGGCCCAGTGGCCTGAGGAAGGGTAGAGCCGCCCCCCCCCC
>NW_026000078.1:4883318-4921641 GCF_001458135.2 Marmota marmota marmota | reverse complement strand
AAGGGAAATTGCATGGAAATAGAAGGAGACCCTCAGAGTTATACAAAAGTACATACAAGAGGATGTGAGGGGAAAGGGAAAAATAATACAAGGGGGACAAATGAATGTCAGTAGAGGGGGCAGAGAGAGAAGAGGGGAGGGGAGGGGAGGGGAGGGGGGATAGTAGAGGATAGGAAAGGCAGCAGAACACAACAGACACTAGTATGGCAATATGTAAATCAATGGATGTGTAACTGATGTGATTCTGCAATCTGTATATGGGGTAAAAATGGGAGCTCATAACCCACTTGAATCAAAGTGTGAAATATGATATATCAAGAACTATGTAATGTTTTGAACAGCCAACAATAAAAAATTTAAAAAAAAGAATTTATTCTTCTTATCCAACTAAAACCTTATATACTTTTGCCAATATCACCCAACCTTCCCTTTCACCCAGCCCCAGGTAAATTCCTTTTTATCTTCTATTTTCATGAATTAAACTTTTTTTTATATTCTATACATAATTGAGATGAAAAAGGAATGCATTTCTTTGCCTGGCTTATTTGGAATTGATTTTCAACAAATGTCCCAAGAAAACAAAATAAAGGACAGTCTCTTCAATAAATATTAATTGTAAAACTGAATATATACACAAAGGAAAGTGAAATAGGGCCCTGATATTTCACAATATATAAAAATCAACTCAAAATATATTAAATACTCAAACATAATATCTGAAACTACCAGAAGAAAACACAGAGAAAAATATTCTTGAAACTAGTGTGGGCAATAATGTTTTAAATATGAACCCTAAATTACAGGTAACAGAATAAAAATTAAACAAATAAGATCGTGTCAAGCTAAAAACTTCTGTACAATAACAAAACAACCCAGTGAGTGAAATGAAGACCTACAGACAACTTAATGTTTCCAAGCCATCCATCTGATGAGTAAACACACAAAATACATAAGGAATTTAAAGAACTCTATAGCAAAAAAACAAACAATCTAATTTAAGAATGGGCTAAAAAGGTGAATAAATATATCTCCAAGAATACATATAAATGGCACATATGCATATGAAAAAAATGCTTAGCATTGCAACAAAAGTGCAAATTAAAACCTTTATGTATTAACCTCATATCTCCTATAATGGCTATTAACCTGTGGATCTCATGAGATAAGATCACTTGAGAAGGATATCTATGCTATGAGAGAAGGCTGAATGTTAGAATTTTGAAAGACATCAAATATAAGAGCATTCAAAAGATGGTTTCATAAATCCTGAAATCAATCTGCTCGTTCAGGATTCTCATAGCCTGTAAGTCTAGTCATCTTGATTATTTATTTTCAAGTACCAGTCATGGCGTGCACAGACTTTGAAGTCTCCTTTTGCACACGTTTACACACACACACAACTACATGAAAGCATGAATCCAAGATTCCATGACACTCTGCCTTTGAGAAAGAGCCAGTGGTGCCAGAGGGTCTCTCTGCCTGTGTTCATAGCTCCTGGAGATCAAGGGGTCATTTGAAAGACTATAGCTTGGGAAGAAGCCCAGCTTTGTGATGTGAGACCAAATTTGTTACTAGATACAGCATTTTCTTGGGAGCAGATGAAAGAGAACAAATTAGACAGAAGATACAGTAGTTCTTTGGGAGCAAATGAAAGAAAGCAAATTAAACAGAAGATTCTGTGTATAAATCGAAGTACCTGTCTTGGAAAAAAAAATGTTCCCCAAATGGTATTTTTTAATACAATGTTTTGTACCTCAGGTTTGGTTTTGGAAGAGGTAAGACATAAATTCAGCATGAATAAACTTCAACATCATTTCTTGTCCCTGAAGAAACAAAGAAAAACAAAAATGTCATTTCTAAAGAAGTATTTATTCCTCTACCACTATTGCCAAATTAATTTGCTTTTTCATGCTGCTTAAGTAACTATGATAAATTCATATCTAAATATGAAATAAAATGTTAATACGTCAAATTTTATAAAGGCTACTTCTCAAGAACAGAATACAATTACCTATTCTAGTTCTTAGTGTGTATTTTCAAAACTTCATAATATATGTGAAGAATTCAGAAAAAGTACACAAGAACTTTCTGGATCTGAAGACCAAAGGGAAAGATAAATGAACTGACCTGAGCTCTACATTCTACATTAAGTGTCTAATTTAGGACCAGAAAATGAAAAACATCAACTGTAAGCTATTGGAAAAGAAAAGATAGCATTAGAATAATGAAATAGATCCCCAAGGGAAAAATGACTAATGAAGGAAAGCAGAAATATTGAAAGTATACCATATAAGTATTAAGGACAAAAGTTTTTAAAACAAGCTTCATGTATACACATGGCCATGCATAATATATTCTGATAATTTTGATGTACTTTTTTTTTTCTGGGTATATATGAGACTAGGACAAACAAGAATGGGAATAAATCCAGACATAAGGATCTTGGCCTTTCTATAAAACTGTTTATGTAATGGAATAACGAGTTTGGAGGTAGCCAGATGAAGAGAAAGAAAGGGACAATCTCTTCTCATCAGGCATTCCATTCTCACAGTGAAGACAGACATGCTGATGATAATGATTTTAGTATAATCTTTGATTAATCAGAATAGCATTAAAACTTCCTCAGTTTACTTAGACAGTGTTTTCAAATGTACAATGGTTTAAAAATGGTTACTTTGAAATCATTTTTTTCTCAGTTATATTACTGGTTAATATGCAGTATGATAACAACAAGGTTCTTTAGAAGATAGAATATATTTCAAAGCATTTTATGATACTATTTTATCAGATATGCTTGGTAGACATTTCCCCATGTTCAAATATTCTTTTCACAGCAAGACGCAAAGAAACATAGAAAATGATTGATTGGAATAAAGGCCCGTGTGCAGAAAATAACTGTGTTACATTGGTAAATTTTGGGAGAGCTGAAATGGTCAGCTATGGGGTAATTATTTCACAAAACACACATGAAATTACAAGTGAACAAATATAGGTATATATATACATATATATACACACACACATATACACACACATGCCTTTCTTTTAAAATGTCATTTTTAACATTTTTATGATATAAGATATTTCATGAATAATAAAATTACATTATCAAGTAATATGGATTGTATGGTTTGTGTAACTAGAATAAGTTCTAAGTATATAGGTCTTATATAGTTTTCACACCTTTAGCATCAAGTGGAGAGAAAATAAATATCATAAACTTTGGTTCAGCTGCTGGTAGACTTATAATCTGATTTCTTCAGAGGGATTGTAGCATGATATATGGGTATCTCTTTTGAAAATTAGTTTACATGGAAAAGCAAAGTTGATTTTTCACACAATATAATAATGGCCAGATTCCAAAGTGCTGACAATAAAAGATTTAAAAAGTATATGCAAACATTTTCTGTCAACTTCAATGACTTTTTGTCCTCACTTTTTCTTATAACCACATAGTTATTTCTCTTAGGATATAAAAACAATGCTAACTATATCTACTTAGGTTATGATTGTAGTATATTTTTATTTGTATTGAAATAGGCATCATAGTATTAAGAATAATAAAACATGATGATTTTGTTAGGCTTCATTTTTTTGGTGTATTTCAAAAATACTTGTATATATTCAGAGAACAAAAAACTGAGTTTTTCTATTTTCTTGATATTTAGTAACTTATGTAATATTATCTACTAGTTTTGAATCATTCATCTAACTATGTTATTATATGTGTAGAGTGTATTATGAGTGATAGGGCAATGAAAGAAAATCCTAGCAGTTTATAGTCAAATTTCTAATGTGTACCCTACCATGATTTCAATATCATAATTACTTACAGATTCCATAATAAGAATGCACTGTGCTTACCAGTCAATGTACTAAACAGGTTGTATCTATATCATAATTGTCAACTCTCAAAATAGGACATTGAATTAAAAGAAACTAAACCTAAGAGAACTCAGAATTTTCACCTAAGATTCATGGCTGATGACCAAGCCAGAATTACAACTATGGGTTGACTCATTCCCAAACACCAGCTACCATTCCAACAACATATATCATCATTATATTGTAGGTAATGATTTTACAAAAAGTTAAATGTGTAATATATAATTTTATGAGAATTGTTTAAAAGCAGCTCAATTTTTTCTTAATATAATAATCTTTTAAAGTTGTCTATTTATCTGACAGTCAATATAATGCATTGATAATTTCAAAGTACAATAGTTTTGAAAGACATAGCTTGAATGTTGACTTTGTTATGTAACTAGCTAGCAAGCTTAAAGTTATTGTGTTAGTTCCAAGAGATATACACGTTTTCACATTACAGTCAGAAATGTCATCATGCACAGGCCTGACTTCCATTTCTCTTTCTAAAAGTCTTCCAACTAGAACACCTCTAGTCTATTTAACTAGAATTTTTAGAGTTTTATTTAAAGCCCTATGAAAGCTTGGCCACAGTTCTCTTCAGCTTTAGTGACCAAGTTTTAAAATCCTCAGAAGATATGTGAGGCTCTCATTTCATTGTGTTTTTCTATACTTAATCTCTGATTTTTTTTTCTGCTGTTCCTTCCTAAGCCAAAGACATATGCTTCTGCAAGATATCTTTGAACATCTCTCACTTATGCCTATAATAGCAAAATGTCCTCTGAACATAAGTTTTTAAACTTATCTCCCATGTACTAGCCCTGAAATAATTTTGAAGACTACCATTAGTTAAATCCTCATTATTCTATTATAATACTTTATCAACTTCAGAGAATGATCATCATAATATTTATATAGTTTTTTTTCTTTCTTTTTTTTATTGGTTGTTCAAAACATTACAAAGCTCATGATATATCATCTTTCATACATTTGACTCAAGTGGGTTATGAATTCCCATTTTTACCCCAAATACAAATTGCAGAATCACATTGGTTACACACTCACATTTTTACATAATGGCATATTAGTGACTGTTGTATTCTGCTACCTTTCCTATCCCCTACTATCCCCCCTTCCCTCCCCTCCCATCTTCCCTCTCTACCTCATCTGCTGTTGTTCAATTCTCTCCCTTGTTCCCCTCCCCTTTCCCCTCACAACCTCTTATGTGTAATTTTGTGTAACATTGAGGGTCTCCTACCATTTCCATATGATTTCCCTTCTTTATTTAGTTTTTAATACATATATATTGGTATTACCAATACCCTTGAAATCTTCCATTTATAATAATACAGCAATTTGGACTGTCTTATTCACTTTAAAATTTTCTCTTGAGTTAGTGTATACATTAAAAAAAGTTAGAGAGAAATAAGGTAAATTTTTAAGGAGAGTTCCCCAGGATCTATATTACATAATTTTGATCATTTTTGAGCAACAACTATGTTCATGACATTGCAACAGATTTATGAAAATTAGTATTGCATAGCCATGTTTTAAAAATACTTGATATCTTATCAAATTTCATTTCTTATAATTCATAATCTCAAGAGAAGGGTACAATTTGTTATTCCATTATTAAAACTGTGCTTTTAATATATTTTGCATATCCCATGTTTTTTCAGTACCCTGACATTTATTTACTTATTAGATATTTTAAATTATGCCCTTTGCTTTGAAGCCTCAGGACACAAGATGGATAAAACCCTTCATTAAATATTTAAATAAGGAAAGAAATAATCAGACAGCAACATAATAACCAAACAAAAATGCTTCCAGCATGAAGTCACAGATCTCACTTATTGAAACAGACTCCTTATTTAGAAGAAAGGGATTGTGTGTGACTTTCTTAACATTATATATTATTAATGCTTAAATTGAGTACAATAAAATCTGAATTTTGTACAGGGGACCCTGTCTTAAATAATTAAAGACGTTGATCAGTTTGCCACTCCCTGGCTTACTCTGTACCAAACTTCTTAAATAATTTAGGCACTTTATTAACAAAAGATGATTTATGGTTCGATAATTTACACAATTCATTCCAATATGATGAAAACTTGTAAGAGCAATAAAGCTCTTGAGAGAGTGTTTTACATGTACTTTTAAATGACTTGCACTAAAATTATTCATTGTTATATTTACTAAAAGAAGTAATGTACTATAACAAATATAAGAGTAAAAAAAATGTAGAACATTTTAAAAGTGTGATTCTGCCCAAATACCATCCAGACTAAGATGGACAACTGTTAAATTAGAAGGTAATTGTATTTCTCACTAAAGGCTTTCTCATTCTCTCATAAATTTATAACACATCCTGGCAGCAGATCTTCAATAAAGGTGGACTCTTGCCTCGAATTCAGGAAGGTGAGCTGTTTTCATTTTGCTAGCTTGTGCACATGTATTTCCATTGTTTCACTAGATTTATTTATGTGTAAGCTCTTTGCATAAGCATAGGAACTGTGGTTAGTTTTTGAATTCATGTTTTTTCTTCATTTTTCATAATGAGTTCATCTCTTTTAATTATTTCTCCTGGTATGAAGGAAAGAATTTTGATGTAAAATTGAGGGATTTAAAAAATGTATTTGGGAATATTATTTTAGGGTTTAATTGGAAAAATAAAGATGATATTTTGATGTAGAAGATAAAGTAAAATTTATCAATGATTTCCCATGTTTGTTTTATTTGGGATTATTTTATAAAGATTAAAATGTGATGTTTAGAGATGAACATGATTTATATATATATATATATATATATATATATATATATATANTATATATATATATATCTTATTAAATAGATGAAATTATTCTAAATATTAAACTTGTGTGCTATTTGTTAACAGACTTATTTACATGTCTTATTCAAGATAAATAGAAGAATTTTCCATATACTATATGATATTTCATCAAACCTGAAGTGTTCCCAGAGGAATGATGGGTCCTCAACTCCCTGGAAGAACATTTTAAATACTGCTGATGACCTGTTTGGCTAAGTGAAAGCCCAAACTAGATTTATGCTTTTCATGTGAAGTCAGTACCTCAGGAAAATGTGCTGTGGTTCTGACTAGAGACTTGAAACTTAAATTTTCTTAAGTAACAGATTATTGAGCTAAACTGAAGTAAGTATTCTTTTAAATCTACTATTAATAATATATGACTGCATTCTTATCTTATTCACATTAGGGTCATTTGAACTGTTTTAAGAATCCCATTTTACTGGAAAACAAACATGACATTGGCCATATGACTTCTTCTTGTAACTCCAGTGATATGGGTTGAACCGTGTCCCTGAGAAATTCATATGTTGAAGTCTTACTTAACAACCAATATCTCAGATTGAGTCTTTATTTGGAAAAAGGGTCATTGTCAGTGTAATTAGCTAAGATGAAGTCATATTGATCAAAAGTAGGGCCTTCAGTGCAATATTTCTGGTATCCATATAGAAAGAAAGAATTTGGAAACAAATATATATACCAGGGGAATGTCATGTGGAGATGAAGGCAGAGGTAAAGGTGATGCTTTCATAAAACAATGCACACAAAAGATTGCCAACAAATCACCAGAAACTAGTTGAGTAGGATCAAATAGAAGCTCTACAAATGTTCGCAAAAGAAATCAATTCTAATTATACCTGGATCTTAATTTTTGAGCATCTTTAGTTATGAGAAAAATAAATGTTATTTAAGCCACCTAGACTGTAGCGTTTTGTCATAGTAAATAAAACAGACTGTAGTGACTCTGACTGCTAAGAGCCATAGCCAAATAGTAAAGATGCATGGCATTTTTGGTTGAAAGGTGACGCCAGCAAGCCATTGAGATGATATGATTATGTTAAGATCTGCATTCAAATGGATGTTAGACCCCTGCTGTCCACCTGGGCCTGCTACTTTGGAGCTCTAGCGGGACTCCCAAAGAGTTCCCATTGGTTGGAAAAGTGCGGTAGGAGGGAATTCCAGAGGAGGGATTTCCTGTTGGGGTAGGGTGAACGCTGCACGTGTGGGTCGGCATATTTCCCGGGAGCATACAGGGCATTGGCGGGAGTTTCAAAAATAAAGTTTGTTCCTGTTTGAGTGGCTTGTGATTTTGTGCCCAGCCAGACTGCAGCATCTGACTATCTTAATCCTATCAGGTCTAAATCATACTTCTAATGTAATAAATGGTCTAGAATTACATGTCCAGCAACTGATTACTGACAGAGTAAATGTGGGACAATATTCAATAGTAATTTTTAAAATTAACAAAGTAAATTAGTTAATATGTATCCAAGGACTCAAGTCCTAAACTTGATAATCAAAAACAAACATTGATAGGATAATATAGACAAAAAAAAAATATATATATATGTAATAGACATAGAGAAATCTGATATACACAGAGAATGAAAAACAGCTCTAATATTATTTGAGTAATTTAAGAATTTTCTCCAATCTTAATACAGATTAAAAAGCAAAGATGACTACATAATTTTTATGGAGATTTAATTTGCTATTTAATAGTATTAATAATTTATGCCCAGCATTGAACCAAACAAACCAAAAAGGCTCATAGAGTCAATTTATTTAATTATTTAATATAATTTAATATTTAGAGTCATATACAAAAACACATGAAGTTTACTCTATACCTTTCAAAGGTGTCTCATAATAAGAACTAAAAACTGAATAATTATAAAGGATATTTTAATCTCACATTCAATTCAAATCTGAGTAAAACTTATAAAAGATAGAAAAAAATTACTAAAAGGCCTAAATTATCATTTAGATATAATGGTATTAAGGTGATAATCAAAATGAGGAGTTTTGTTTTGTTTTTCTTCTTGGAAAGAAAACTAAAATTTGATATTATTAGCCTTTAAAATTAAGCTATTTGTTAGCTTTGAATAAGGTAGGACTTTGTAAAAAAATTCCAAAAGACTCCCAAGGTTGATAATCATATTAAAATAAAGCAATAAAAATAACCTAATAATTTGTAAAATTAACATATAGCTAAGAAATATTCCTTGTAAATGTCTAATCCCTTGGTATATACCCAAAGAACTTAAAATCAGCATACTATGGTGATGTAGCCACATCAATGTTTATACAGCTCAATTCACAATAGCTAGACTATGGAACCAACCTAGGTGTCCCTCAATGTATGAACGGATAAAAAAGGTGTAGCATACTCAATTAAATATTACTCAGCTTTAAAGAAGAGTAAAATTATGGAATTTGCCAGTAAATGGTTGGATTTGGAGAATATCATGCTAAGCGAAATAAGCCAATCCCATGAAACCAAAAGCCAAACGTTTCCTCTGATATGTGGATGCTAATTCAAAATAAGGTGGGGACACTAGTGAAGAATAGTGTTACCTTAGATTGGTAGAGGGAAGTGATGAAAGGGAAAGGGAGGGGAAGTAGGAATAGGAAAGATAATAGAATGAAACAGACATTATTACTGTATGTATATGTGTGACTACATGACCAATATAATTCTGCAATATGTACATTCAGAAAAATGAGAAATTATATCCCATCTATGTATGATATATCAAAGTGCATAAATGCATTCTACTACCATGTATAACTAATTAAAACAAATAAAAAGTTATAAAAATATTTTTTAACTACTCAATACTGGTATGATATATTCCAAAGTTATCTTCTAAAGCAAAAAAAAAATCTTGACTTTTAACCATTCAGAAATTCTATTATTTTATTAATAACTCTGACAATTGTTTTAGCTTCTATTTTGTTACATTTTTGCAGAATATTTTGAAGGCTACAACTTTCCCACAGAACTTGATAAACAACAATGAAAATAATTAGAAAATACTACTGTTACAATTTTGTAGTAATTCAGGGAATAGTTTGTAAGGGAAAATAAAATATAAAAAATAAGAAGCTTACCTGTCCCTGTTAAAAGGGGATTAATGTTCCCATTCTATCTGAACTTGAACTTGATGAAACTTGTAGTTCCTTCTTTTCCTATTTGAAAGGTATGTACATGGTTTATCCATTTTGACAATGTATTTTAATAAGACAATTTCTGAGCAGTAGAGGTTTTGTGAAGACCACTGAACAACTAGTTCCAAATCTTGCCATCATATCCTGT
The DNA here is from genome assembly GCF_001458135.2 of Marmota marmota marmota. Lineage (NCBI taxonomy): Eukaryota > Metazoa > Chordata > Mammalia > Rodentia > Sciuridae > Marmota > Marmota marmota. The sequence continues at coordinate 4,911,625 of NW_026000078.1, read as the reverse complement.
ACTTTCATTTCCATTGTTAATAGATGCAAAATATTTCTTTTGCTTAAAAGAAAATGAGTGTAATTAATAATGCATTAAGAGTTGAGAACTGACTTTTAGCTACATGGCATGTTAACATATTTCTAATGGCTGGAAACCTGTGTCAACTCCAACCTCAAAATCAGGAATCCATGGCATATGGGATTTTTGGTGAGGAGGCATCTAGGACAGAGCACACTGAAAAGAATCGCCATGGAAATTCAAGACACCTGAGAAAAAACTTATGTAAGCTAATTCCTTATACTAAATACATTGACATAAAAATATACAAATTTCTTGAAATAGTTAATACATTAATAATCAACACATTCATTATAACTAATATTCACATTTTAAAAATTTCCTACCAATGTTCTCTTTTTCTAGTTGAATACGGACTAAAAGTCAATCTTGCACTTTTCACAGAAAGAAAGTAATAACTGATATATTAACTCTGAAATTTGCACTTAAGTGGTCAGGTTCCAAAAGAAGAACTGAATTTGTCCTGTTAAATGTTTTGATACAGAGATTTCAGACTAAATGATGAAGCAAAACAAGATTCTTCAATGAAATCATGATAATTACACTGTTCTTTTTTAAATGAGTTTATCAATCAGGTAATAAGAAACATATAATTCATAAATATTATGTAATTATGTAGAACAGTCTATATCTTCATTTCCTTTTCAATATGTATTATATAGTGCAATATTATTCTATCAATATAAAAATTGTGAGATCACTTTTAAATATTTACTTTTAAGTTGCTAAAAAATAACAGAACATTAGTGCTTTTTATATTGTTTATGCTGGAAAAATCATCATTCGTTTTGGAAAACCCTTGCTATCCTTCCTATAAGGGCAGGGGGAAAAACTTAACAATTTTCTTTCTGTGACCGCTCTCTTCACTACCTGTATTGTTTATGTATTTAATGCAGGACTAACCAGGCACATCTGTAAATAAATGACTGGGATTGAACCATCACTGTGTGACTAAGGCTGAATTTGAGTATCTTATTCTCAGTACTTCCCTCTGATGTCCATTTAACATATTTGTGGATGAACGAGTTCATAGTTTACATTGTTTATTATGATCCTTAGATTTCTATTAGTATTCCTATATTTTTAACATTCGTATTTACACTGTTAATGACTTTAGATTTGATAGTTTTAAAAAGTAAATGTTTTCCATAATTGGTGGATTTTGTAAAAGTGTACTCTTTCTGAGGAGGGATGGTGTACATATTTTCTCTTCTAATTTAGAAGTGTTGAATTCTCTACTTTTAATATGATGAAAATAATTTTGGATTTTGAATTAGAAGATCTGGATTTTAGGCCTCTTAAGCATCATTTTATCACTTGTCTGGTCATTAAATAGTACTTCAGGAGTGTTGTATTATTAATTCCCTTATTTATGAAGTCTGGAGAAAGTTTATTTTATATATCAATCAGGATTACACTTATAATTTACATTTAAGATACAGTATTTTTGAAAATAATTGTTTTTAAAGTGTTATAAAGATGCATGGATATTTCATGCAGAAATATTCTTGTCTGAAAATAATAAAAACTATGATGATATCATTGTAATTAAAATTAAATATTTGCTTTAACATGACATACAATAATTTTTTGTGTACTTAAAAATGTTACTTTCTCACTAAAACCCTACGAGAAAAATGATAATTATTATATCAATTTCATAGAAGAAAAAAATATGAGACTTACTGGATGTGATGTTGCTGGTGAGAGATGGAAATTCTCCCTTACATTTTTAGTGCTTGAATAAAGCTATTTTTCATCCAAAATATCTTTCATCTGAAATATGTATTTCAGTTAATATGTATTTCTTCAGTGGTTTTTATTTCATAAAGAAGATACCTAAAATATGTATTGCTTTCTTTTCATGTTTGAACATAGAGGTAGCATAACTCAGAAAAAGTGGTATTACCTATATAATTAGAATCCCTGCTTATATTTTTTATGGTTAATTATTTTATTAACAATATATAAGTAAAGTCATTGTTCTCTAAAGGAACAGAATCACCAGGATATGCATATTTATAAATGAGAATTTATTCAATTGGCTTACATGATCAGAGCTAGATAGTCCCACAATGGCAGTCGGCACGTTGGTAATAAGTAGCTACTGGTCTGAGAAACCTGAACCTTGATAAAGGGGGACCAATATATAGCCTCCGTGTGAGGCTGAATGCCAAGCATTTCCTTGGAGAATTTCTGGTCAGAGTCCCCATTGGAAGAACAAAGAAGCTGTACTTCAATGTCCTCAGGTAATGGAAGCAACAATTGATGCACCTGCTCACGAAGAATGGAGCTCAAACCCACAGTTCTTCCTCTTCCACTTTTTGTTCCATCTCTGAGCCTGTAGCCTATTGGACAATGCTGCTTACATTTGGGACAGGTCTTTGACTCAGTTTGCAGTCCCACATGCCAAACATCTCTGGGAACACCCTCATTGACGCAGCAGTCTGTTGGTGCTAGGCATATACATTCCAGTCGAGTTAACAATCCAGATCAACCATCACATTTATCAGTAAATTTTGAGAAAATGTCAAAAAATGGTAGAGGCATTCATAGTTTTGAATATATGTAGCAATTGTTACAACAAAGGAAAAATTATGAAACTCAGAACGTTTATTTCTGGTTCATTTATATAAGCTAGAGATCACAGGTCTCATGAAAAAAAGAAACACAAGTTAACTCTATAAATGTCATAAATGTTACAATTTGATTAGTGTTGTCAAGCCTGTAATATTATCCATTCTTAATTTAATCTAAGGCAAAATAAACTAGATATGCTTTTTTTTTGTTCCAAAACTTTGAAAGAATTGAAACAATTCTTTTTTTTTCCAAACATGTATCCTAAAATTAAATGATATGAGGAATATAGAAATCTCCTTTCTCAAATTTAAAACCGTGAGTAATATAATTAGCCTTGATAATATTTAAATTATACATAATGGAGAAAGTTTTATCTATTAAAGCTTCATAAATGAAAGAACAAAGAAGATTCAGTGGCTCTGAATGAGACAAAATACAATAAATATTCTTTTATTCAATGTTGAGAAATATATAATTACCAAAGTACCAAGTAAAAATATCATTTATGAATACAATACAAAAGAATGCTGGAGCTTGACCAAAAGGATAATAGGATTTTTTGAAAATTATGTTATAATTTATTTGTGACATAAATCTAAATCCTTAAGCCAAATGGTACATTTAGGAATTTGGAACAGAATCTTATTTATTTCCTAAAAGTTTTATCTTTTCCTACATTCCACAAATATACATGCTTTAAAATATGAATGTCAAAACTCATAATCCAGATGACTGAAAAATGCTTTGTCAATAATTATGCAAAGAGATAACTAACATCTGGAAATTTAGAGTCTAAGTGAACTATTAGGAAATACATCAGTTGTAGGAGACTACTTGTCAATTTTATCAACATAATCACAAAGATATTAATGCATTACCACATTTAGATAGTCAGTGTTCTATGGCAATATTATTTTCCCGAAACTGTGTCAAATGTTTCATCTCTCATACATGTAAAAGCAAGGTTATGTATTTTGAAAAGATTGTTTCCAGGAAAACAGATGAGCGCTTTTAAGCTTTTGATACCTGGTATAAATGTGTGCCTGGAAGCTGTGAGGATATAGCACAATTCATGTCTTCCTGAACTTATTTCCAAAGTACAATTCTAAAGTATAAGTGAAGGGCCTTGTAAAGGATCAAATGTATTAAGCTGCTGGAGAATTTCACATTATTTTGAGATTCACAAGGGAATCTTGGTGTTTATAACAATTAGTTAAGATTTGTGAAAACTTCAAGATGAATTAAAGTTAGGACATCAGGTATAGGTGAAGGAGATAAAAATCCTTCCAACTTCATAGGATTTTCAAAGAATATAAAATAAAATTGAACTCTTTGAGAAATGTTAAATCCTATTCACAATATAAATGGTTTACTAAATTCCTTATTTATAACCCTATATTAGATTATTTTGGATAAATGGATGATACATATGTAACATATGTATGTATAAATTATTGCAGTGTTATTGAAAAATAAAAATAATGCTAATATATATGTACCGATTTCTGAAAATTTTAACTGATTTAGAGTCTGCATCTGATGTTGATTTGTATTATTGTCCTCACTTTACAAAAAAAGAAAACAAAAATTCAGCTTACTCAATTTTAATTATACACATAGTTGGACGTGTTAAAAATAAAGCATATAACAGAAATAAAATGTAGAATTCTTTTTCAGTTTAAGTATACAGCTATGTCTCAATAAAACAAAATCTAAATAGTTAGATACAGTTTTCCTCTTTTCTGTATCAAATTGAAAATCAATGAAAGAACTCAGACTTTGACCTGTGTAGTACTAGACAAAATTCAACTTTATGTGTTCTGTCATTAAATTCATAATAATCACACTAAAACTTACAGTTCTGAAATTAACATTTTATAGTCCATGATACGGTGATTACTTCTTTATAGTGAGTTGACTCTTTCTATCTTGGGGGAGTAAGCAAGCACACAGTTGGCAGGCAGACACTGACTTATCACAGTATATCTTCTGACATTAACATGGGACATGCATTCCTAAAACTTAGAAATTTATAACACCCAATGTGCTGGTTGTTCTTTGTAGGAACACTGATTTTCATTTCGAGATAAATGTTAAAAAACTGTAGCTAGATATGAATCCACTGCTCTTATAAGCTTAAGACTCAGTCCAAAATGAACTTTCACACCTTCTGAATCTCAGATACAAAAGCACTTGAAACTACTATCAATTATCTGACAATAACTGGAGAAATAGAACATTTAGGGTGACTTTCTTCAAAAAATGATGGAAGTACTCCTTGTAACATTGATATGTTTGACTTCATTAAAAACTGTGATGATGATTGTGTTGACTTTGAGAAGATATCTAAAGACAAGTCATCACTTTCTGCCTTTGGTCATGATCTAGTGAAGGCATAAGATGAAAGTTGCCAAGACATATATTTTCTGTTTCTCAAACTGGGGAAATCATTTCACATAGGGCTTACCAAACAAAATTTTCAAAATTTAAAAATAAGGGTAATATGGCACATATGCACCATGGAGTACCATTCAGTTATAGAAAGGATAAAATTCTGCCATTTGTAACAACATGGATGAAACTGGAGATCATCATGTTAAGTAAAATAAGCTAGGCACAGAATGACAAATATCACATGATCTCATTTATAGGTGGACTCTAAATAATATTGACATCATTGAAGTTGAGAACAGAATGATAGTTACCAGAGACTGGGAAGAGTAGATGAAAAAGAGTAAAGAAAGACGTTCATCAATGTGGACCAAGTTATAGTAGGATAGAAGAAAAAGTCTCTGGTTGCTATGGAATAGCAATGTTTCTGTATATATAATGATGTACTGTATATTTTAAAAATATTAAAGAAAGGATTTTGTATGCTTTCATTATAAAGTAAGGATGAATATTTTTAAGAGAGAGATTTGTTTTACCCTGTTCTAAATATTAAAAAAATGTACATTTTTTTAAACATCACAGGGTAACTCATAAATATGTACAGTTTTTGTGTAACTGTTAAAAACTAAATTTAAAATTATTTTTGAAAACATGAATCTCATACAAATACAGAATATAAGTAGAATGTTAAAGAGAGTATGCACTTTTATGAACATTATATTATGTTATTCTTCTCCTCTACCTGTCCCATTGCATTCCATGTTATGCTGCAATAGTATCCTATTTATATGTAGGCTCATAAAATTTAAACAGTATGGGCCAAAAGTATATTTTACTATTAAACGAGCCCTCAAAAAGTTGGCTTCTTTCTTTTAATTTCATATATGAAGGCTTCTTGATGGCCAAGTAATGTTTGTTTTTGAATTCCAGTGATGCATGGCATAAATATTGTTTTCATACAAAGTAGTCTTAATTTTATGTATTTAAGCACAGTTTACTATTTCACAATATTACTAGAGCTGAATAAACAATGAATTTTAAAACTTTATGGAGCTAATTTATAGTGTGAGGTAGGCACAAACATGATCTCACAGCAGCAAAATTTTATGTTTCCATTTCAGCAGTACTGCCTAACACAATAGTATCGGGCCAGCAAATCTTAAATATAAGTTAAGCTAACATGATCCATTGCCTTATAAAGCTAGAGTACCCTGTGGAGTCCTGCTGAATATGCCAAGTGATTTTTCAAAATTTAATCATCCTAAATGTCAGATAAAGGTGCTTTTGCTGTCATTCTTTAAAACTGGAGAAAAAATCCCAAGTGCGCCTATAAGTTATAGAGAAAGCCTCTACTTAATACTTGTATTAAATAAACAGCATCCTTCCCAATCACCATTCATTTTGCTTGCCACAGTGAATAAAAACATGCAACAATGCTATAAGGCAAATGGAAGACTATTATTTTTTAAAGGTAAAACTATAGGCATCTTTCTAGCAAAACACAAATTCCTTACTCCTATCAGTTGAATTTCATTTTCTCCTTTGGTCATTTCTTACTAGACTGACAGAAGTTTGGCAACTTTAGAAATAATTTATTATTGTTATCAAAATAAATATTAGTCTTCAAATTGATTCTTGTCAAAATGAAGCTGGTTTTCTTAAGTTACATGCCAACTTGCTTGTATAAATAATACTATTATAGAAATAAATTTACATTTAACTTGAATGTTTATCCTGAAAGCACTGATTTTTTTGATAAATCAATAGATAATCTAAATCTTTGCTTCCAATAAATATCAGTCACATGTCACATTTGAAGTACAAAATGCAAACTTTGCTATCAGAATTTTTCACAATCACTTTTTATGTTTTAAAACCATTATCATAAAATTTATAGATATTAAGAGAAAACCAGGAACAGCATGTCAAAAAATATAATTGGCTGATACCAAAGGCATAATTATTAAATTCAATAACTAAAAAAATATGAAATAACTTAAATAAATTTTGTTTCAGCTACTTTTTACATATCATCATTTGTGCTAATGATGTAGTATATTACAATTACAATATCACCATGTTCTTGAGGTAATAGATTATGTAATCCATTTTATCGAGGTATAATTTCTATGCAAGAAAAACATCTCTTTTAAACATACTTTGGTGAGTTTTGACAAACATATACATCTGTGTCTTTACCGCTACTATCAAGATATATAATAATTCCTTGGATGAGGGAAAATATATTTGAAATATTATTCTAATTTTGGAAATTAGTTGGCATTATATATTTGATACTGAAAAGGAGAATTCTCTATCCTTCTGCCTGGATTCTATTTTTATAGTTTTGTAGAACATTAGAAATTTCTAATAAGGAGACAATTCTATTACTTTTGACATTACTTATGTTCTATATGGCTCTACACAGTGCCTTAAATCCCTGAGAGCTCTATTTTCCTATTTGATGATCATAACACTTGATCTATACATGGCTGATGAGAATAAAATTAGATAACAGTTTTAAATAATGTAAACATACAAGTCAGTATACCAATGCTAGTGTTGTTCATTCTTAATCCAGTATGAGTTCATACTTAGTTCCTCATATAATATCCTGGCAATAACTTTTTGCCCCTTGCTGTTCTTCTTACTTTTGGAAATATAGGCGAAATAGTGGATCACTAAGATCCCAAAGCAGCATGTTCGTTCCCAATGGACATAGAAATAAATGAGACCAAGGAGAATCTTTCTGATATCACAGAAGCAAATGAGCACCCATTCTTGTCCTTTGGTAAAGGGTAGGAGACATTTGCCAGAATTATACTCTGGACCTACTATTCTATCATGTGAGCACATAGTTGGACTGAGATAGTCATGACAGTTCCCTTTTGAAAGTATCTTAGAGATGACAATCACATGCAAGTGTACAAATCACAGAGAATTTTAAAAAAGAAATTCAGGAAATCATGAAAAAAAACCACATAGGTAAATTTATTTCATTTTAAAAGCTTATTATATACTATCAGAAAAGAGAAAAATGAAACACTAACAGTGGCTGTCAATACCATCTACCAGCAAAGGGAATGTAGTGAGAAGTCATTAAATCTGCCTCCCACTATGCCCAGGTGTTAGAAGATACAGAATATTCTTGCACACCCACAGTTTTATAAGGCTATCTTCTAAAGTGGTGCAATTTTAGAGCCAGTACTGCTCAAAATAATATGGAATAAATCCAGCACTCACATCATAATTGCCAAATAGTTTTTTGCAACTAGCACTTCAAATATTTTGATGCTACTAAAGAGAAAGGTGATTACATTTAGCAAAGACATGCCTTTCCCGCTCAGTTGGTGCTTGGCAAAGTAGGTTTAATGTTTGCAGCAAGTTTGGAAAAGACAGGGAAATTTGCATTTTCTCAGAATTATGAAATCAGAAGACTAAATTAAGGCACAGAATATGTATTTTCAAACATGTAAAATGGGTACCCATTAGGGACTGTATTTTTCATCTTTCAGTTCATGATTCCTTAAATTCTAGTTAAAATCATGACTTGACATGAAAGAAGTATGCAACCCTTGTTGTCAACTCCCTATAATGTCAAGTTTTACCAAAGTTTGGACTTTTGATTTTACATTGTATTTTTTAATATCTGAATCCTGCTTTTACTTAAAGAGAATATTGAAACAGGTTAATAAAAAAATATTATTTTCTTCTCTTATTGAGCATTTACTACAGGTAAGCCATTTGTTAAACATATTAAAAAGTAGCATACCTGAGTTGCATTTTTCAAACAATAAAATCCACTTGCTAATACTTATAATTTGATGGATTTTGACAAAAAATGACATTGTGTGACACTATCACAATCAATTATATCAAAACAAATGTTCACCTTTGAATTTTCCCACATGGTCCATTTGAAGTCAGGACACTCTCTTCAATTGCACCATTGAACAACAACATTTACTTTGTGTCACTATAATTTTTTCATATTTAGAATTTTATATAAATAACATGAAGCATGTAGTCATTTATGTTTGGCTTTACTGACATGATGTAATGCTTTGGAGATTTGTGTGTGTTGTGGTATGCACTAGTTGTTTGTTCATTTTTTTGTATATCTGAATAGTATATTTTGTAAGAATATGAGAGAATTTGCTTATCCATTTATCCTTGGATGGATATTTGAGCTGTTTTCAGTTTTGGGACAGCTGCCATGAACATTAATTTGTGTTTTTATTTCTCTTAATATTGAAGGTTTATTTGTTACCTACAAATTTTTTTATTTTATTATGTAAGAAGCAAGGAGGTTTCTAAAGACACCATTTCAGTTTGCATTCTCATGCCCAATGTATGAGAGTCCTTTTTAGCATTGTTTTGTCTTGTTCTTTTTAATTTTAGCTCTTCAAATGGTAGGAATGGTAGTCTCTCTTTGCTTTTAGTTCATATTTTTCTTTTATTTATTTACTTATTTTTTGTGCTACTGGAAATTGGAACCCAGATGTGTTCTGCCACTGAAATACATCCCCAACTCAGCCCTCTTTTTCATATTTTATTTTGATACAGGATCTTGCCAAGTTGCTCTGGATGGCTTGAAACTTTCCATCTTCCTGTCACAGTCTCCCGGGAAGATTGTATCACAGTTCTGCACCAGGGCACTTGGCTAGCTTGTATTTTTTAATAGTTAACAACACAGAGCCAATTTTCAGTGACTTAGGACCTACTGAAGTTCATTATTTGATCAAGGTAGCATTTTAAACCTTTTATATATGTGTTTGTTACCATTTTTAAGTCATAGGAAATCTTTATATAAATTAGATTTAATTCCTTTTCAGGTGCATGTTTTTAACAATTATTCTAGTCTTTTTATTTTCTTAATAATGTCATGAATATATTTTCAGTTCAATCCATGTTTTTTTTTACAAAATTCATATTATTTGCATCTTAAAAAACATTACTTAGCCAAAATTTCAACAATAGTTTTCTATGTTCTTCTTCAAAATTTTTCAAAGGTTTAGATCTTGCATTTAGTCAATAATCAATTTCATGTTAATATATTTATAGTGCACAGTAAGGATCTTAATGAGCTAGGGCTGCTGTAACAAAATACCATAGACTGAAGTTTAAATAATATGCATTTCTCCTATTTTCGGAGGTTGGGAAGTCTGAGATCAAGGTGAAGATAGATTGAGATCCTGATGAGGATCATCTTCCTGGCCTGGATATGACTGCCTTCTTTCTGTGTAATAAACAGAAAGCTCTCTGTTCTCTTTTTCTTTTTATAAAGAGAGTATTTAAACAGTAATCCCACAATGGTGGCTCCACCCTCATGATCCCATCTGAAGCAAATAAGCTCATAAAAGTCCCACCTTCTAATACTATTACTATGTGTGTTAAGTGTTCAACATATGAATTTCTTTGTGTGTGTGTGAGTGCACACGCAGGGAAGTTCAGGTACATTTGGTGGGGAATTTGAATATTCAGCCAAAGAGTAAGGATCCATGTTTATTTTGCTTCCATGTGGATCCCCTTATAAATACTGTTCTAGCATTATTTATTTAAATAATAAATTATCTATCTATCCCCTTTGAATTTTCTTGACACCTTTTTATCAACTGATAGATCTATTTCTGGACTCTCTTTTGTTCCATTGCTTAAAAAATAAGTTCTCTTAACTTTGTTCTGATTTAATAGTATTTTGATGCTTTGTTTATTTCAGATGCTTTATTCTTCTATACCTTTTAGAGGGATCCACTTGTACATTTTGGCTAAAAAGGCAATTACAACATTTATTTAAAATAGCAAACTTTGGGTGGACTGTTATCTTAAAAACATTGATGCTTGCAACTTATAACCACAACCTGGCTGTCCATTTATTCCAATCTTTTAAATTTTCTCTCAATAATAATGTTTTATAGTTTTGGAATATAGGGTTTGACTTTAAAAAAATAATAAGCACTTAATAATTAATTCTATGCATGTAATGTTTATACTTAGAAAAAATGAACTTTTAAATATTAATCTTCTGTTCTACAAAATTAGAAAACTCAATCAGTTCTTTATAGATCTCTTAACATTTTCTATACATATGATTATACCAAAGATAAAAAATACTATTTACATTCTGATATTCATGATCCTCTTCATATTTTTTCTTTTCTATCTTATACTCTATAGCAACTGAGTTTACTATAGAAATAGTAGACAACGTTTTCATTTGAGTAATCTTAGAATGAAAATATTCAGATTTTCATTAGTAAGATATTACCTATATATTTTTCATGTTATTATTTTACTAGTTTTAGGGAATGCACTTTTGTCCCTAATTTGGTGAGTATTTTTTATGAATGAATTTTGATTTTATAAAATGTTTTTTTAGCATCTATTGTAATTGGTCAGGGTGGCTAGATATTTATAAATTTTATAAACCTTTTCATGATAGCCAGGTTTCATTATTATTTTGATTTTTCTCTATTCTTTTTCACTTTTGATTTTATTACCAATTAAATAATAAAATTAACATTACTATTTTCATTACCTTAGCATTACATTTTCATCCTACGTCCTGTTTATTTTTTAATAACTTAATGTATTTATATAGTTCATTGGTTTGAAAATATTTTTCTTCTAATGTAATTGCTTAGAGGTATAGATTTACATTTAAATGCTGCTTTAGCTATATCTGTGATTTTGATATGGTATATTGTTTCTTGGTTTAAATTTTTTTCTAATTTTATTAGTTATTTATACCTTGATTACTTAAAAATAATTTGACTACTTAGTAAACATCTTTTCCCATTATGATTAGACATATATCGTATACTTTTAGTATTTTTACTTTGTTTAAACTTGTGTTATGAACAAAGATGTGGTTTCTTTTTTTAGAATCCCTTGTACACCTCAAATTATTCAAGGATTAAGGAAAGTATAAAATCAATTTGGTTGAGCTTGTTTTTCGTTTTTGTGTTTGTGTGTGTGTGTGTGTGCACTTCCTTAGTTTATGTGGACCAACACTTCAAGTGAATGTTGGGACAACCCTTAGGCTGACTTTCCATCTAGTGGTTAAAAATGCCACTCAATATAACACAGCACAGTGGACTTACTTGCAAATTTGGACATAGAGTGCTATTTAGTGCTGAGCTCGAGTAAGTGTTCAAAGGCTCAGAGAAAATCAGTGGAGTGCATAAAATTTTGGGAAAGAGAAACAAGGAAAGTGAGATAAACACTGGAATAAACAAAAAGTCCTTCAGTGTGCAGAAGATGTGTCAAGAAGCATCAAGAACTCTCAGGAAACGGTGAGCTCTCCTAAGGAAAGAATTAAGGTGCCAGAAAAAAACCTTAAAACAACTGATATTTGCAAACTTTTAGATGGAGAATTTAAACTAACTTTTAAGGAAACTCAACAAGCTTCAAGAAAATAACAGAAATAACTTAATATACTGACACGACACTGAATGGAGAAAGAGAAGCATGTTTTTCTTTAAAAATCAAGTAAATTCTTAAGCTGAAAATTACATTAAGCAAAATTAAAAATATGGTAGAAGAAAGGACTTTAGAATAGATAAAGTGAACAAAGAATTGGTGGCCTTGAAGACAGGGTGCTTAAAAATACACATTGGAAGAAGAAAATATAATTAAAAATGAAGAGAAATAAAGAAAACTTATAGTAACTGTGGGACAACAGTAAAAGTTCAAATATATGAGTTGATTTCAAGAGAACTTGAAAATTACAAAGAGGAGAAAATCTTATTCAAAGAGACAATAACCGAAAATTCCCTAAACCTACTGTAAGGCATAACTATCTAGGTGCAAGAAATCTAACATCATCAGACAAATTCAATTCAACAAAGTTTACTCCATTCATGTTATTAACAAAAGTTCAGTTTAATGACAGAGGGACTATTCTCAAGGCAATGACATAAAATAAAAACACACGTGTGTACCAAATGACCTAATGGAAACTCCTTGGTAGAAGCCTAACTAGCCAGAGAGAGTGAAATGATAGTTTTATAGTATTAATGAGGGACAATTCAATAGCTTCAACAAACAGCAATGGAAATTTCCAACTAAGAATACTGTACTCAGCAACCTGCCCTCTAAAAAGGTGAGAGGTAAAGACATTCTCAAACTAAAACTTAGAACATTTATCACCAACTATGTGATCTCATTCATATGTGGAATCTTAAAAACAAACAAACAAAAAAAAAAAAAACCCCAATACTTATCTAACAGAAGTTTAAATTGGAATGGTGGTAACCACTGGTGGGAGATTCTAAAGAGAAGGGAGGGATGGAGAAGATTGATAGGTCCAAGTTAAAGTTAACAGGAAGAAAGAAGTCTGCTGAGGTGTTGCAAGCAGAAAATAGATAATGGCAATATGCTGCTATAGAAAAAAAAAAGTTACAAGAAAGGATTTTTAGTACTTTTGCCCAAAAGAAATGGATAATGGTTAAAAAAAAAAAAAAGGTTTACCCTAATTTGAATTCTACACAATGTGTACATGTATTGAAACATTGTTTGGCTCAGAAATGAATGCAATTTTATATATCAGTTAATAATTAAAAGACAATAGTATAAAAATGAGTTAAAGTATGAAGAAATAGATCAATTTCATCAATGATGATGGGTCATATTGATAACAATATGTTTCAGGTAAATTTGATAAGAATTCACTGTGCCTCTTATTTTAGGCATTTTATAGTTTATTTAAAGCATTTTTAAAAATATTTGTTTTATAGTTTTCGGTGGACACAACATCTTTATTTTATTTTTATGTAGTGCTGAGGATTGAACCCAGCACCCCGCACATGCCAGGCAAGTGCGCTACCGCTTGAGCCACATCCCTAGCCCCTATTTAAAGCATTTTATACTTTTTCTCATTCTTTGTTGTATATACTTGTACTATCAATTCCTAAGAGAAAGAGTGTCAAAATCTAACACTGTTTTCATAGGTTTTGCTATTTCTCCTTGCATTTCTTCTATAGTTTTCTTCTTTATGCAGTTTTGTTATTAAGTTCCTATAAGAGGTATAATCTCTTTATCAATTACATTTTAATTTGTTTCTTGTCATACATGGTAGTATTTCTTTCTGTGTGATGTTTGTTAGCTGATATTAAAGGAACTACTGATTTTTTTTTTCAGTTTCTTTCTCTCTATGTATATAAACAAGAGGTTATATCCATACCTGTGTATAGTGTCATGGTTTGGATATGAAGTGTCCTCTATGGTTGTTGAGATTGTGAGAGCTGTAACCCCATCAGTTCATCCTAATTTGAATGACTGGGTGGTAACTGTAGGAAGGGGCATGGCTGGAGGAGGTGTGTCTCTGGGGGCAGTCCTAAAAGGCTTTGTCTTCCCTGTGTTTCCTTCCCTCTTCCCTCTCTCTCTTCCCTGGCCCTACCATAAGCTGAGCAGCTTTCCTCTGATGGGCCCTTCCCTAACATCATGCTGCCTCATCTTGGACCCAGAGCAATGCACATGGCCAAACATGGATGAAACCTCCATAACCCTGAGCCAAAGTAAATTTTCCCTCCCCTAAGTTGTTCTTGTCAAGTATTTTGTCACAGTGATGAAAAGTGGAATAAAATTTGTAGACATTCTCATTTCTTTAAAATATTTTCACAACTTTTTACTTTAAATTAGCTTTATATTCACAGAAAAAAATTGAATATCCAACTTGAATGTATTTTGAACATCTTACATAAAATGGCGTATTCACTAAATTTAATATACCAGCTTGAATACATTAATATTAACAATAATCTGTAGTTTATTCAGCTATCATTATTGCTTATCTAATGTACTTTTTATGTTCCAAGAACTTATTAGGAATTTTTCATCAGATTTAATCATATTACTTCCGTGCCACCTCTTTGCAGTAACACGTTTCTCAAACTTCCCTTGTTTTTATGAATGTAAGTTTTGAGAACTGTTCATGTATTTTGTAGAATGTTCCTGGATGGTGATTTGTCTGATGATTTTCTCATGTTTAAAATAGGGTTTTGTAGTTACGGAAGGAAGATGTCAGAGGCACAGTGAATTCTCATCACATTTACCTGAGACATATGTTACCAACATGACCCACGTCATTGTTGTGAGATTTTTTTTTCTGTAAATATACTATCACCTTTTCATACTGTACTCTTTAGAAAAATATCATTATGTGTAATCCAAATAGGAGTCAGAGAATTACTCAATTATTTGAAATTAACCTTCAAATAAATTTGTCTATTCTACTGAACCATTAATTTATATTATTATGGACACATGGTATTTATTTTATATTTAGGAAGTATAAAAGTAGCTTAGTACTACTTGGTTTATTCTATTGCTCTTGGTGTGTCCACTCGAAGTAATTATTAGGGTCCAATAAACAACCGCCTGATGATTTTTGTTATACATGTTTTCAGATCTTCTGGGGCATATGTTAAAATACAATTGTATGATTGAACTTTCTATAATTTTGTCAGAAGCTGCCAAATTGCCTTTCAAATTGGCTGCATCACATTGTACACAATAAGAGTTCTTGTTGCTTTATATACTCTCCAGCAACAGCTGTTTTATGTGAAATGTTTGGTTTAAAAAAAATGTCAAGTTTTCTTCATTTTGGAAGATTGTTTAAATGGGTCTAAAATCCTAGGTTGAAAATTTTGTGTTGATAGTTTTATCTATTCTTTTTTTTTTAACCAACTTGATACATTAACTTCATCAATATCAATTCCTGGTTTACTTAGTTTCTATAATTCTTCTATAATTCTTATTTGTGTTCTTTGTATATTTTACTTCTTCATTTCATTTTTTTGATGGCCTTATAAATATTAGATTTGAATATGCTTGTTTGCAGATTTCTGTTTATTCTGTGTGACATCATTAATAAATTGGATTATTGAAATTTGGAAAAATAATAGGGCATTTTCAAAATAGTGTTTTCTGTTCTTTCTCTTTTCTGGGACTTCATTTACATACACTTTGGTAGTCATTGCCTCATAGGTCTCTGAGTTGCTATAATTTTTGTCTTTAGATCTCTGACTATAAAGCTTCACATATTTTATTGCAGTTCACTGATTTTCCTACTCTGAGGGCCTTTTACCTAGGGTTCCATCAGGTGTTCATAAGAAGACTACAAACACAGGATATGACTGAGGAGAGATCTCCTCAGCAAAGAACATAAAAACATGTAAGAAAGGCAAGTTTCCCAGAGAATCCAATTGTCTTTAATGACTATTGTTTCAAAATGTATTAAAGATATGAAATAGAAATTTAAAAAGTAATCATAAATCGTTAATGGGAAATAGTAAAGTAATTTTTATAATAATTATAATTATTGGTATGGGCAGATGAGATGAAAATGATGAAGGATATAAAATGATTGTTATAGAAGCAAATTCCTAGATTTTAGGGAAGTCAAGGTATTATAAAAATATCCATTTTTTCCTAAAATAATTATCTTAAAAGAATATTGCTAATCAATTGTTATACTTCAGATATTATAGACTAAAAGTCCTATCTGGCTGGAATATATTCATCCTCTGGGTAGTTCTTAAAACATATGGCTCACAATGATATGTCGACCTGGAGGTAGGGGAGGTCTTATTTAGAGGCACATCTTGTAGGTCAATCCAAATATAGAAGTTTAGGAAAAGCAGTGTTTCAAAAGAAGGAACAAGACTTTATGGGAAGGAGATAGGAGTCTTGAGGTAACTGAGGTCTGCAGAGACTGAGGTTATTATGGAAACCAGCATGAAGTTCCATATGTCTGATTTTCTGGATGAATACTAAATGGAATTTTCCATTAGCATAGGTATTCATTTTATTCTACCAATTACTTTTTTTAAGAATCAGTTATACTCCATGTATGTTATACCTTTGTTTTATTTATTTATTTTTATGTAGTGCTGAGGATCAAACCTCGTTCCCCATATGTGCTAGGTGAGCGCTCTACTACTAAGCCAAAACCTCAAACCCTCCTACCAAATAATTTTTAAACTGCTGTTTCTCACATGCTATGAGAAATATTTGTAATTTGTTCTAAAATGAGGCTCTTAATGTAAGAAAACACTAAAATCGTATATAAAGAATGTCAAGCATAAGCTTCTAGAGAGCAACAATTGAAATCGCAACCCTGTCTCATGATAATCACAATATGAGGACTTAAATAGGGATATATATAACCCAAACATTTACTCACTCTCTGTGGGAAGCTACTTGACTTCTGTCTGATAAGGAGTCCTAAAATTGGCCTTTCATTTTTATAATTGCCTAAGATATACTCCACTCATTTTATATACGTCAAGGTCTTCTCTAAATCTAATTAAAGTTGAGGTAAAAAAAAAGGCTTTATTAGTGAGAAAAGAGATTAAATACAAAATATCTGCCATAGAGTGCATTAAATAAATCCCAGCTTTCCCTGAACTATGAGAGGAATATGAAAAAATACATAGAATTTTTAGTGTCTGTCTCTCTCTTTCACGCACACACTCACACACAAACACATGGCACATATTCTCATAGACACGCATACACACACTTAGACAAAATTATTTACTTGATTTTTGAACAAGGTGGTTATTTTTGGGAAAATACAACCTGCCAGAAAATTCATTCACTTTCGCATCACCAGAATATAGGGAATTAAAAGTATTAATTCATAAGATTATCAATAAATGTTTATTATTTTGAATGAAATAGTCACTATTTTGAAATCCCACTCCAAAACTAAAACATTTAAGTCCCTAGGTAGAAAAAGTGTTATCTAACAGCTTTCCAGCACTGATGAGACCAAAATTTGAATTTTATTATTTCACGAGGTTCATCCATGTTGAAGTTCAAATAAACTAGTATAGAACTTGATATGTGGTAGTTGATGAAGGATTTTTTTTCTATATTGGTATATTTTGATATATATATATATATATATATATATTTAATCCATTACCATACCGTTTTAATTAGTATAGCTTTTAATATGATTTGAAGTCTGGCATTATTGCCCCAACTTTGTGTTGTTATTTTTTTTCATGATTGTCTGGATTAGTTGGTATCTTTGGTGGTTTCATATTAATTTTAGAATTTTTTTATATTTTATTTCTATGAAAAATAACTTAGATTAGGGTTTCACTGAATCAGTAGATTGTTCTGAGTTTAATAGACATTTTAAAACTGTATTTTTTTCTAATCCATGAACACAAGATTATCTTTCCATTAATTTGTGACTTCTTCATTTTTTAAAACTTGATGTGTTATGGTTTTCAGTGCACAGATCTTTAACCACATTGATTAAATTCAATTGATTTTCTTTTTTCATAGTTATTGTCAATGACAAGGTATCCACAAGATTTCTCTTGTGGATAGTTCATTATTCATTTGTAGAAGGTAACGAGGTTTTTGCATGTTGATTTGTTGATTTGTCTCCTGAATTGTTACTGAATATGTTTATAAATTCTACACTTTGGGAAAATGAGATAATTTTATCTGCAAACAGAGCAATTTAACTTCTTCTCTCCAGTTTGGATGATTTTTATTTCTTTTACCAAAAAATTAGTCTTCCAGTTGAACAGAAATTATAAGAGTAGGTCTTCTTGTCCTGTTTTTGGTCTTAGGAAAAAAATCTTTCAATTTTTTCATATGCATATATGATATTTCTGTGGGATTTTGTGTTGAGGTACATTCCCTTCATACTGTGTTTGTTGAGGTTATGAATTAGAAGATTTTGAATTTTGTTAAATGATTTCACTGCTTCTATTATGATAATCATATAATTTTAAGCCTTGATTCTCTTAATGTAATGTATCACATTTAATGATTGGTCATTGAAACAACCTTACATCCCAGGCATAAGTCCAATTGATCATGGTGATTAGCCCCATTAGTGTGCTTCTGCTTATAGTGTGCCAGTATTTTGTTGAAAATTTTTCATTCATTTTCAATGGGGATGTCAGCCTATCATTTTCATTTCTTTTAGTGTCCTTGTCTGGCTTTAGTTATCAGTTAAATGCTGGCTTTGTAAAATGTGTTTGGAAATGTTCATTTCTTTTCATTTTTGTGGAAGTGTTTGATAATTTGTATGGATTTGTTAACTATTTGATGCAATTTAGAAATTAAATATCTGTGTCATGGCTTTTCTTTGATGGGAGATGTTTCATTACTAATTAAATCTCCTTATTCATTAATGATCTCTTCAGATTTTCTATTTATTTGTATTTCAGTTTTGGTAGAGAGTATGTTTCTAGAAATTTATTCATTTCTTCTAGTTTATCTAATTTGTTGGCATATAATTGTGCATAATAGTCTCTTACAATTCTTTTTATATCTGTACTATCAATTATAATGTCTCCTAAAGCTTCTGAGTTTTAAGTCTCCTGTTATTTTTCTGAGTTTACACAAAGACTCATTGCTTTTGTCTATCATTTCAGAGAAAATTATTTTTAGTTTTATTGATCTTTTCTAATATTTCTTTTACTTTTACTTCTTTTCTTCATTTCTTTCTACATTTTTAAATATTTAACATTTTTTTCTTTCCACCAATTTCAGGTTTAGAGTTGAAATCATATTTTTTCTTTTTATCTTAATAAATAACAAATACTTTTGTAAATTATTTAATTCAATGTGATTAAAAATAAATTTATTTTTATAATAAAGGAATGAACTTTAAAAAATTTTTTGTTCTAATTAGTTATTCATGACCATAGAATGCATTTTGACACATTATACATAAGTGGAGTATAACTTCTCATTCTTCTGGTTGTACATGATGTAGAATCACACTGTCATGTAATCATGTATGTACAAAGGGTAATAATGTTCAATTCATTCTACTATTTTTCTACCCTATGTTCCCTCTTATCAACAGTTTCTGCTATTTAGTAAAGAAAACTTAGAAAATATTTTGATATTATTGTATAAAAAATTAATTTGAACTTATATTACTCTATTGAATATGATGATATAAAATAGTTATGTCTTCTGTTATGTATAGCAATTCAGAACCAAGCATCACAAGCAACTACTATTCTTTCGTTTTTAAATTACTAAATGCATGAGTGTTTAATAATTATAAAAAATGAAATGAGCATAGGAATATACTTACTAAAGAGCTTCTTGAAAATTTGGGAAGAAAGGAATCTTATACAGATATATATCTCATTAATTCTGATTATAGGCAAATAAATAAGAACTAATGAGGGGGAAAACCCCAGAAAATCTATCATAGTCATTTTAGGAGATATCCAGCTTCATTGTGAAAATTAACAAAGAAGTATTACTAGCTCATAGCTGTTTTTGTGGCTTAGTAGTAGAGGGATTGCTTGGAATGAATGAGGCTTTTTAAGATTGATCTCAGAACTGAAAAATAAAATAAGAAAAGAAGAAAAAGGAAAGAAAAAAAGTTTTTTCAAAATTTTCTTTTAAATAGTTTAAATTGATTAACTACTTTTGAGGACAAAATAATCTAAAGCTAGAATTTTTATGCAGAAAAAGGAAGCAGGATAAAGAAAAAAGTAAATTTGAATGTTTTTGTGCTGCCTAAAAAGTAAAATACCAAGAAGAAGTCAAAAGAGAATGTATTCTTTTCTTTTTTGGCTAGTAGTATATAGCTCACTGTAATAATTCTAGAGGAATACTGAAAGAAAATGTAGATAATTCTGTTATTTAAAAAAATGTCAGTAGACTATATATTAAAATCTTAACTATATGGGATAATTGAATTCTGGCAAGTAGCAAAAATGTTTTGTAAGCTAAAACTCTCTGATTTTCAAACACAATTTTCATCTCTGAAAATGATGTTAACACAGCAAAATGATAAGTACAAAGCACAGTTCTGTTTCCGTGAACTATGTGAAATGAGTACATAGAAAATAAACTTTAAAATGTTCTAAAAAGCCAACATTTGCCTATATATGAGTTATCCTGTATATGATACTTCAACAATATATCTATATTCTTAACATTATTACTTTAGAAAAAATAGTGAAAATTTTGCTAATTTAATAAATTTTATAATATATGCATTTTATGTAGTATGTTGATGCTCTTTCTTTCTTGTGTTGCCTTTGTAGGCAACACAAATTTTTCATAAAATTTATGATCACATCTATTTGATGAAGTGGGGATCTGATTCCAAACCTTTAATTTTGTCTAAAGTATTTGAATTACAAAAACTACATTTTTTTCTTTTGAAAACATTAATTACAGGGCTGGGATTGTGGCTCAGTGGTAAAGTACTTGCCTATCACATGCAGGGCCCTGGGTTCAATCTTCAGCACTACTTAAAAATAAATAAATAAAATAAAGATATCATGTACAACTAAAACTACAATTTAAAAAACATTAATTTCATAATATGTAATGAATGCAATTATACATAAAGCTAATGGACTTCCGCCAGCACAATGGTGAGCACTGATTGTCCCAGCAACTGGGGAAGCTGAGGTGGGATGAACTCTTGAGTCCTGGAGCTCTGGGCTATAGTGCAATATGCAGATGAGGTGTCCACATTAAATTTGGCATCAATATGGTGAACTCTCTGAGAAGAGCCAGGAACCACCACTTTGCTTATGGAGAAGCAAACCATCCAGGCTGGAAACCCCACAGGTCAAAATTCCCATGCTGAGCGGTGGTGAGATTGTGCCTGTGAGGAGCCATTGTACCCCAGCATGGTCAACACAATGATACCCCTTCTTTTTGCCCCCAGGATGGCAGGTTTGAGGCCAGCCTCAGCAATTCAGTCAGGCTCTGTCTCAAAAATAAACAAATAAATAGGGTTGGAGACATAACTCAGTGGTGAAGCACCCCTGGATTAAAATCTTCGACACACATGCACACACACACACACACACACACAATCAGAAAGAAAGAAAGAAAGAAAGAAAGAAAGAAAGAAAGAAAGAAAGAAAGAAAAAATAGAAAGGTTAATGGCTTTCATTTCAAGACTTGAGATCTTGAGGTCCATTCTATTGTTTTATTAAGTATTAAAATCACTTATATCAAAAGAAAAAAATATTTCTGATGTGTTAAACAAATTTTTGGAGTCATTAGCAACATGATTAGCTCAGTCATTGCTGTTGGTCACCTTCTGTCAGTTACCTTCAGACAAGTATCAAAATCCTTCAGAATATTTTTTTAAATTTTTTTGTATTATAAGATATTTTCCTGTAAAGCACTTCCATTGTTTTAGTATGTTTTATAGAAAGTGTAACTCTCAATTTAGTGGATTTTTTATGAAAAAAATTTAAATAATAAAAAATAAATAAGAAAAAATAAATAAAATCACAATGACACACAACACTGCACACCCATGAGGATGACCTAAATTAAAAAGTGTGGCCATATCAATTGTCAAGAACGTAGAGAAATTGATTATCTCATATACTAATGAGTAATGTGAAATTATATAACCTTTGTTTGGATAAGGGTTTGGCTATTTTTAAAAACATTCATCATAAATCTGTAATGTGGTCCATCCATTCAAATATGTAGTATTTACCTAGAGAAATAAATGCATATATTCATGCAAATACTGTACATGAATATAACAGCAAATATTTTTAGTAAAAAAATTCAAATGACTTTAATGATCATTAACAGATAAATACCTAAGTGAACTGTGATCTGTCCATACAATGAAATTTTAATCAGCAGTAAAGTTTAGCTGGAACAGGCTAAGATTCTATCCTTGGAAGCCACATGCAATCTATTCTTCTACATTCCAGAATTGTAGCTCATAAATTGCTGCCCATGCTCATGGGAAAGGGGATTAAGTCCCATCTCTTGAAAGGAGGAACCCCAAAGAGGAACCCCAATATATTTATACATCAATAAATATATTTATGTATATTTTATTAACAAATGTTTATTTTATAAATTTTGTTTTCTTCTGTAAAATTGTAGAGTTCTCATATACCCTTCATCTGTTTCCTCCTTCATAACTTAGACCTTGAAAATATTTATTTTATATTTTATATTTCTAACAGAAAGCATATTGTAATAGAAAATAAAGAGCTAAAATCTGTTACATTGTTTGCCTAAGAACCAAATCTAAAATTACTTAACACTTTTTATGCATTAGCTACCTATTAAAGGTAAAAATTTGTATTAATGACAAAATTTCTTCTGAATGTTGAAAATAATTTCCTTATTATGAATATGGTAATTCACATACAAATAATGAAACTTTACTATTCATCAGAAAAAATGCAAATTAAAGCCATAAGGAGAGATTACCTTACACTTGTTAAAATGGTTATCATAATAAATAGGGGAAAAAACAATTAAGGAGTGTTGGTGAGAGTGTGGAGAAAAGGAGACATTATTAGCCATTGATTGAAATGAAAATAAATACAGCCATTATGGAGAACATTTTGGAGATTACTCAAAAAATATATATATAAATAGACTGTCACATGATCCAGCAGTCTTATTTAAGTATAAACACAAGAAAATTAAATTGGGATATTCAAAGATATCAGCACTCCCATGTTTATTGCTATAATATTCACCATAGGCAAGATACAAACATAATTAAAGTGTCCATGGACTAATGAATGGATAAAGAAATAGAAAATATAACGTGGTGTATTATACACACACACACGCGCGCGCACACACACGCACACACACTCATACATGGTAGGATTACCAAGTTCAGACTAGAGATAGTAGCTCTAGTGGCACTTGTAAAAACAGCAATTCCTTCTTGCAGCCTGTAGACAATCAAGTGGAGAGATAGATAAAATCAGATTTAGAGAAAATAAACCATATTACAACTTATGGGGAGAAAATTGAATTTGGGGGCAGGAATTTTATTAAGAGCTATCTTGGTCAATACTTCACTTCATTAGCATTTTGATTTTACACAAACCTTTGTTTTTACCCAAACTGGGGACACTGAACAAGGAAGGATTAAAAATATTAAGAAGACAGTGGGATATTTCCTATCAATGTGATTGAGGAGAGGGTCTCTTTACCAGTCTAAATACTCTCTTTTTCTTTCTTAACTTAAATATCAAAGACCTGAATTATAGGTATTCATTTAAAAATACTTAAAACCCTTTTCTATTTTTAAAATTTATAATCCAAATATACCTGCCTTTTACAAAAATATCATTGCCTGTTAGAAACCAGAAGTATACTATTCAAGAATAGTGATAGGCAAATACTATGGGTACTTAGCAGTTAACTATTCCCAACTTCTTCACCTGAGAAGAGTCAATTTCTATACATCTATAAAATATGTGCTGGTCAAATCTGTTCCTTATTATTACTTCATGTTTGGAGCTTTAGAGCTCCTCTCTTCTAGCTATTCATAAAATATACGATATGTTCTTGTGCACTATAGTCACTCCACTGTGCTATAGAACACTAGAATTACAGAACACCAGAATTTACTACTTCTGTTCCTGTTCTGGTTCTCACTGAACGACCTCCCTCTAACCCTCTCCCACCCACCCCTCCCAGAATCTAGTACTACTTTGCTTTCAGAGATACTTATGTAGCTTCCATGTGTGACAGCAGCATGTGGTATTCATTTTTCTGCTTGACCCATTAAATAAATTTTTCTGTACCTTATAAATACATACAACAATTACAAATTAATTGTTTTAAATGTTTGAGATCTAAATGCTAATTACTCTGACTACATTGTATACATATATTAAATTATCATGAGTACCCCATAAACATGGAAATAAATACTATATTTGAAAATTTAGAGTTTCCAACTGGTATTTTATTTCTCTCCTCTTTCACACTTGCCTTAGGATCTGACTATATATGCCTAATGAAAAAATTACTTCTCCCAGAAAAAAATACAAATATACTATCAGTGAAATATGATTTTCTACCCTTGGTGTATTTCTGTTTTAAATGTGGATGTAGATTCTTTAGGAAAGTTAGAATTTGAATTCCAAACTGAAATGGTACATAAGCTTAGGTATGTGCTATACATAAATTCATTACTTTTCTGATAATCCAAATATAACAAATTGATTTTTAAAAGTCACCTTGTATATAAATTATGATGGAATTATAATATTTATGTCATTCCCTTCAGAAAGAACTTTGGCTCCCATTTGGCTACACCATTAGATACTTTCTATTTGTGTGTAGTATAATGCACATCATATTCTAGATAAAACATATGACCATAGTAAATGTTGAATGTAAATCCTGCACCTTTTCTCAGTGTGTCATTATCTTTTTCTATGGATTCTTTGAAATGTGAACTTTCTATTTTGACATATTGACAGTAAGCTTGACCCTCCTTTTGAATCAGTCTTTTTGAATCAATTACCTATATGTGTTTAAACCTTTTTTTTTTACTTTTTTCTTAATACCATACATCAGTGTTTATCTTTTGATTTAATTTTATTAGTTTTTTAAGTTACTAATCTTTGAGACACAAAAGAAAGCATGCACCCCAAACCTACATTTTAAAATAACTATTAATTCTCTTCTGTGCAAGCAACTGTATTTTTACAGGTTTTTCAGTCTTTACCTTTACAAACAGCAACTCCCCAAAGAAGCATCAACAAAGCATAGAAATCCGTCTTTTCCTCCAAGACCCTAAACTACAAAATTCTTGGCATATTCTTTTTATTATCAAGTTATGAGCCTGATTTCTTGAGGTAGAGACTTTTTCTGTTTGAGTATTTTTTCCTACAAGTCTAGATTGCTCTGGGTACTTTTTATTTAGTGACCAAAGATGTAAAAAAATGCCTGGAATGAAAAACAGGAGAATTAAACAAAACTGTGTAATGCCCAGATGAACAGATGAAACTTTGTTTAAATCAAATGAGATTTATATACCTTCATTATTAAAAAAAAAAAACCTTAAGGGACAGATTAAATATTTTAAAATCACTTAATTAATTAATGATAGTTATAATAATTTATATTATTTAAAATAGTGCATATTATAACAAGTAATCATTAATATAATACAGAACAGTATAGTGTAATATATTATATATACACATATTTATAATAATCAGTCTCAACTATATAACATTTAGTCTGTCTGTTTTAAAATTACAACAGGTTTTCTTTATTTGTTTTACTTAGTTACACATGACAGTACAATGATCTTGACATATCACCCATTTGAATCAGATGGGATATAATTTCTCATTTTTCTGAGTATACAGGTTGCAGAATCACATTGGTCATGCAGCCACATATATACACACAGTAATAATAATATTTTTAAGAATTTCCAAGAATGATTCCTTTAAAGGATAAAATATTTTCTGTCTGTTAAATAAAAATCTTTATGGATTTATTAGGTTTTCAAGAATAAAACCTGTTTTAATTTTATTTTCAGGACAATCAAGATTCTTCCTATAGCAATATTTGTAATGTCTCATTGGACAGCCCATCTCAATATAGTAGTTATGCTCAGTCAACATGTAAATTACCTCACACATATTGACAGTGTCACCTCTATTTATAATGCACTCTTGGCTGAAACATGTGTCCTCTGAGATCTTACGCCTTATTGTCCTCCTTTGCAATCTTGGCAGCATAGTCTTACCATGTTTATATAGTCTTTTAAATTGAATTTAATTTGTGTTTCTTTGTGTTTCAGTAGGTTCATGGTGAATGGAAAGAAATGCATGTGTATTCGTCTATTCAATTTTGTTCATTTCTGTTTTCCTGTTCCTGGAACATAGTCTAATTACATTAAGGTTTTCATTTATCTACTAAACTCGGCATTTTGAGGATTTTGACTTTAAATAATTTTAAAATTATTTTATATTCAAAAAGAATTTACTTGTTTGTCCTTTGCATCTACAGCTATTCTTTTTTATTTATATATTACAGCAGAATGCATTACAATTATTATTACATATACAGAACACAATTTTTCATATCTCTGGTTGTATACATAGTATATTCACACCATTTGTGTCTTCATACCTGTACTTTGGATAAAAATGATCATCACATTCCACCATCATTAATTACCCCATGCCCCCTCCCTTCCCCTCCCACCCCTCTGCCCTATCTAGAGTTGGTCTTTCCTTTCATGTTCCCTCTCTCTAACCCACTATGAATCAACACCCTTATATCAGAGAAAACATTCGGCATTTGGTTTGGGGGGATTGGCTAACTTCACTTAGCATTATATTCTCCAACATCATCCATTTACCTGAAAATGCCATGATTTTTTTTCTCTTTTATTGCTGAGTAATATTCCATTGTGTATATATGCCACATTTTTAAAATCCATTCATCTACTGAAGGGCATCTAGGTTGGTTCCACAGTTTAGCTATTATGAATTGTGCTGCTGTATACTGATGTGGCTGTGTCCCTGTATGTAGTATGCTGTTTTTAAGTCCTTTGGGTATAGACCGACTAGAGGGGTAGCTGCCTCAAATGGTTGTTCTATTCCCAATTTTCCAAGAAATCTCCATATTGCTTTCCGTATTAGCTGCACCAATTTACAGTACCACCAGAAGTGTATGAGTGTACCTTTTTCCCCACATCCTCTTCAACACTTATTATTGTTTGTATGCATAATAGCTACCATTCTGACTGGAGTGAGATGAAATCTTAGAGTGGTTTTGATTTGCATTTCTCTAATTGCTAGTGATGATGAACATTTTTTTCATGTATTTGTTGATTGATTGTACATCATCATTTAAGAAGTGTCTCTTCAGGTCCTTGGTCCATATATTGATTGGATTAATTTTTTTAAATTTATTTTTTTGGTATTAGGCCTCAACTTCCTTAATAAGACTCCTTTGGCACAAGAAATAAAATCAAGAATCAATAAATGGGATGGACTCAAACTAAGAAGTTTCTTTTCAGCAAAAGAAACAATCTGAGAGCCTACATCTTGGCAGCAAATCTTTACCCCTCACCCATCAGGTAGAGCACTAATCTCTAGAGTATATAAAGAACTCAAAAAGTTAAAAACCTATAGCTATTCTTACATACGTATTCCTCATCCTAGGCTTCTATAGATCAATGTGCATCTTACCTGAAATACATGTGATATTTTTATTTCATTGAACAAGACTATTGATTGTAATTTGCAATCACTTTTAAAAAGGAAAAAAAATTAAATGCGTTAAAAAAATTTCTGTGGACTAATAGTTAGAAATTATTTTCTCTTTTAGTTTGTCTTCCTTCCGTATTCTATTAAATTAAGTAATCAATTATTGGTCACAGAATTTAGATGTGCATTAATTATATTTTAAAAATATTTCAAATACTATATTCAACATTTATATATATATATATATATAAATGAATTTATATATATATATATATATATATA
>NW_026000078.1:4872947-4882972 GCF_001458135.2 Marmota marmota marmota | reverse complement strand
ATATATATATATATATAAAATGAATCTTCCTGTATTCATTAAAAGCACTCATGCTTTAACATTTTTTAAAAACTTTTGTATAGTAAATTTCAGCATACCCAACTGATTTTAAGGTATAAATTGGTCACTTAATTTAAAGTGCCACATCTGAAGATGCATTATTGTTATGAACCAGGTTATACTGGCAATGGCCAAACAGACTACATTTTATTTTGAGACTCCAAGTCACATAAGAAATGTTTCTCCCATGGGAAGACCCACCTCTGTAACCATCAACAGTTCCTTAGTATAGCATGTTTGGCAAAACAAAATGACAATTCTTATACAATGTAAAATTGCTCTCTTGTTGGTTCCCATTTTTCTTAGACAATGTACCCTGTTAGAGAATAATTATCTAGATGTTAGTAACCATTCTTTAACTTGTACTCAACTAGGATCATTTTGATCCATTTACCCTTTTGCTTATGATTTTAGATTTCATGACATTTGTTTGTTGTTTTGACTCATAGAAACAGCCACCTATGATTAATGTGGTTTTAGACTATAAAATGTGTACTCAAACTCCTGGAGGGGATCAAAGGATCTAGAATTGCAGCCTGCCCCTTGGCCCACCAGCTGGTTGATCCAGACCATGAGCTGGTGCGTAAAGTTTCTGTCCCCTGCTTTATGATCAATGCAGTGAGTTATGGCACTCTTGCCATAACATTTTGGAGGACTCAGCAAGATGATCACCTGATTCAAGGCTGTGGCTCCCCGTGGGGAAAGGGCAGGGAATAGGAGTCCTTGATCCTCTGAAGCAGAGAGAGGAGCCCTCCCTCTCATGCCGAACATGATATGTAAGCAAATGTTGATGGTTATAGAAGCAAAGTGTTCGCACAGGAGAAGCATTTCTTACATGACATAGAGTCTCAGGGTAAAATGGGGTCTGTTTGGTCATTGCCCGTATAGTCTGGACCATAACATTATCCTTTAGTGGCAGAAGTTGTGGTTCTGCTCCTTGCCAATCCTAGTGCATCTGTAAATAGAATTTATCACAATTGACCACAAAACATAATCTTCTCAGTTATTGTCTCTCTATGAGGATAGGGAGTTTCGTGTTCCATTTATCCTCTTGATGAACATTTGTTTCAGGTGGTTTATATTCCTGCCTCATGTATTCTTAATTTTTTTTCCCCATGTTTCTTTTTGACACTGAAGCTGTGGACATTTAATCCTGTCATGTTACCCTTTGTTTTCATTCTTAAGATGTATTTACCACCTTCAGATGTTTGTCTTTTATTTTAGATATTCATTTTTTACCTTTCCATTGTAAAATTCTTCCTATTTAGCCAGATTCTTGATTTAGAGACTTTTGAAATTCACACTTGAATATTTAGAAATTTTCAGTGTACAACAATTTCCACTCTCTCAATTTTCTTATTTCTAGGTATTATGTGTTCACAACATTTATGCATATATCTTATATCAAAACTTTCGGGCATTGAAAAATACCATAGATATATTATCATTAAAAATTTTTCTTAAAATAGTGAAAACTGACAAAAATTAATAATAACTAAATATTTTTAAAATCTACAATAATAGTGCATTAAAATATGTAAGATTTGACATAACTTTATGATATTTTATCCCCTCAAAATGTATTATAAATTTTAATGGTTTATTTATAATTTTTTTGAAATATTACATCTATATACAGGATGTGTACAACTCATAATTGTGAAGTTTGGTGAATTTCTACAATTAATACACCTGTTTAATAATCACCTTGAGCAAGAACTAGATCTTTACCAGAAACCCTAAAGATCCTCTTTGCCCCTTTGCAACTGAAATCCTTTCCCTCCAAGAATTTTCATATTCTGATTTTTAATTCTTATGGATTTATTTTGCCACTTCTTAAACTTTGTCTGTATTAATTCATTGTGTTTGAGCTATTAAACTCCATGCTGAGGGGAATTTAGTTTTTGTTAATCATCCTCAAATTTTACTATACAGTCACTTATCAGAGGTTATGTGTCAGGTAAGATATTCTGAGGGAGCAGAAGGGAGTTTCAACTGACTTTTTCCATTTATTGTAGGATATGTAATCTTTAAAAATGTCTAATTTTTTTAAATTTATAAACAAAATGAACTGAGAAGTTCCAGATGTTCCCGGGAGTCTGCCTTTACACAGAGATGATTTCTCTTTTATGGATCATGATATTATAAGGAGGGGCAGATATGTAATATTTCATTCATTTCTGGTGAGATAAAGGAGGCTGGGTTTCAATTTCACTGTTACAATGTCTACCTCTAATTCACAGTCAATATTCCCCAGGTGTGGTTCACACCATATACTGATGCAGAGTTAACTATGTTTGATTGTCCATAGCACTGAAGTGTTGCAGGAGATACAGTCCTGAACTTCAATCCTTTCAAGCTTCAGACTTTCAATTCCTTTGTTAATTAATGTTTAATTTCACAATTCAGGAAGCCTCTTTTTATTTATTTATTTTTTTGCTGGTAAAGCATATTCTTTAAAGTATAAAAAATGCAAAATCAGTACAGGTATTAAGCAAATTAAAAAAGAAAAAAAAACTTAAATAGGAAAAATCATTGTTTTGGAAGAAAATGAATTTGAATTTAAATGTGTGCTATTTACAATTTTTTGAAATCATTGTCATTTGCTTCATAGCTATGCTACCATAATCTTTTATTTTAATATGATTAAATATATTTGTTTTTATTTAAAAAACCTTTTGAATCAAAATAAGCTACACTTAAATATGTAACATGTAACATTTCAATTAAATGAGAGAATTAGAATTAAAAATGAAAGCATTTACATCAATATAAAATAAAATAATAAATTACTAATAATTTTGAAATTGATATTTCAGAATATCTATTTTCTGACCATTGTAAATCAAAGTGCCTTCTTGATGGAAGAAAAAACTCATAAAATTGAACAATTAAAAAACCTCTTCTAACTCAAATTTCCATAATTTCTTTCTTTCTTTGATTTTTTAAAACTTTCTATCTGATATGTAAAATAAAAAATGTACATATTTTTGTGTAATATGTGATGTTTCCTGTTTCTGTGAGTGTATATTTGAAATATATATACATGCACAGACACATAAATTGTATTATTCTGAAATCAGATCAAATGTATCTATTTCCTCAAACTTCTATTACTTCTCATAGTGAAGCACTCAAAATCTTTTCTTCAAGCTTATGGAGCTACATAGTACAATGGTTCTCTATAATCACCCTATTTTGTAATACAATACCTGAGCTCCTTTCTCCCATCAGTATCCATTGAGAAACCTTTCTGTATCTCTCTCTCTGTCCACACTACCACTTCTGTAGTCACCATTTCATGCTTAACTACCATGATGTCAACTGTTATATATCCCACATGTGAATCATATTATAAAGTATAAGTCTTTCTCTGCTTGGATAATTTCCTTTAACAAAATAATCTCCAGTTCCATTCATGTTGTTGAAAATGACAAGATTTCATGCTTTTTTGTGATGGAGTAATATTTCACTTTGTATGTGTACCACTATATATATATTTACATATATATATGTTGTAAGTGGACACAATATCTTTGTATTATTTATTTTTTTATGTGGTGCTGAGAATCAAACCCAGGGCCTCACACATGCTAGGCAAACACTCTACTAATGAGTCACAACTCCAGCCCCCCACATTTTCATTAGTAATATAATAACAGATAATCACTTTTTCTAAGGTGAAAAGAAATATTTGTGAGATAGTGGTCATTTTCAGTTTTTACCAATCCCTGGTGATTCTGATGCAATGAAACTTATATTACAGTACATATATGTGGTAATTACTTCTACAGATTGATGATGGATTTAAAATATAACACTTTGAGTGATTAATATTAATCAAATGAAAAATTTACCCTTTAGATAATTTACTAAGTGAAAATAAAAATTTGTCACTAACTTCTCCATATTTTTTTAAAAAAGATGTGCTCTTTATATAATTTAAGATATTAAAATCGTCACTATGTTCTTTGTTATCTTCAGATCCTTAGTTATATATAGACCTAGGTTTTTCCTATTTTTTAATTTGTCACCAATTTCTGTGATGTCTCTGCTTTGTATAGTTTGTGTGGCATATAGTGTATGGGATGCCTTGTATTAGTTTTCTTATTAAACTGCTTAGTATTTTTCTTTGGATCCAAAAGTTTGGGGAAATATTTACTTCATTGTTTTACATACACTATGCTAATACTGTAAGAACATATAATCCATTTTCTTCACTGAAATATTTGAGAGGTAGTAAAAAAATAAAATTATATACTATTTGACCATTGTTTTAAAGAGAGACATAATTTTGATGCCTGTGCATACAAATGGATTAGAAAGTATTAGGTAATCACTCTTTTAGAAGCTCAGAAAATTAAGAGATTTTGAAAATAGGAGTTTCTTAATAAATTAAGAATCTATGAATATTTCAGAATAAAAGAATTGTAGGCACTCAAGCCAGCAAGAGAATTAAGAACCAAGATGAAATGAAAGCCACACCACTTGGTGTATTAGTCAACATTTGTTATGGCAATACGGAATGCCAAATTGATTGTGGGTAGCAGCAAAAACACTTAGTATTGTTTACATTAAGGAAAGCTGTGGTGTAGCTACAACTCTCCAGTCTTTCTATGTATTATTTCACTCCAGGCTTGCTCAAAATAAAGAACAAACTCAGCTGCTCAACTGCATTCATAGTGTTTTCTTAGATGTAGTACACAAGCCTGTTCACGGTCATCTGTTACTCAATTTAGACTGTGTGGTCAAGCCTAAATTTGATATAACTGGAAAGTATACTCTATTGTCCACAAGGTAGTAGAGGGAGAGTAGAATTATGAACAGATAAAACATTACCAAAATTAAGATTAGTAAAATAATGAAAGTTACATTTTTGCTGAATACAGAATGTATACATTAATTTTTAAGACAATTGAAAATACTATCAATTTTTGATTTTTGTAAAAAAAAATTGAAACATTTATCTTTTAGGACAAAACATTTACCTGTTAGGACAAAAATGAAGACCCCAAAAACACTGGGCTGAAAAATCAGACAGCAAACTGTTACTAAAGTGCAGGTTACCTTAGGGCATTGTCCAAATGTAGGATCCAACAGGCTTGGGTTTCAATGATGAGACAGGTTATGAAAGATAAATACTTGGGTCCAATCAACCAAGACAGCTGCAATTCAAACCTCAATGTTAAAATGAGAAGCTTTCAATTCTGTTCACTAAGGAAATAAAATTAGCCAGACCAAAAATATTCTAGTCACCAGGGAAGGAGGTAAGAGAAGAAATATTTTCTTTATTTTGGAATGTGAGTTAAAAATGATAATATAGTAGTCCTCAGAGAATTTTAAATCACTGCTATAGTAACAAGCAAATTTTCATGTAGAATATATATCACGTGCCTTATTTGAACATTGTCATAAATTGATCCTTGTTATGTTTTATATATGAAGTATCCCACCAAAACTCATGTGTGAGAAAATGCAAGGTTGAGAGGTGACATGTTTGGGTAATGAGAGCCTTAAATCAAACAGTGAATTAATCCCCTGATTAGGATTAATTAAGTGTTAACTGTAGGCAGGTAGGGTATAGGTGTAGGAGTTTGGGTTTGGTGATGTGCCTTTGGGGTATTTATTTTTTCCTGGAGAGTGGATCTCTCTATCTGCTTTCTGGTACTATGTTCTAAGTTGTTTTTCTCAACAACACCCCTTTGCCATTATGTTCTGCCTTGTCTCAGGACTCCAAGAATGGAGTTGGCCATCTAGGGACCCCTGAAACCATGAGCACCAAAATAAATTTTTCCTCTTCAAATTGTTCTTATCAGGTCCTTTTGATCACAACGATGAAAAAGTTAACTAAAACATTCCTATAAGAGTAAGGTGGCCTACTATATGTCCATGAGGTGTCCTGCAGAAGTGGGACACTTAAAGGAATATTCTGCAATATCTTCTTCAACAGAGCTCAAAAATAAAAATTAAAAAAAAAATTATACCACTGACAAGAAATTAAAACATCATAAGAGAAGAAAAAACAACATGAAATGTTTAAACGACATCTTCAAATGTAGCATGATTAGAAAGATAAAATAAGTTAATTAAAAATGACATATAACGAAAATATGAATAATGGACAACTATTAAAAAAAGAAAAACTAAAATTAAATAAAATGTTCTAGTAGTAAAAATAAACTTAAAACCTAATTGGCTGTAATTTTATCTATTGTTAAGAAGTGTCTTATTAAATATTCTTATGTCAATCTCTATAAACCTGCTTTTAATCTTTGGCTAAATATACAGGAATGGCATTTCCTTGGTTATATTTACATTTAATATTACAAATTAAATGTAATGTAAATGCTAGATTTACATTTAGTGTTACAAAAAACAGGCTTAATTTTCCCCAAAAGGTTATGTAATTTTTCACTCTCACCATCAATGTATGAATTGCTATGACTCCATAGTTGCATCATCATTTGGCATTACTAGATATTTTAAAGTTGGACATTCTAATGGATGAAACTGGATACATCCTTTTATGTGCAATGTTTGTCAATACAGGTGATTTAAAGATCTGTGCTATATCAGCATTAAAATTTACTGAAATAGTGTCTTAATGGAAAATGATGGGCTCACAAAGCAAATACCATCTGACACCATATATGTGAAATTTTAGAAAATACAAACTAGCAGATAAATGAATTACTGAGTGCCAGAATGGAGTGGGGGTTAAGTGGAAAGATTGAAGAAAAATTTGAAGTGAAATAAATATTTGATATTGTTTGCTAATTTAGGGTCAAAACTCAGCAACTTGTGTAACTGAAACTGTTAAAAGAAGATTTTTGTACACAAATAATGATTCAATAAAGTGTATTTAAATATTTTGAAAAGTTAAATATGGGATTGTACATAGTTAAAAGGAGGAAGTTGATTAGAATTTGGGTTTTTAGAAAATATTCAAATGTACCACAAAAATATAGAAATGAAGTACATAAAAGAAGCAAAGATATGTATGGATCCAGGAATATTTCTATTTTAGGAGGAAAAAAAAGAAATAATAGACCTGAAACACTTAGTAAAGAGACAATTGATTATTTTATTTATTATTTAATTATTTATTTTGAGGGGGGTACTGGGAATTGAACTCAGGGGGGTACTGGACCATTGAGCCACACCCCAAGTCCTATTTTGTGTTCTTATTTAGAGACAAGGTCTCACTGAGTTGCTTAGTGCCTTGCTGTTGCTGAGGCTGGCTTTGAACTCATGATCCTCCTGCCTCCATCTCCTGAGCCCCTGAGATTATAGGTCTGTGCCTCCGTGTGCAGCAATAAATGATTATTTAAAAAAATAATTATATATATATCAAATGTAAGATTAAGATAATTATTTTTACGTGAGGTACTATTAGATACGGTGCTGAATCTAAAATATTCAAAATATAGGTTTTTTTAAAAAATAGAATTCTACTTAGACATCTCACAGTTTAAAAAAAAAAACAGTTAAATTTGAAATAAAAGTGGGAATTATACCTAATTTATTTTATAAAACGCATATAGTATTAAGACTTTTGGTAAAAATAATAGGTAAATGGGGTGTGGGAGTGTTATGGGCTGGATTTGATATTCCAATTTATATGTTTGAAATCCTAGATCCAGTACTTCAGAATGTGACGGTGTTTAGCCTCAGTATATTAAAAAATGCAATAAGATAAAATGACCTTATTAGGGCAAACGACAATGCAACAGAGCAGGTATAATTAGAAGAAGAAGAAATTTGGACATAGAAACATATAAAGGAAATACAATGAGAAGACAAAGAGAGAAGTTGACCATCTGGAAAAGAAAGAAAGAGACATAAAATCAGAGCCTTTCCTCCTGATTCTTAGAAGGAACCAAACCCGATGATATCTTGATTTCATTCTTCCTGCTTTTTTCAGGGAGAGACAGAGGGAGACATTAGGAAAGAATAAATTTTTGTGCTTCAAAATACCCCTGATAACTTGTCATGGCAGTCCTGGTAAGCAGTGGCTATTGGAATTAAATATTTTGTGGAATTTATACTGTTAATGAGAAGTAGATTTGATGTTGGCTTTTATTAATTGCTCTTATGTTAAGCATTTACATTAAATTTTCAAGGATGTGCACTAAAATGATAATAGCCTATTTATCACAAGCTATTATAAGAAAAAAATATCATGTCATATTAATAATAAAGGCAAAATTAAGTGAGAAAAAGAAATATTGAATGCAAACAAATCATGAAAGAAAGTGAAAATAAGATGCTGTTGCTGAGAATTGTTTTGACAATTCTGAGTCTTTTATTCTTTCATATAAATTTTAGGATACTTTTCTGTAGTTTTGTAAATAAATTCATTAGTATTTTGATGGGGATTGAATTTAATCTGTACATCACTTTTGATTATATGGTCATTTTAGTAATATTAATGCTGCCTATCCAAGAATGTGGAAGGCCTTTACATCTTCTAAGATATTCAGTTTCTTTCTTTAGTGTTCAGTTTTATTTATTACACAGGTCTTTTACCATAGGCATCACAATACCCAATCTCAAAGTATACAACAGGGCTATAATAACAAGAACAGCATGGTATTGGCATAGAAACAGACGTGAAGACCAGATATCAAAATCAGTGGTACAGGGGTGGGGGCTGTAGTTTAGTGGTAGAGCGCTTGCCTAGCATGTGTGAGGCAGTGGGTTCGATCTTTAGTACCACATAAAAATAAATAAAATAAAGGTATAAAAAATACAATAACATTATTAAAAAGAATCAACAGTATAGAATAGAGACAGCACCACATAGATACATTCACATGCTCCTCATACATTGAAGGAAGGATGCCATTTTTAACAAATGGTGCTAGGAAAATCGAGTATACTTATGTAGAGGAATGGAACTAGATTCCTGCCTCTCATCTTAAACAAAAACCAACTCAAAGTGAATCAACACTTATTATTTGGACCAGGAACTTTGCAACTACTAGAAGAACACATAGGGTTAAAATTACAGCATGTTGGTGTAGGCATATGTTTCCTTAATAGGACTCCTAGATCTCAATAAATAAAACCAAGACTCAATAAGTTAAAAAATGGGTTTTGGTTTTGTTTTGTCCATCCCTTCTTTTTACCCTGCTATTCCAAGGGGATGTTTACTATGTGCTGTTGTGTATTGGGTACATGTAACTTGCTTTTTATTTTATAGGATCTTAAGACAAGAGTTTGCCTTGAGTCTCAGGTGAGACTTTAGACTTGAACTACTGGGCAATGCTGAAACTATTAAGAATATGGGACTCTTGGAGATGAACTAAATGCATTTTGTATTTTAAGATGGGCATAAGCTTTTGGGGGACACAGACAGACTATTATGGTTTGTGTATAAAGTGTCCCCCAAAAGCTCCTGTGTTAATAAACCAATGTTCGGAAGTGAAATAATTAGATTAAGAGAGTTGTAAGCTAATCATTCCTTCTAGTTTGTATAGTTGGTAACTGTATGCAGGTATGGTAGAACATTAGGAGGCACGTCTCTGGGGACATGCCCTGAAAGGTTTCATCTTTTCTGAAAACCTTTCTTTCTCTCTCTCTCTCTCTCTCTCTCTCTCTCTCTCTCTCTCTCTCTCTTCTCCCTGGCCACCAGGGGTGAGAAGTACTCCTCAGTCATGTACTTCTACTGCCTCATCTTTGGCACAGAGCAATGAACTTGACCAACTATGGACTAAAACTTTGAAACTGTGAGCTAAAATATATTTTCCTCCCCAAAGTTGTTCTTGTCAGGTATTTTCACAGCAATGCAAAGCTGACTAACAGAACCAGAATAGAGTAGGCTCTTGCTATTGAGAGTGTGGTCTGAAACTATTGTACATTTTCTTTCAAGAAATGTCTATCCATGTCCTTTGTGTTTTTTAAATTCAGGTAGTTTTTTTTTTTTTTTTTTTTTTTTTTTTTTTTTTTTTTTTTTTTTTTTT
>NW_026000078.1:4844321-4871677 GCF_001458135.2 Marmota marmota marmota | reverse complement strand
AAGAGCAGGAAGAAAAGATTAACATTAAACAGATACATGAGGTGGGATGGAAAGGGAGAGAAAAGGGAAATTGCATGGTAATGGAGGGAGACCCTCATTGTTATACAAAATTACATATAAGAGGTTGTGAGGGGAATGGGAAAATAAACAAGGAGAGAAATGAATTACAGTGGATGGGGTAGAGAGAGAAGATGGAAGGGGAGGGAGGGGGGATAGTAGAGGATAGGAAAGGTAGCAGAATACAACAGTTACTAATAGGGCATTATGTAAAAATGTGGATGTGTAACCGATGAGATTCTGCAATCTGTATTTGGGGTAAAAATGGGAGTTCATAACCAACTTGAATCTATTGTATGAAATATGATATGTCAATAGCTTTATAATGTTTTGAACAACCAATAAAAAAATAAATTAAAATAAATAAATAAATAAAATAGCAAGTCTAACACAAAAAAAAAAAATAAAATAAAATAGCAAGTCTAACACAAAAAAAAAAAAGAAAAAAGAGAAAGACATATTTGCTGTTGCTGCCAAATCAAAGTCCAACAAGATGGAGTGACTTAAACTACAAAAATTGGTCTGTGGGTTTAGTTCAGCAGTGTAATGTATAATCACTATGCACAAAGTCCTGGGTTCACATCCCAAGCACCAAGATATATGTAATATTTTACATGCATACATATATACATATATGCATTATACAATTTATTTTCTCACAATTCTGGGGGCTAGAAGCACAAAACAAGGTGTCATCAGGTTTTTACCTTTTGAGGGCTGTGAGAGAAAGACCTTTTTTTTCCCTTTTGTTTGGGTTCATTTTAACAATTTAAATACTCCGTTCTCTTTTTGAATACAAGGGTTTGATAGAGAAATTTGATATTATTCTTATATTTATTTCTCTATAGGTAAATTCCCAATTACCAACAGCTTTCTAGATTTTCTATTAGTCTTTGTTTTTTTTTTTTTTTTTTTTTGCCACTGAATACTCTATTCCTAGATATATTTTGCTGTTTATCTGTTGAGTTTTCTCTGAGTTACCTGATCTGTGGTCTGGGTTCTTTTATAAATTTTGGTCAATCCTCAGCTGTTACTATTTAAGTACTTCTCCTTTCTTTCTTGTTTCTCCTGGTTTTCCCATGGCACATATTTTGCCCCTTTAGTAATTGTTCTATAAGTCTTGTATATTTTGTTGTCTTTTTAAATTAATTTATCTATTTGCATTTCACTGTGGGAGGTTTCTATTGATAGACCTTCAAACTTGCTTATTCTTTCCTAGGCTCTGCCTTGTATACTAATGAGCCCATCAGAGGTCTTATTCATTTCTGTTACAGTTTTTCTTTTGATTCTTTCTAGCTTACATCTCTCTGCTTACATTACTTGTAGCTTTCTCTGATGTCCAATTTTTCCATTAGAATCCTAATAGGGTAATCATAATTATTTTAAATTGTCAGTCTGATAATTCCAAAATCTGTTTCAGATGTATATTCTAATGTTTGCTTTCTCTCTCCAGAATCTGATTTTGCCTTTCAGTGTACCTTACAATTTTATTGGAATTTGGATATTATGTGTCAGGTAATAGAAATGGAGGTAAACAGGACATTAGTCTTAGATTCATATTTATCTGGCAGGGAGATAGCCTGTATTTAATCTTTGCTTTAGCTTTGATTATCAAAGGTTTTTATGTCCTCTGGTATCCTTGTAGTTGTTTTATTTTATTTTCCCTCTCCCCTGTTGCCTTTGGCAACTCCTTATTAAATAGTCTGTCTTGTAGCTCTCTCAATTATAATCTACTCTTGTAATGGAACCTGTTGATATGTTTGTTAGATATGGAAAGATATTGTAATCTTATAATTCTAAATCTCTTTGCCTTTTTTTTAAATCTCTTTTTTTTTTCCTGTCTAGATCTATGGGCTTTGACTTTCCCATGATATGAGAAAGGTCAGAGGGTGTTTTCAATTTTCTTATCACCCCTCCTCTATGTCAGATAATGTACTGGTAAAGTAGTTTCTCTTAATTTGGAGTACTATGTTATGAATTGTAAAACATTTGGTGAGTTTTGCTATCTGATGATCACTTTTATATCTCTTTTTGACCAACTTAAAGAATACTTTTTCTTCGGTCCTCATTTTGAGAAGCTAGTGGGAATCCTTGAGCTAAAACAGAAGTGTGTCTGCCTTGATTCTACTAAGACAACTCTAAGGGGTTTTAACGGAAGCCAGTCCTCACCCACTCCCAGTGATTTTTCAGTTACTTTAAGTGTCCTTACTGATTTCTGGCTTGGGCAACTTCCTCTCCTCATAAGCTCTGATCCTCTATGTCTACCTGCCTCTCTAGATTTTGAGACCATAGTTTTCCCCATGACCTCCATTCTTGGTAGATCTCAGAGTTGTTGATTTTCGGTTTGTTCAGGTTTTTATTTTTCTTTCTTTCTTCATAAGGATGGGACAGCATGCCAACTTTCAAATCCATTAAATTGTATAAAGGAAATAAATGCAGTTTTTCTCCTATTTATGAGAATTTCAGCCTCTGTATCCATGATGAATACTGGAAATAAGACCAACTCAATCCATTTATTTACCGTTTTGGCTCAGAAGGACAAAATTTCCCAAAAAATCCACGATTTTGTGAAAGGAAATTGAGTTGTTTCAGGCACAATTTATCCAAGGCTGGATAAAGAAGTGTTCAAAATCTGTTGGTGTGTATTATAAGCAATGGAATGCCAACTTTTACAAAATCTCATAACTGAAACTTTTCTGTGAATCTAACATGAATACAATTGTGTGATTTAAATGCAGTCTTTGATGGCTTCTTCCTTCGTATTTCCTTAATTATGAGAAACACACAAACCTGTTTGTATATGAGTCATCTGTAGTGAGTTATCTGTATAAGATATTGGAGCTCTGAGTCAGACTCATGGGAATGATCAAAAACCAATTTCTTATTTAAAGCTTTTCTGTGAACCCATAGGCAGAGCCTGATATATCTATTCTAAGATCAATAACAGCACCAACT
The DNA here is from genome assembly GCF_001458135.2 of Marmota marmota marmota. NCBI lineage: Eukaryota > Metazoa > Chordata > Mammalia > Rodentia > Sciuridae > Marmota > Marmota marmota. The sequence continues at coordinate 4,868,665 of NW_026000078.1, read as the reverse complement.
GAAATAGAAAAGTCTTCAATCCTGAATTTAAAATCTGTCTTAGACTTGATGGTGTTTCATTTTGTACATCTTTGTTATTTACTAAAAATAGAAAATATTTTTAGCAAGAAGGCTTATCTTATGCAGTGTTTTAGTAATTTACCCTCAAATATTTCTATTCACCGTTATAAATCATATTATTCTCTCTTTCTATTAACCAAAAAAAGGAAATTCAAGATTTTTTTAATTCTTTTTTTTTTGTTAACTAAATCCAAACTTCATCTTCTTTGTTGGTGGATAATAAAACTGAAATAGTAAGGAGCAGGCAGAACATACCATGAGAATTCACTGTTTGCCCTTGAAACAAAGTATGTGAGTAGAGGTGTTATCAGCTTAGATGTCAAAACCTATTACATTTACCAGATATTGCTTTGTTTAAAAAGGTGAGAGATTTAACTCATACCTCCTATCAAGAACACTTCTGGAATAGTCAATGTAGAAACAATCAAAAAGCTTACCAGCTGATAATGGTATATAATTTCAAGAACTTTTAAGGATACCTAATGACAGAATCCCATAGAAAAAGAGATGATATAAAGAATATAGAAAATGATTTCAATGAGCACTAAGCCAAAGACTTATCCTTCATTAGCATCTGGGTCCCTATAATATTCTAAGAAGTCAACTTGTTGGAGGCATGAAAAGAAGCTATGTCGCTGATCATCTCTAACATTTGAAAATCTGATTGTAAATGTGTAGGAATAACTTCTGATACATTCATATGGGTTTCTTGCAGTGACAGAGACCTCAAGTAGACACTTTCGAAATTTTGACCTGTATCTTTTTTGTATGGTAGCAAATTATACAAATATCATTGAGTATCTCTGGTATATGTCTCATTGTTCACAGGCATCATTTGATACATTGGATTTTTTTTCTTTCTTTCTTTCTTTTTTTTTTGTAATAGGAATTGAATCCAGAGGTATCTAACCACTGAGCCACATCACTAGCATCTGTGTTTTGTTATTTTGAGACAAGGTCCTGATAAGTTGCTTAGGGCCTCCCTAAATTGCTGAGGCTGAATTTGAACTTATCATCTTCCTGCCTCAGCCCCCTGAGTTACTAGGATTAGAAGGCTTTCAACTATGACCAGCATCATCGGATACATTTACAAATAATGTGAAACCTGGGAAATAACCCAATCCTCAGTGTCCAGTATCTCCAAACTGAACATCTCTGATAGAGATTTTCTATAACCATCCACTTACTATGTATCTTCATTTTTTTTTTGCTTATTATAAGGATGGGGTATTGAAGCTTTTCCTTCCCAAAGAAGTATGGTTCTGACTATAGTAAAATATTTAGTTTGATTTGGTGTCCCAGACTGGGCAATTTCAACACATCTCTCCAATGACAGAAACATTCATTTTACCTGAATTCTTGATAGATAAAATAGAAAAGTCTTAATGTTTGTTAATGATTAAATTGTCCCAATCATCCTCAATGAAAGTAAATAATGATATCAGACTTTAAAATTACATTCACAAGTTTATCTGAGAGCGTTGAACTTCCTTGCCTAAGAGTGTTAACCCTGCCCATCAAGTCCATGATGTCCCGCTATTCTGGTCTGCTGACTCACCAGCAATTCTGACACTATGAGATTGAGAACTTCACACCTGATTTTGGATTTTAACTTACTTCAGGAATACATCGGTAATTATCCTCAGATTCATGTAATGCATCTGGTCATATCATCAATAAATTCAAATTTCCTTTCCTCACAGTCTTTCAATGAGCTCTGAATGATCTAATACTAAAGAATTTTCTTTCTGAACAATACACCATAAGGAAAAATGCTTAAGAATAATGTTGAAAAAGACCTATTAAATACTTTTGAACATTAAAGCAACAGTTAATCTTTAGAGTATTGATCCATGGCTAAATGTGTCCTGGCTGAAAAGATATAAGACACGGACTGCCATTATATCAGGAAATGTAGAACTAAGAGTCTTAATAATCTTTCAGAGATAGATGGCTTTGGATGGTATATCAGTCACAGCTTAGTCAGAAAGAAACTACATAGTAATTTAAACATGGAAAGGTCAATATAAAGAATTATTAACTATGAGAGGGGGTTGGAGTAATGGCTGGCTGGCTAATAAAATAGAAATAACTCCAGAGAATATAAAACAAAGCTTAAATCTAGAAATCCTGGAAGAGGGCAAAGTAGTGGCTCACAGAATGACACAGTTATTTTGGTGCTTGCTGTATGAACTTCTGAAAATATACCCTCAGGAGCTTGCTGTAAATCTGTAGGATATAGCTAAGAGGTATTGTGTTTGAGAACTAATATGTTGGTGGTACAAAAATTCCAAGGAAGATGTTGGTTTCTGACTGTTGCTGACCTGTTTGTATGGCAGGTACCAGATACTATAGAAACTACCCACAATGCAGAACTGGATGGCAGAAATGTTGCATGTGATTCAGAAAGCATCAAACTGAGTACTCTAAGGAGAGGAAGGAAAACTCTTTCTCCGCTGTCACCTGACAAATGCCTTCACTCAGGAATTTTGAATGAAAACAATTGTACGATATGAGTAGTTTTATGTTAGCATAAACTTCATGTTTTAATATTTTTTACTTTTTCTTGTGATTATTTTTCTTTGTTATAAAAAAATTCTAGATTATCAGCAATATATTTTTGGAAAAATCTTAACCATGCCATTTATAAGGTTTCTATCCTTAAATTTATTTTCTGGTTCCCTTGGAATAAGTGTTCCACCATTGGTTTTATGAAACATAAAATCAAACAGTATTTGTTTGTACATACTTTTCATTGGTGCCAAATATCCCCTTTTAGAAACAATTGCTACAAATATTGGTTTCATAAATGTTATGGATTGAATATGAGGTATCTTCCAAAAGCTTCTGTTAATGCAGGAATATCCATTGGTGAAATGATTGGATTGGAAGAGCCATAAACTAATCAGTACATCCTAGTTTGAATGACTTTCATGGTAACTGTAGGAAGGTTGGGGAAGGTGGATCACTGGTTACCTATACAGAACAGGTTGCTCAACATATGGTTCTTTCCCCTCCCTTTTACCACCTCGCTATCTCCCCATCTTTCTCTCTGCTTCGTGACCCCACCATAAACTAAGCAGCTTTCCTTCATTGGGACTTTTCCCCCTGATATTCTGCCTGACCATGTTCCCAGAGCATTGGAGTTGGCCATCTATTGACTAAGGCCTATGAAACTACGAAACAAAATAGAATTTTCTTCCTCTAAGCTATTCTTGGTATATTTAGTCACAACAGTGGAAATCCAACTAAAGCAGCACATGGTACTGAGAAGTAAGGTTGTGGCTGTGGCTAAACTGACCATGTGATTCAGAAGCCTGTGGAGCTGGTTTGCAAGAGGAATTTTATAAAGTTTAGAGATGAAAGCTTGAAAAAATTTAGAATTTTGTAAGTAGACTTCAATGAGCAATTTAAATGGGAGTTCAGAAAAACAGAATGGTAATAGGAATGCAGACTGTGTACCTGAGTCTCAATTTCAGAGGAAACTGAGAAATTTTCAGGAATTGACTAGAGGATACTCATGTTATATTCTGTCAAAGAACTTATAAATATTTGTATATATTTGCCCAGACTCTGAAACTTTGTGTGAGGATGAATTTAAAAGTGATGGACTAACTAACCCGGTGGAGGAAATTTGACGGCAGTCAGTGGTATTTGGTCAGTGGCATGATTATTACTAGCAGCTTTCATCCAGGTTTAATTTGAGAGTAAGGGAAGAGAGCAGAGAGAAAGAATTTTAAAAACTTGCAGTTTGGTAGGAAAAGCGAATATAAAGCTGAGACCACGGAAAGTGTGCCTCTGCAAGAGGTTATAGCTCCTAAAGAGATTCTAAGCACTTTGGATAGAGACCATAGGAATGATGCCTTGAGAACATCTCAAGAATTTTCAAGACCACACCTGTTGTAGGCTCAGGGATCTAGAAGGAAAAATTGCTTTGAGAAGAGGTCATGGGATCATCCTCCTTGCACAGGGGGACCTAGTAAGTTTTTTCACTATGATGAGCTGCACAGGCACTCAGAGGGCATAGAAACTGTGATTCCATGGGATCAAGGTAATAAATATATGATCTGGCAGCAGACCTTGGTGCCATCCATTGCTGCTTGTTTCACAGGAAGAGAGAATGCTGAAGTTAAGGGGTCATGGACATTTCTGCCAAGTCAATTTACCATGCAAAGTATAGCAAGGCCAGAGTCCCTGTGGGCTGCCCTTGAAAGACTGAAGCATGAAGCTATGAAGGTAAAGCCAAAGCTGGCCTGGAGAGCTGAGGAATTATGATACATCATTAATGTGTATTGTCTGCCAAGAATAGCTACTGGCCATGGAGAAAACCAGGCAGAAAAAAAATAGCTCATGTGACAAATCTTAGGAATAGAGTTTAAAAACCTTGTAAATAGCACATCATGCCATCATGTGTCTTAGACACTGTAAGCAGAGTTGTAGGGGTAGATATGGGACCACTTTTCTTGGCTGGATTTCAGTGTTGTTTTGTCCCCATTTCTTTCTTCTATGCCCCTATTTCTCTTATATGGAATGGGAATGTTTATTCTACGTCAGTGTATATTAGATACATGAAACTTGTTTTGAGTTTTACAGGGATTATGTTCAAGAGTGTGCCTTGAGTCCCAGAGAAAACTTTGTACATGGTCAATGCTAAAATTGTTAAGGCTGTGGAACTCTTAGGAATAGACAAAATACAGTTTGAATTGAGATGGGTATGAACTTTTGAGGGTCAGTGGTGGATTGTTATGGATGAAATGAGGTGTCTCCCAAAAAGTCCTGAAAAGAGATATTCAGATAAAGTGAGTGGATTGTGAGAGCTATAACCCAATCAGTCCATTCTAATTTGAATGAAGGGGTGGTAACTATAGGTAATTGGGACATGTGTAGAGGAAAAAGATCACTGGAAAGGTTCTTATTCCTATGTCCCTTTTCTCTCTCTCTCTCTCTCTCTCTCTCTCTCTCTCTCTCTCCCTCCATTCTGACTGAGCATTTTTTCTTATACTGGATACTTCCTCCATGATGTGCTGTCTCAACTTGGGCCCAGAGCAATGGATTCTGTCCTGTATGGACTGAGAACTCTGAATCCTTTAGTCAAAATAAATTAATTTGTTCTCATTGGGTATTTAGGTCATAGCAATGGAAAAAGTTATGTCAAATAATAAGTATTGGCACTTAATTACTAAATGATATTGAGTTAAAATAGAGCAAAACATTTCCACACAACCAGAACTATAAGACAACTTACATATAATATCTGTGAAAGAAAAATGATAATAATAATAAAACAATACCTTGGAACCATTTGTAGGTTGTAATGTCTGTAATCAAACTTTCATACAGGTAAGTGTCAAAAAGAAGACAGAAAAAGATGACATTTACTTTGGAACTATCGCAGAAATCTTACTACCTATGTAAGTTTTTTTGGCTTTTCAGATCTAATTTTTCACTTACTTGATTTTAATTCATCTGCCTAAGTAGTTGCCTAAGTATATCAAGATGATGCCAACAACATATAAAAAAAAAGGATATACAACTTAGAAAGGGAATTTTGCCTATAACAGGTCGTTGGATAATCTCCCAATATCTGCTATTATATCTGTGGCATTAAAGTCTATTGGCTAATAAAAGCAAACTATAGCCAGGCATAGTGGCCCCCAACTGTAATCTCAGCAGTTGAGGAGACTGAGGCAGGAGGATCACAAGTTCAAAGCCAACCTCAGCAACTTAGCGAGGCCCTAAGCAACTTAGCCAGACCCTATCTTGGGATGGGGCTTGGTGGTAAAGTGCTCCCCTCTCCTCATGTCCAAGCACTGGTTACCCTCCAAAAAAAATCAAAGCAAAGCAAATCATATATGAACCTGTTCTAATCTTTTTGGGGGGATAGGTGGTGGGTATTGGGGATTGAAATCAGGGATAATTCCGTTTTAAGATATATATGCTCCATATATTTTATCATTATATGTGGCTTGCATTTTTACTTTCATATGGATGTAAGAAATAAAAATGTTTTTGAAAATCAAGTATTAAAAAAATGCAATGTCTAATTAATCAACACTTATAGAAGTTTTTTAAATGTGTATTTAAGAAATATTTTCTTATCTTAAAATATTCAGATTTTTCTTTTAGATTTTTTTCTTGAACAGAAATGGACAAACATTATATTAAAGAACTAAATAGTGAACATTTTACAGTAGTTTGGGTTCTTATGGTTACAAAGACTAAGGAATTCCAAAGTCTGCAGTTAGCAGACCAGAGACCCAACAGAGCCAATAGTGTAGCTCCAGCCTGAAATCTGTTGTCTGAGAATCAAGAAATCTGATAGGGCAAGTTCCAGTTCAAATCTGAGTTTGAAGGCAGGAGAGGATTAAAGCACAATTGAAGACAAAGAATAAGCTAATTCTCTCTTATTCAATCTTTCTGTTTTATTAAGTCTACCTTCAACAAATTAAATGAGACTCAACTACAATAGAAAAAGCAATTTCTTTTACTCACTGCACTGATGTGAATGCTAATCTCATTCAGAAAATTTCTCAAAGGTATACTCAGAATAACATAACTGAATGTCTTGGTACCCTTTGAGCCAGTCAAGTTGATTGTATAAAGTTAGTCACAAGTCCACTCCTTGGCACATATATTCAATATATCTTCTTAAACCATCCTTAATCTCCAAATAAAACATAGAAAATACTATCCTTCTGCTTAACATTATAAAATTATCCTGAGTAAAACTGAAAATATGATATCCCATAAGTTAAATGTTATGATAGATACATAGATTTCATATGATAAATCTACTCTTGCACTCCAATCTCCCCAAAGTCTTTGCATTCCTACCTCTATTTTAGTCAATACAGGCCCAGTATTTATAGGTTGCTCAATGTGGTTTACAGTTTAGTCCATGTTTCTGTCAAACAAACAAACAAAACTAGTAAGGCCCTTTCCAAGTCCCTGAGCTAAAACATTAAATTGTCTTTGGTTAGTAGGAGATACATACAATTTGACTTTATTTAATTTTATATTGTTTCCAACATTATTGTCACCTGCTTAGCTTCATTCCCACACATGATCTCTGAATTTCTGTCTGTATAAAGTTGAAAACCCAAGTCGTTATTCTGAAGTATAGTTCACATCTTCATGGTTATATTTTGTCCTTTAATTCAGGGTTATACTGAGACTTCAGGATAATTATAGTTCTAGGATAAAGAGGGGTGACAAAAGTGGGTCATAAGGAGAATCAGAATTTTCTTGAATAGAAACTATCTCAAGAAAGGACTTCACAGATCACAGTTGCCTCAGGTTAATCCACCTCAAGTGGATTAAAACAAATAAACAAACAAACAAACAAACAAAAAAACACTACCCTTGGGTTTGAAGAGATGTTTTTATCAGGAAAGAAGTTTCATTGAATTTAGAGGTTCAATGTCTCTAGTCTCATGAGAGTATTCCCACACATAACTTACAGTATCCCCTTATTTCCCAATTAATGCCTTGCTCTTACCTGTGGTCATCCTATAAATCTGGGAGTTTAACTTGGCAATGTAATTCAGCCACTTGCAGGGTGAAATTATGCTTTGAATTTAAATTCCTGAGCTCAACTTTTTCTTTCACCACTTTATCCAGAGATATTAGGAAAAACCAGCTGAACTATTTTGAACTTTAGCACTCAAAAAAGTTTATAAAAGGTATTCAAAGTCACGATTTCTTTGGTTTTTTTTTTTAATAATTAATTGATTAGGACCATGCTGTAAAGATATTTCATGTACTTCTATTGTCAGATCACACCATGAAACTATCAGCTCTCCTTTCTACTAAAAGTAGTCTGTAATAAACTTACATCTATAATAGATTTACATCACATTAGAGATCCAACTTCAAATACAATTCTGAAAACATGTCCTTAAATTCTGTTCCACTAGAACTATTCTCTGCCAAATCTGTTTGATTGGACTCTACAGGGGAAACTGAATGATATTTGGGGTGTGTGTGTGTGTGTGTGTGTGTGTGTGTGTGTGTGATTTATTATAAGAAATTGGCTCTGAAGTTATACAAGTTAAATATTCCCCAAATCTGCAGTTGGCCAATTTGAGATTAAGGATAATCAATGTTACCGTTCTAGTCTAGTTTGAATATCTGAGAATTAGAGAAGTTAATGTCCTGAGTTTCAACACAAGTCCAAAGGAAGAAGTATGGCTATATTTAAGTATAGCTTAAATGGAGTGAATTGGACATAGTAAAGTCTCTTATTTTTTAAACCAGGTCTTTAACTGGATGAGGACCACCAATATTGGACTAGGCTATTTGCTTTATTGTACCAACACAAATGTTAATCTTGTTGTGGGGAGCCTCTTCAGAGAACACCCCGAATTCAAATCAAAGAGAGCTTCATTTACCTGGCCGGGAACTATCACCCATGCATAGAGACTGAAGCTCTATGGGAGAACAGCAATTTCCTGGCCTGTGTCCTGGGAACTTAAAAACGAAAACCACAATTCAGGGACTTTTCTTACCATCATAGAAGTAAGCCATTCACAGAAATTGAAACAATAGGAAGCAGGGTCTGGGAGCCCTAAGCACTACTGAAATTTTCCAGTTAGCAAGCAGGCAAGTAAGGAAGCTAGAAAAAGGCAATGAGCTTTGCAATTCAGTTGACCACATTCCTGGGTTCAAGCAGGTGCTAGACAGTGGTATCCTGAAGTTGGGGGTGGGGGTCGGTGGCAGGGGTGAGAATCTATTTCAAAGTCATGTAGACCCACAAGTGCACTCAAACCCAGGATGTAGCTCACCATGACCGTTGCTGCAACCTGAGTAAGGTACAATTTGTGGGGTACAAAGTACAGAAAAACAATTTTTATAAGAAAGCAGCTTTCTTTTTTTCTTTTTTTTTTTTTATTTCAATTAGTTACACATGACAGTACAATGACCTTGACATATCATACATATGAATCAGATGGGATATAATTTTTCTGAGTGTAAGATTGCAGAATCACATTAGTCATCAGTCATGTATATACACACAGTAATAATAATGTCTATTTCATTCTATTACCCTTCCTTTCCCTGCATCCTCTCCCCTCCCATGCTTTCATTTCAGTTTCTCAGAGACAGGTCTTGTAACAGTTTTTATGGAAGGCAGCAAAATGGAGTCTTAGGCCTGCCTATGACAGTTCTTGTTTAATAATTGTCTTATCTCACTTATATCTTTAATCTATAGTTTTACTAATCTATAATCTATAATTTACACTCTTACTGATTTTATTGATTAGTCTGCACCACAACAATCTCATTCATAAATGCTCTCACAGACACACTCAGAAAAATGTTTCACCCTACTTCTATCTGGGCATTTTTTGGTCCAATGATGTTAACACATAACATTAATCATCACAGATAGCTGTAATTTTATATATTGAATATGAACAATAAACCACTGGTGTTTCTTGTCTATATACAAGATCTTGAATTCTTGGAGGAGCATATTTTTTAAAAATTTACCTTTTTTTTTTTTTGAGGGGGACAGTTACTGATAATAGAATCAAAAACTGGTTCACTCTCAATCTATATCCCCAGAGTTTTGTTTTGTTTTGTTTTGTTTTTCCATTTTGGGACTGAGTCTCACTAAATTGCCCAGGCTGGCCTCAAACTTGCAATCCTCCTGCCTCGGCCTCCTGAGTTGCTTAGAATACAAGTGTGTGTCACTGTACCTTGCTGGAACAATATTAATTGCAGTGTAAAATAAAGGTAGACTGAAATATTTAATCAGGTATTTCAAAATGTTCTGTTTTTAGACATCTATAAACTGATAATTTTAGGACTTAAAAAGAAACTTGATTCTAGATACATGTTTCTTTGTTGGTAAATTATTTTAACTAGCTCAAAGATTATTTTGATATTTTCTAGGATGGATAGGGCATATAAAATAGTGTTGTAAAATATCTATTTTTTTCTAATTGCATACTGTGATTTAGAGTACTAAATACTGAAACCACATTATTGGTAATGAATTCTTGAAAACACAAATTATGTTATTTGGGGCAAGGTTAATTTAAAGAATTTCTAATTATTTGAAATATATTGTAGATATCAACAGAGTTCTGGAATTCCACAGATGATGTTTAAAGAAAAAGTAGGTTCTTTTATACACTGACCTATTTATATATAAGAAGTACTTATTTTACTTTATAATTATAAAACATTAACATTTAAAATGGATTTAATTTAAAAATCAGTGACTGTCTTTTAAAACAAAGGAACTCATTAATAATTATAAAAAAGGTTATGAACAAGTTATTAATTTGCTTCAATATTTAGGAATTGTAATTCACGTAGTACAGTATTTTAGATATTTAAACACATTAAATTTTTTTATCTGAATCACTTAATATAAATAGTATCATAAAATTTTCATTGTATTTTTAAAATAAAATACATTGTTTTCATGTTTGACTTTAAATATTATAGTGTGAAAAATGTACAATTTATGAAAAGCTAATTTTATCTCCAAAATCCATGTAGTGTCCTGTATAATTCTCAAAGTGTTTTAACTTCAGAAATCCAAATAAAGAGGAATCACCCCAGGGATAGTGGTGCACATCTGTAATCCCAGTGATTTGGAAGGATGATGTAGGAGGACCCCAAGTTTAAAACCTGCCTGGAAAACGTAGACCTGTCTCAAAATAAAATAAAAAATGATGTGGGGATGTAGCTCAGAGGCAGAATACACCTGGTTTCAATCCCCAGTACCCAAAAGAAAAAAGAAATAAAATAATAATAAAAGAGGAATCACCATCATAGTAGGAATCAGAGACTCTTGTGTAAAATTCTTTTATCTTCAGACAGTTAGGACAAATGATAATAATAATAATAATAATAATAATAATAATAATAATAATAATAGCAAAGCATAATATCTATTATAATTTTAGAGATAAAAGGAAAATTTTTTCTAATTTCCTATCATTTGTCTCTTTTCTGTCTGTTGACAATGGAGACCACTTTGTTTCTGAAAACTTTTGTACCCTCTTGGCTTCCTGAATTTTCTTCTATCTCTGTTACTCTTGATTTTTAGCCTCCGTCTCTGTGTTCACAGACTCCATCTATACAATGTTTGCATAAATTCTTTTTTTTCTTTTGCTTTCTTCAATTGACTGCAGACTCCCTATGTACTCACTCCTGAAAAATAGTGATCACTCCAAGTTTGATTTAAGCTCAAGTCATATGTCTATTGTGCAGTCCAAATATTAAAATCCACACATGAATTGATAGCAAGTACCTGAAAAACAATAAGATTTATTTTCTTAAAAATTTATCCTCATTTATTTCCCATCTTTGCTTATTTATTTAGAATCTTCCATAACTTTCTTTTGAAATATAATTAAGGGCTGTGATTTTAAATTTTAAAATCTTTTATATTCATCTCCTTCTATTTCTGCTTACATTATACCAAACCTCACATTTTTTGCAAGATTTTGTTAAGTTTCTGAATTAAAATGACTTCTTTGCACTAGTTGGCTAGTTTTGTGTTCTCAAGTTACAACATTTTTTTTCTGTAAATAATCATGGAATATTATGCTTTTCTTTAATACTTACATCATATCTTTATATTTAATATGAAATTAATATTGTAAGTAGTAGTAAATACAATTAAAATAATATCATGATTTATAAAATATAAAGTTATTTAATACATGTCATTTTTCAGTTATTTCATAATAAATTGTCTTTTAATTTAAGATATTACAAAAAAATCTTCAAAATTCAGAAATGATAGCATCTACGTTATTGCTGTAACTTTGCCACAGTTTAATTATGAAACTGTATGAAAGTAAGTTAATAAACTTTAGTGATCTCATTTGAAAAATGAACAAGCATCTTGGATGACTTCATATATTCCTTCCAGCTCCAAAGTTCTGTAATTCTGTTTGTGAAGAGATTGAAGTCCAGTCATGTGCATTAGAAAAGAAAAAAAAATCTATCAAATATTCTAGGTATCCAGTAATAGTCATGCTTAAATTCAGTAATCAAATTGTATTCACTGAAGTGTTCAAATATCTTTGGTTAATTTAGTGAGGATGTAGACTGAAAAAGATATTTCACCTATTTCTTTGCTCATTATTGAACCACTGTAGCTTTCTTCAGGTACTACTTGGGTAAATGAATCTCATCTTTTCTCACATCTATCCAGAGCGCTGTGTCTCAGTACTAGCAAACTAGATTAATTCAGTACTTTACTATTTTTACTACCTAATATTTTATATTCAGCATGTCTCCAATGGAGTAAAACTAGATCACATATAAAACCAATCCTATCTGAGTAATTTTACACTGTCATGCTTGAGAATGCAAGAAATAACCGGAAAATGAATGTTATAATTCACTTTTCCCCTTGAAGAAAATTTTTAACACAATCACTTATGAATATCATTTTAAAACTTTCAGTTAATCCTCAAGTAAGTTTCTGAGAGCTGTTTTCTGCTTTCTGTATGTATATGCAAAGCGCAATGCCACAATTGCTGTAATTGATTATTTGCAAATTCATATACCAGGGAACCACAAATTCTACCAGAGCTAGAATGCGGTTATTGCAAGATCTACTATCATTTTGAAGCTAAATGTAGGATAAAAGAAAATGGATAGATTTTTAAAATGGAAAACAACAAAATATAAATGAATGAAGAGGGAGAGACATTAATGAGAATAGAAAAAAAAAGCAAAAGCCCACTGAAAAAATATAAGAGATATGAAAGTCCACTTGTGTTATGGATATCTGGGATAATAAGTAAATTACCTATAATAAGAAAACAAAAAGGCATTTATTGGTAAAAGGACTCCTACTATCAAGGTTCAGTGAATCAGAATAACTATAGATGAGAATGATAACCTGCAGTACCAAAAAAAAAAAAAAAAAAAAAAAAAAAAAAAAACAGTGTAAGTCCAGCAAAAAATTAATTGGAAGCATCTCAATTAGGAAACACTAGTGGCTGCATGAAGTGAGTTAACTTCAGGTATGTATTTCTAGTCTATTTGATAAGTGATCATGCTTCATTCCATGGTCAGGCATATTTAACTAGTGCATTTGTGGCTGAGAAAACATTTGTGATTTAGCCTATTATACATATGTTAGAGATTACCTAATCAATTAATTCATACACTAAACTAGTTTTAGATGGTTTGGGAATTGTCTCAGTTTAAACATTATAGTTTGGTTTCTTAAATGGAGTTATCATGTATGGCCATATATTTAAAAATTGGCAATCGATTTTTATTTTAAATTTCTGTCCACGTTAATTTACCCTTATAGTCAAGGAGTTTAATAAACAGTGGTCGATGAGGTAATGAATTAGACTGATATTAAGTAAGAAAAATATTCCTAATGATACTGATTTCTAGAATCATTGAGAAAAATTAAAATTAAAAAATCAGTAACAAAGAGTTGCTCTCCAGTTTATTTGAAATTTCATACTCAAAGTGGTCTCATTCAATATTTCATTCCACTGGGTTTTATTGAACTTTTCCAAAATGTGAACTTTCTATCATTTGTTGTTATTTAAAAACAGGAAGTGATATATGATTTTTATACTAAGACATAGTTGAAATCTATTACATTTATATAGATTTTTAAAAATTCTTCCAATTATAAAGGGATTTTTCAAACATATATTATTAAAAATATAATGCTTAGAGACATTCAAAATGTCCATGAATGAAAGAATGAATGGATAAACTAATTGTAAAACATCTATATAAAAATATTACTCAGTAATAAATATATGTATAGTGATTATTACATGGATGATGGAGGTATATAATTTCTAGTGTCAACTTTGGTCCAAAAGTGGATCATTGCATGAAGAAAATGTTAGAAACCTGCTCATTTCTTCTGATTTTTTTTTGTCAGTTAAACTTTAATATGTTTTGGCAACAATAGGTTCACACCTTGACAGTGGATCATGATGGCTTTAAATCAATAAAGATTCTTATGTTCTTTCTCTTTTTATTCCTTGCTCCTAAAACTAAGCATGAAATCTGGTTCTAACCAATAACATGTAAAGGGAAGCCTTAAAATGATGGGGGTTTGGAATAACTTTTGCCTTCTTGGTAAAAGAAAGAGAGATGCTGACACAACTTTCTCTGAACACATTTTATTCTTGACTAATACCTGGTTTGTAATATTTGAATTTGATCATTTATCATGCAAACACAAGTAATATAATCTAAAGTCATTTGCAAAAATATTGTTGAGTTGCAGAAACACTATTATTTGCTATATATAGACAGATTTTTAAAAAATATTATTCTTTAATTAAACCACTATCAATTTTGGATTTGGGGATTTTTCTCCACAGTCCAAAGAATTTTTCCTAATTTAATCACTGAAGTTTGGCAGAGTGTTAATATTACAACACTGGCATTCAAATTCTCCTGTATATTTAAATATGTTTACTAAATATGTGGCTCCTGATTGTGATTTAGCTTTTATGAATCTCTTGAGGAATCCAGGCTTTTCTCACATTATTCTCATGTGACCAATGCATTTATGAGCATCTTAACTCCTAATTTTAAATAGACTTCCTGTGGTTATTGATATACAACTGAGTTTAAAGTGTTTTTTTATTGTTTTGAAATATGTTTTCTGTTGTAAGATTTTTTTCTATCTATGTTTAAATAATGTATGAATGAAGAGGGATGACAAATGAATTGATAAGCTAGAATTATTCACTTATTATTATCCCAAGCCTCCCCTTTACCATTGTTCCTTTATGTAGTTTGAAAAAAAAAAAGTGGTTGAAGTTAACAATGGAATTATCAATGAACCAAATTCAACAAGCCACCTTGCTTTATGTAAGAAAACAGAAAGTTTTCAGTTTAAAATAAAAGACTAGCACATGAAACTTGTACTTGAAGCGTTGAACAATTTTTTAAGCAAGTCCTAACTCACAACAACTTAGACAACGTACATCAGTGTTAATAGTTCATATTCGGGGCACCTGTGTGTGTGTGTGTGTGTGTGTGTGATCATGTATGTATGTTCTTAGTTGTGTTCTGTCCAGTAAATGGACATTTTGGTTATTGTCCACATGCTACTATTATTTCAAAATATGAATTTGTACTTAATTTACTTGAAAATGCCCAATATTTTGTTTAATTTCTAAATATTTAATTTGATTCACTTATTAGTTTCTCATATTTTTGAATTTTTAGTCATTTATAACAATTTCAGTCTCAATATATTTAATTATGCATAAGATAATTCTCTTTGATGATAAATGTTCAACATACATGCATTTCATTATTTGATTAATTAATATAATATCATGAATATGCTGTACTTCTATAAAGGAATTCATGGAAAAATATTAATATTGATCAACATGCATAATTATGATGTGAACTAAAATAGAAAACCTAAACTAGGCATTAGATTTAAATTTTGAAAATATAATTTTGGCAATTTTTCTTACATAAATAAAGGCTTGGAACGAAGAGACCAATATAGCTAAACTTTTTCAAATTTTATCAATGATATTATTAATACTGTGACATATTTACTCAATAAACTTATTTCTCAAAAGAAATGGAAAGAACATTTACATATATTAAATAAACCTTGATTTTTTCATGTGCATAATAATGAAAATAAGTTTTGGAAAATCTTTTGTCAAAGTTCTTTGTCAAGATTATAATGACTCCTGTTTGCTGCACTAATCATTAAAGTAATTATAAAAGGATAAACCTTTATTGGTAATCTATATCTGTCAAGGAACCTTGTTGATTTAACTGAACAACAATGACCAAAAGATATTCATTTTGCTGAACTAAACATTTGTAGTTAAATCACATTATTGAAAAAAGACTAAACATTAATTAGGTGTAAATTATGGATTATAGAGTCCTCATTTTATTGAGTTAACATCAAATCTTAACAGTCATTCAGGTAGAATGCTCATTTGTTAATGAGGTTTATTAATTGGTGATTCTATTCAGTGCATGCTCTTCACTGGTTCTTCTAACAAAATAATATGTCAGAAAAATTTATATTCTCATCATTATTTAAATATAGTTCTAAAATTCTTCTCAAAGACCATTCTACAGAGGACTTCCCCTACTGACTTTCCATATGAAAATATTTTCCTGAATGTTAAGATCCTATGATGAATTTTCCAAGAGAGAAATTGTAATGTTACATCATTAAGTCCTCTCAATAACATGAAATAGATTAATTTGTCAACTGTATTTCCTAAACATGGAACATACCTTTGGCACACTTTGAGTTTTGCTCAAGGTGAGAGAGAGCAATTAAATTTAATTTTATTACATATAGATTTCCAGTTTTCCCGGAACCATTTGTTGAAGAGGCATTCTTTCTTCCCATGTATGTTTTTGGCACCTTTGTCTAGTATGAGGTTAATTGTATTGATACGAGTTTGCCTCTGTGTCTTCTGTTCTGTTCCATTGGTCTTCATGCCTGTTTCGGTGCCAATATCATGCTGTTTTTCTTACGATAGCTCTGTAGACTAATTTAAGGTGTAGTATTGAAATACCTTCTGCTTTGCTTTTCTCACTAAGGTTTGCTTTGGCTATTTTGGACCTATTATTTTTCCAAATGAATTTCATGACTGCTTTTTCTATTTATTTCTATGGAGAACATCATTTTAGATACCTTGTTTATCATTTTTATAGCATCCCATTCTAATTTCTATCATTGCATTAATCAAACTATTGTGCTTATCAATTTGCTTGTATTTATTTTTGGAATTGTGAAAATCACCTTTTATTTTTGTATATCCATCAACTTGAAGAACTATATTAATACATCATAAGCATTCAACATATTTTTTGTAATAAAATATTGATACAGAAAAATTCATTGAGTTATGCCAAAACTAAATACCCAATGGTATTATATGCTTGCCATAATTTTTAGCCACACCTAGTTATCATATTTACACAAGGTAAATAGTTTCAGGTATGCTAATATAAATAACAATAAGATTATAGTGACAACAGTAGCTCATATTTATTGAAGTAAATCTACTGGGGTATTGTGCTAAACACATATATATTCATGGCTTCTCCAGAAGGTTTGAATTTATGATTCCTTGATTAGTGAAATTAGTTTTCCCTTTCATTCTTGAAGAGTATCTGTAAAATAAATATTATGTTTTATTCTATTAATGACCTGATATTTTTACTCAGGGCTATTTAAACTTACTATGCAGTATGTCTGACTTTTATTTCATTCACTTCAGGATCCTAATGTTTTCTGCTGGTTAATTTGGCACATCTTCAAGTACTCTTGAAAAATGACTGTACTTCACTTTTTCTTTTTCATTTTTGACCTGTCTAACTAAAGATAACCAGCTCTCTTCAACCCCACAGAGTTTAATATTTTAAGCATCTACAAATAAAAGCATCATTTTTCACCTTGGGAACCTATTTGAAAAGAATCTTTAGCATATCCAAAATTAGTGAAGATAATGTATTTGAATATTGAATACTTTTCACTCATTCAAATCATATTCATTCAAATAATTTAACACTTATCACATCTTAGGTACCCTCTAGCTGCTGCTTAAGCTATATCAGTGAAAATATGGGTGAAGAGAAGACTCACATATTTATCCTCCTGTATGTTTATATTTATTTGAGATAAATACAAAAATTTTTAACATACATCAATTATCTGATCATTGTAAGTGCCATAAAGAAAAAATTGAAAGTAATAAAATAACGAAAAATGTGAAACATTCATTTTAGTTGTGGACACCTACAAAAAAAATGTAGAGAAGAACTTTCAGTAAAAAGAAAGAAAGACAGAAAAAAACTTTTATTTGAAAATAAGTGAAAAAGAGGATTGCAACCCAGAACAAATTTGCACAGGTTTGAATGGACTCTGTTTTGCCCAAGGACAAAAGGAAAGTTTGAAGTTTTATTCGGAAAAAAGAAAAGGTATAGAAGGTGCTATAAAAGAAAGTTAATTGTCAACCTATTACACTACATGAGAGCTTATGAGCTGATTAGCAAATAGGTGTAATTAGTAAGTAAAACTATTCTTTTATATTGATTTATTATAATAATTATACATAATTGTGGGATTCCTTGTTACATATTTGTTCATGCACATAACTTAATATGGTTCATTTTATTTTCCACTACCTCCCCTTCTCTTTTATTGGGTTGGCTTTCAAGACAGTGTTTAAGACAAGGTTTTTTTTGTGTTTGTTTGTTTGTTTGTTTTTTACATGTTGGACTGTTCTTGTGCTGCAAGCTGTCCATAAACTGTACTTTGGAAAATAAATTCTTATTATAGTTTCTGTTATCAGAGCCCTGTTTTCAGACCCTTTTCAACTTTTTTTTTTCCAGAATTTGACACAGTGGCTCTCCAGTTTGACTCTGATGATTTCATCTAGGAAAAGCACATCTGAAAAGAAAAAATTTAAGAGAGACCTACAGCAGGAGAGGAAAGGAGCCCTGCAGATATCTGGGAAACACTGTGTCTACCAGAAGAAAGAGCAAGCAGAAAGCTCTAAGTAGGAGTACTTGTTACCCAGGAAAATGTTGCCCTATACAGTCTCTAAACAGAATGTTTCTTATGTTCTTTTTGATTAAGGCAAAATTGACTCCTGGACTGACTTTGTGTTTTTCATCTTAAAGACCCGTTATATTTCTTTATTTTTAATTTACATCATATTGTCATAATTTGTTTTCTAATAATGATATAACTACTATTATAATATAATGAACATTAAGTAAAATTATAGCAGTTATGTATCTTCAACAGTGAATGCATGTTTCCAGAAGAAGGATGTAGTTTACTATACATAAAAAGTTTAATTTCTACAAATGCAATCCCCTTAATTACATTGTGGAGGAAAATACTTTTGGCATCACATTTTGTGTAAAGAAAAGGCTCAAAAATCTGATACATTTTCTGAATTTTAAAAAATTATACACTGAGGGTGTTGACACAGTATGTATTTGGAACTGTACTACAAATGACAGATTAGAATTTAAGTGAGACTTTTGCCTTCATAATCCATCAAGGCAGAATCAGAAAGAGATAAAATATGGTATATTATATGGACAGAGTGCACAATTTGAGAACAAAAGTGAAACAGCAGTATGGTAAATAAGCATTTGATGTTTCTCATGAAGTTCATCTGTATGTGAGTGAGACACAGGAATGGATCCAGATCAGAGATGGGTAGAGAAAAACAATGACCAGAACATACAGAAAGGGACCACAGAATTTGGTTTATATGGGAATTGAAGACTCTCAGGAAAATTTGTCTGAGCTAATTAATTCAGTTTGCCACCACTCAAGAGCAGGGACTTCTACTACTTACAGTGATGAGGAATCCAAAATTTTGAGCAGTTAGGTGATATTCTATGTTTTATGAAGAGCATTTTGTCTCTGCAGGGAATAAGTTGCAAAAACAATAAACTGATCTAAGGATAATTATTTGTAGTATTTTTTTTAAGTAGTGCAGGAGAGAGATCATAGAAAAGCACTCATCTCATGTTTGAACATTTTATTTGCATTGTTTTTTCCTTTGCTTTTATTTAACCAATAAGAGAACATGTTCTATTTTTTCCACACTAAAATAACTTAAAATATCTGTGTGTTAGTTTATGAATGAGTTTTAGTTTTCTACTAGGCATTGATTATAGAACTAAAAACACAATGAAGAGTTAATAAGTACATTCCATGTATTAGACTTTTTAACAACATTGAGAAACGTATTTGGGGGTGGCTTTTTCCCTTTAATTTTCTAATTACTGACAAATAGATTTTAAGACACAAAATATTACTCTATGATTATGTTAAATTTACAAATATAATTATATGGTTAGGATTAATTATTTTAATTATAATCAACTGGCTTAATACATTTTGCTACCAAAGAGACAACCTCTTTTTATAATATGTTAAAAATGGAGAAACATATACCAAAATAATCATTATGTTAAAAATATTCATTGAATATTCATTATGTTGTGTTACAAACTAGGTATTAGAAATACAATAGTTAGAAAAGCCAATTCTCTGCCTTCAATAAGTTTACAGTAAGAGGAATAAAATAAGAAAGTATTTCCATACAGATAAAGTTTTTTTAAGATATAAATATGAGAACAGTACTCAAAATGATTAATGAAAGATTTTAAAATTGCATTTGAGAGTAATACAAACAAAATGTGGTCTACGTTCTGTAGATATCAGATCAATTAATGTCTGAAGACCAATCATGATATAAAATTTACTTTCACAAGAAATAATAGTAGCAAATGATTTTTAAGTACTAATATTTGTTAACATCTAACATTTTTTTTTCATTTATTTCTCTCAGTATCCTAATGAGGTAAGATCTATTATTATTTCTGCTCTGCAGGGAAGGAAACTGAAGCCCAGAGATATTAGACAACATCCTCCAAATAAAGGGATGGTGGTACTAGTTATACTTTTGTCAATTTGATTCAAGATAAAAATGCTCTATTTCACTTTTCTGCAGAGGCAATAGATGTGTTATACTGGTTTATTGAACATTTTGGTTAAAAATACATCAAAGATATTATTTAATGAAGTCAACTTTTGACATCTACAATTCCATTTGATTAATCTATTCTAAAATAAAACAAATGGCAGTTTTGAGGCAGATTCACCAATAACTTGACCAAATTTAAACAGACATTCTCAAGTTTCATGATATTTTTATTTTTTATATTTTTTTAGTTAGAACTTTTTTTTTAACTTTTAACATTTTACAAAATAAAAAGAATGAATTTTAAAAGCCCCCTGAATCTTCTCTTTATGTGTAATATTTTCATGATGTATTCAGTTCAATTCGACACCTATTGGTAATTTGTACATTGGGAAAATGAGTTGAAAGTGTTTGGGCATTTTCCCGAACCCTATGGAACTGACAATCAAAAAGCATAACTTTCCTCAGAAAGGTGTGAAAGAAAAGGCTCCAGGGAAATTTGCCTGAGCTAATTAATTCAGTTTGCCACAATAATGTTGCAACACTCACATTGTAAGCCTTCTTTTTGAAAATTAGATGTTAGTTTTGAAGTGTTAATGTATTAAAATGAATGCAAATTATCCCAAATAGTCACTAGCTAGTATGGATTTTCATTTAGTTACAACAGTTACAGATTTTAGAGAATCAAATATGCAAAAGTTGAGTGATCTAAGGAAAAAATTGTTAGACATGATAAACTGAGTTATTTTATCTGAACATATCTAGATGAAACAAGTTTCATTAAGATGATTTGTGCTAATGTAAATTAATAAGATGCAGCAGAGTGTGGTGATGCAGGCTTGTAATTGCAGTGATTTTGGAGTCTGAGGAAGGATGATCACAAGTTCAAGGCCCTTCTCAACAACTTAGATAGTGTCTCAAAATAAAAATTGAAAAATTGAAAAGGCCTGGTGATGTAGTTCAGAGGTAAAGCACAAGGATATAACTGAAAATTAAACTGTGCTAAAGCACAGCAAAGTTTTTTAGTGAGACTAAAATGTATTTGGTTTTGATTTTGTTTTTAGTTACTCAGGCAAAAAATAATAATAATAATCACTTCAAAAGTATGCTACCAGTTCAAGAACTGAGGATATCATAAGATGATTTCTCATAGCATTCTGTTAAAATTATGTGAAACAGTTAATCTAAATATCATTAATTTTTACAATAAAAATAGTAAAAATTTTCAATCTATCATTACTTATTATTTGGTGGGAATCAGACATGTAATTGAAGTTCTTGTTTTAGGGATAGATAAAATTGACTTTGCTTAGTTTTATATATTTAAGGTGTATGGCAGGCATGATGTACTGGAATATTTTTATATAGTGAAATGGCATTTGCAGTAAATAAAATAAACTTATCTCTTTACATAGTTACTTTTTGTTGTTGTAAGAGTGCCTGAAATCTGCAGCCTTAGAAAATTTCTATTTTGTAATATATTATTATTAACTATAGTCATCACACTGTATATTCTATCTCTGGAATTTTACAGTGCACATGACTGCAAATTTGTACTCCTTGATTTACATCTCTTCTTTCCCACCTCTAGTCCCAAAACTTCCACTACTTGTTCCTGGTAATAACCATTCAATTCTTGATGCCCATGTATTTCAACTTTTTTAGATTGTATAAATAAACGAGATCATGCAGTATTTTTTTTATTTTACTTGACACAATGTTTTCCAGGTTTACATAAGTTGTCAGTTGTCAAAAACAGTCAGATCTTATTTTTCAAGTCTAAAAATGTTCATTTATATGTGTGTATATGTAAGTATGCACATATTTTTATGCATTTATATACACTCATATATGTACACACACATATATGAGTTCTATGCTTTCAGGTGTTATGTTTAGGTAATTAATCTATTTTGAGTTGATTTATTTTTATGGTGCAAAGTAAGGATTCAATTTCATTCTTTTACATGTTCAGATTTCTCAATAAACATCAAATAAATGTTATCCCATCATGTGATCTTCTTGCCCTTGTCAAAAAGTAGTTGACTGTATATATGCTTAGGTTTATTTCTGTCCTCTAATACATTTAATTATTCTATGTTTGTTATGCTTATTTCTAGCTTACATATTTTAATTTGTACATTAAAAAATCAATAGCTGTATGTATTAATTGGGTACATGCACTGTTTCAATACATGCATATAATTATGTTAAATTACATTAGGTTGTACATATAAATTTCATGCAACTCTGATCATCTTTTTATGATTAAGACATTCAAATCCTTTCTTCTAGCCAGTACCATATTCTTCAGTACTATATGTCTGTACTATCATTTTAAATAAGGAAATGTGTAGCTTTTCATTTTGTTTTGCTTTGTCAACGTTTTTTGACTATTGAAGATCCTTTGGAGATTATATTCATTTATATATATATATTTCTTTTCTGTTAAAAATGACACTAAAATTTTGATAGTGATTGCATTTAAATTATATATTACCTTGTTTAGCATGGACACTCATTCTAAAATTAAAATTTATTTCTTTGGAAATTTTATATTTAGTGTCCTTTGAGTTTCCTCAATTTGTATTTCTATTTTTGTCCCCATACTTGAGAAATTTTAAGATATTGCTTCTTTGAATAAGCTTTCTGTTCCTTTCTCTCTTCTTCTTTTTCTTGGACACTGACAATGTATATATTGGCCTATTGATGTTGCCCTGTGCACCCCTTAAGCTATTTCCATTCTTTTTTATTCATTGTTGTCATTGTCATTCCTCTGATTGGATGATTTCCAATAAGATGTTCTTAGATATTAGAAATTAAAGGCAAGGTGTATTTTCTGACAGTTTCTCAGCTCAAGATATAAAAAGCAGGAGGACTGATTAAGAGAGTTTATGGAAATTCAACAAAGTAAGCACCATGGAGACACTGAAAGTCAGAAAATTTGAGAATAATATAAGAAATAATAGAGACATGCCAACTTGACTAGCAGTAGCAGTGGTGGTCATTGCTGTTGAGCAAAATGAGAACACAGAGAGAAAGAAAGGAAAATGGCAAATAAAATTGAATTGAGGAAACCGATGGAATACAGAGAGGCTGACATTAACTAATCCAGAGATGGCGGGGTAGTTTTTGAATGAAAAGTGATTTAACTCAATGGTCCAAGGGACTGAGTCCAACAGAAATTAACTCTGTGGCAGTGGAAACTGTTTTAAAATGGCAATGTGGTAGCAAGCAGAGACTCGAGTTTGGGAATTCCTTAAGGAAGTTGCCAGTCTAGCCCAGAAGTTGCCTGATATGAGGTTTATTCATGTAATTTTGAATATTAATACAGTGTCTGGAGTAGTAAACACCTGCTTGGTTAAAGTCTGATTTGGTGTATGGTTTCTTATTATTGTTGCCTCTATTAAATGCTGGCCCCTCCTTTCTGCTATAGGTGATAATTAATGTTACAGATTTCAAAATAGATAACTGAGATTTTTTTTTAAGGTTTCACATTGGTTGTTAAAATTATTTCTATTCTGTGGTCTCCCTTTTTTTTAAGAAAACTTGGGAAGTGATTGGGATATTTCATGTTCAGAGTAGAGATCCCGAGGTTGAACAAATATTACAACCCAGCCAAGTAACAGTGAACCTCTCCCTACACATGAATTATCCCCACTTGAGCCTCAACAATATTTCAAGACATAAAAGAGGGGAGAGGAAAACCCAAAGCAACAACCAGGACCCCAGTAGGAACCGCTAGCTAAGTCCCTCTCCTGGATGTATACAACAAAACAGAGAGAAGTCTGTAGAAAAAAAAAAAAA
>NW_026000078.1:4809308-4844314 GCF_001458135.2 Marmota marmota marmota | reverse complement strand
TATATATATATATATATATATATCTACACACCAAAGGACACATGTATGAAAGAGAAATAGGAATCTAATACAACTCATGCACAAGTCCAAGACTTCCAAAAATATGAGGAAATAGAAAACAAATCTCCCCATAAAATTTATACTCCCTAAGAAAGGAACCCACAGACATAGAAATGGACAAAATTTCAGAGATGACTATAAAAAAACGATTATTAAAATCTTCAATGCACTAAAAGAATAAGGAATGAATAAAGAGAACCAAACACGAGGTAAAAGACTATTTCAAGAAAGAAATAAATATATTGAAAACAAATTAATCAAAGCTAATGGAAATGAAAGACACATGAGTCAAACTAAAAATTCTCTTGAAGGTATGACCAACAGAATAGGATGCATAGAAATCATTATTTTAAGTCTTCAAGAAAGGCTTTCAGACCTTGAAGACAGGGTGTATGAATTGTAATACTCAGTATGCAATACAAAACAACAACAAACAAAAACATTATCAGAAAACAAAATAACTCTTATAAGACAACAAGAGACCAAATCTGAGAGTCATTGGGATAGAAGAGAATATGGAGATACAAGCTAAATGCATTAAGAATCTATTCAGTGAGATAATAGCAGGTTCCCTGATAGATCCCAATATAATAATAACAATGGGTGATTTCAACCCCCTCTCCCCAAATAGACAGGTATTCCAAACATGAAATCAACAAAGACATTTCTGACATAAATAATACTATAACTAACTAAGACTTAATGGATATCTATAGAATGCTTCACCCCAAAACAGTTGAATTCACTTTCTTCTCAGCAGCTCATGGAACATTTTCAAAAAATAGACCTTATCCTAGGTCACACCAAAGGACACATCCATAAAAGAGGAATAGGAAAGACAGAAAATTTGAACATAATAAATGATAGATGTCACAACCTAAGTATTAGCAAATACAAAATTTGATATAATCCCATACTTCCTATCAGATATAAGAGAAGAAACTAGAAATCAACAGCAAGAAAAAAGTTAAAGGAGTCATATAAACGTATGAAGATTGAACAATACTCTTTTTAAATGAAGAATGGATAAAAGAAGAAATTAGAAAAGAAATGAAGAAATTCTGAAAACAGATAAGAACAGGGATACAACATACCAAAATCTCTGGAACAGCCTAAAGGCATTTCTCATGAAAAAGTTTATAGCATTGATGCCTATGTTAAAAAAAAAAATAGAAAGATACAAAATAAATTACCTAATTCTGAACCTTAAGACCTTAGGAAAAGAAGAAAAAACTAAATGCCAAAATTGGCAGAAGACAGGAAGTAATTAAAATCAGAGTGAAAAATAATGAAATTGAGAACTAAAAAATAATACGAAGGATCAATGCAGCAAAGAGTTGGTTCTTTTAAAAGATAAACAGGGATTGATTAATGCCTTGCCAAACTAACAAAAAGAAAGAGGGAAAAAATTCTAAATCAACAAAATTACAGACAAAAAAGAGAGTATAATCATAGGCAGTTTTAAAATTCAGAAAAAATATTAGAAATTATTTTAAAAATTCATATTCAATAAACTGGAATATCTAGAAGACATCGACCACTTTTTAGACACATATGACCTGCCCAATTGAATCAGGAATACACAGAAAATCTAAACAGACCAACAACAAATAATGAAATTGAAAGAACAGCTAAAAGTCTTACAACAAAGTAAAGCTCAGGAACAGAGGGATTTTCAAGTGAGTTCTACCCTAAGTTTAAAGAACTGACTCTATTCTTTCTCAAATTACTCTGTAAAATTGAAAGAGAGGGAACACTCTTACATACATTCTATGAAATTAGTGTCACTCTGTTATCCAAACCAGGTAAAGACACACCATATACAGAGATCTAGAGAACAATACCCCTGACTAATATAGATGAAAACTCCTTAATAAAAATCAACAACCATATTAAAAATTTCATCAAGAAGATAATACATCATGATCAAGTGGGTTTCATCCGAGGGATACAAGGTTGGTTCAATATACATGAATCAATAAAATTGATCCACCACAGAAATAGAATTAAAGACAAGAATCACAATTATCTCAATAGATGCAGAGAAGTACTTTGATAAAATATAGACAACATTCATCATAAAAACCACTGGTGAAACTAGTAATAGAATAAACTAACCTTGAAACTAGACAAACCAGCCAGTCAAGGGGAAGATATCAAAGGAATACAAATAGGAAAAGAAGAAGTCAAATTATCTCTGGTTGCTGATTACATGATCCCATATTTAGAAGACAAAAAGCTCTACCAGAAGACTTCTAGAACTGATAATCAAATTTTAAAAAGTAGCAGGATCCAAGATCAACATTCACAAATCAATTGCTGGGTGTGGTGGTTCATGCCTGTAATTCAAGCGGCTTAGGAGCCTGAGGCAGGAGCATCTTGAGTTCAAAGCTAGCCTCAGACACTTAGTGAGGCCTTAAGCAATGCAGTGAGACCCCATCACTAAATAAAATACAAAATAGGGCTGGAAATATGGCTCCTGAATTCAAACCCTGGTACACCCCCAACCCCCAAAAGTATAGCTTTTCTATAATCTAATAGAAATTCTACTAAAAAAGAAATCAGGAAAAGTATTGTATTTACAATAACCTAAAAAAAAAATTCTTGGGAATTCATCTAGCCAAGGAAGTGAAAGGACTCTATCATGAAAGCTATAAAACACTGGAGAAAGAAAAGAAGGAAGTATTTAGAAAATGGAAAACCTCTGATGTTCTTGGATAGTCAGAATTGAGAGTTAACATTGTCAAAATTGTCATAGTACCAAAGCATTGTACACACTCAATTCAATTTCCAACAAAATATCAATGATATTTTTTCAGAGAAACAGAAAACCAAAGTCATAAAATTTATCTGAAAAATTATAGACTCTGCAAGAAGAATGATTCTGAAGGCATCACAATACCTTCTCTTAAAGTATACCACAAAGCTATCTGTGGCAAAAGCAGCATTGTATTAGCATCAAAATAGACATGAAGATCA
The DNA here is from genome assembly GCF_001458135.2 of Marmota marmota marmota. Classification (NCBI taxonomy): domain Eukaryota; kingdom Metazoa; phylum Chordata; class Mammalia; order Rodentia; family Sciuridae; genus Marmota; species Marmota marmota. The sequence goes on along the minus strand of NW_026000078.1, from coordinate 4,841,275 downwards.
ATGGAACAGAACTGAGGAAACAGAAACAAACTCACATACTTGCAGCTATCTGATACTTGACAAAGATACCAGAAACAAATGCTGGAGAAAAGATGGCCTTTCTAACAAATAATGACAGAATAACTGGCTATTTGCAAATCAAAGTGGCTCAGAGATTTAGAAATCAGACCAGAAATTTTGCAACTGCTAGAAAAAAACATAGGATCCACATTACAGTATATTGCTATAGTCACTAACTTCCTTAAGAAACCCAAATGCATAAGAAATAAAAACAATAATCAATAAGTGTGTTGGCATCAAATTAAAAAAAAAAACTCTGCAAACTAAAAAAGTGATAAACGAATGTAAAAAAGAAAGCACAAATTATGAAAAAAAAATGCCAGCTACTTCTCTGACTGGAGGTTAATATCCACAACATACAAAGATCTCAACAAGCTTAACACCAAATAAGCAAATAACCCAATCAATAAATAAGCAAAAGAACTAAACACAAATTTCTCAAAAGAAGGAATGCAGTGGCCAACAAATATGTTAAAGTGTTCAAAATCACTAGAAATCAGGAAAATGCAAATTAAAACTACACTGAGATTTCAGCTCACTCCAGATAGAATGGCAATTATCAAGAATAGAAATGAATGTTGATAAATAAATGTTGATGGGGATACGGGAGGAAAGATTCACTTTTATGTTATTGATGGGACTGCAAATTAATACAACCACTATGGAAAGCAGTATGTGGATACCTCTAAATAGAAGCACCATATGATATAACCATCCCATTTGTAGGTATTTATTCAATAGAACTATAATCTGCATACAGTTCTATCAATGTTTATACAAGTGCACCTCACAATAGTCAAAGTATGGAACCAGCCCCACTACTCATCAAGAAATGAATGGATTAAAAGGTGTGTTATATATACAAAATGGAGGTTTACTTAGTCATAAAGAACAATGAAATTGTGGCATTTTCCAGTAAATGGATGGAAATGGAGAACCTCATGCTAAGTGAAATAATGCATCCTGAGAGAATCAAAAGGCAAATGTTCTTTCTCATATGCAGAAACAGAAAAGTAAAGGGATAAATGGGAGGAGTTGAGCATCATAGAGTCAAAAGAAAGATCAGGAAAGTAGAAGGAAATAGAAGGGGAATGAAAGGTATGGGAAAGAGGAGGACATGCAGAAAGAATTCGACAAAATTAAGCTATGTGCATATATATATACATACACCTCAGTGAATTCTATACTTATATATATAATAAAGCACCAATTGAAAATGAGTGAAAGGTAGACCACAGATCAGGAGAGTAGAAGAAAGAGAATAAGGAAGGTAGGAAAGAGAAGAGGGTTGTCACTGGGGGCTAAAATAGAGCAAGTTAAATTCCATGCAGACATAATTATGTCAGAATTAACTCAAATTTTATGCACAATTATAATGCAGCAATAAAACAAAAAGAAAAAAAAGATGTCTTTAAGTATACTCATCCTTTCCTCTGATTGATCAAGTCTGCTGTTGAACCCCTCTATGGCTATTTTTAGATCAGTTATTTTGTTCTTTTAATATAAAATACCAAATTTATTTAGTATTATAAAATATTTTCTATCTCATTTTTGAAATCTTCATTCATGTTTTTTTTTCACTAATTTCCTTGGTAGGTATCTTTATGATTTTTATTATGTATTCTCTATCAATTACATCATTCATTGTCAATTCATTAATGTTGTTTTCTAGAATTTTCTTATTCTTTCTTTGGAATATCCTCCTCTGCTTCTTCAATTTCCTCGTGTCTCTGTGTTGGCTTTTATGCCTTATATAAAATATGCCCTTTTCTCAGTTTGGACAAACTGGTCTGATGTAGGAAAAAAAACCTTGCCAATCAGTCTGGCCAAAGATTTTGGGTGCTTCCACAAATTTTATTCATATTCAAGGCAATGTCTTTGTTCATAATATTCTGCAGGAGATTAAAGGGAGTCAAATCTGATTAGTGCCCTGGCAGAAGAAATAGAAGTCAGTCCCTTGAGATGCAGATGTAAGTGTTGAGGTGTCAGATGCTTATTCCAGTTTTTCTAATCTCAGGGAGAACTAGGATCTTGAGTTTATCTATCATTTGGTCTGCACTAAACTAGCAGGAAATCTGGGAGATGTCCTCACTTGAACTAAGGTCATGCATCTTTTAACCCATTCCTTTCCTCTTTGCTGTCCTCAGTGTCCTAGGAAATGCTAACTCCTGTCTTCTCTGAGAGCTAGATGGGTATATAATATGTGCACTAATATGTGGACTAATACACAGCCAAAACTATGAACAGCAACTGGGAAAGTCAAGGTGTTAATAATCAAACCTCTTCTCTTCTAGGGAGAACCTGGGACCTGGAAAATTTTGCCTCTGTGTTCTTTGTTAAGCCAGGAAAAATAGTCACAGTAGTGACTCATGTGCCCATATAAAATCACATGTCTCTTTTCTGTGATTCAGAATACTCATGTTTAACCCAGTGTTACAAAAGCTAAGTGATTTAGAAAGGAAATCATTCCCTCCTTAGGGAGACACTGAGAAAGAAATATTACTTCCCAATTGTAAGGTGTTATGCCCAGTGTTTGTACTGGATGTCTGTTTCTGCCTTTCCTACTTGTTTGTTTATTGATATATTCTCTGATTAACATGTAAATGTCTCTTGCCTCACTTATAGGATTTTATTAAAGAGTTATGACCCCATGTTGATGTTGACATTTTATACTCAAGGAAGGAGAGGAGAAAAGAAAAGGTCTGTTCATATATCTTGCTAATGTCTCCTTCACAAACTTGACTTTAAATCTTGATTTTTATCCATTATGTAAGAAAAGAAGTAGCAATCATCACCACTACCTTATTGATATCTTACTATGTCCTTGATATTGTACTAAGCACTTTGCATAAAATTTGTATAAACATAGAAAATGATTTCTAATAGCCTTCCACGAATATTTGAGAATATAAACCACATTTTAAGGGGAAGAAAATGTATATTGGTGTATTGCTCAGCCTTACATTAATGTGACAATACCTGTTAAGGACAACTTATAGAAAGAAAACAATATTTTGGCTCCGTTTCAGAGGTCCAGTTCACACTCAGCACTTCCATTGCAGAAATTTAATGGCAGGCCTCCATGATTCCAGTATTTTCCATTCTTACAAAACTAGCACCCCTTGGATCAGACCAAGGTCTGCTGCCAGACTGAACAGCAGTGAGGGTCCCTTGAATCATGGCTGCAGCAAATCTGAGTGCCTGGGGGCTGAGCACAGTGAAATGAATCCTGGATAAGTGACTACCTAGGTATCCTTATTTGAGCAAGGCCACCCCGTTTGGGGCAAGACAAACCCACAGCCTCTTACTAAAGCAATGTCTTTGGAATGAATTGCAGTTTTTTATGCACTTGAGACTGAGATGGGAAGGGACTGGCCAATTATTGAGACTAATTCAAGGAATCTTTCCCATTGTCTCATTGCATATTACTTAGTTTCTATTAAAGGGATAATCTCTTCAGCAGCCACAACTTCTTTGGCCCCAGTTTTACATGCACCTCTTTATTGGCCAAACTACAAGTTTTAAAATTTCTATCCCTGCTTTCTGCTCCCAGTTACCATGGTAAACCTGGCAAAAACTTCCAGCAGTACACAAACCAGCACCTGAAAGCTGTGCCCCTTGAAATGGTCTCTGCCCAGTTAATTAGTTCATCATCCTTAAATTCAGCCTCACAGAAAGTCAGGGCATGCATGAAATGTAGATAAGTTCTTTTCCAGAAAGTTATATGAATGGCCTCCAGTCTACCTCTCAATGAAATCCTCATTTCCACCTGAAACCTCATGATCACACTTTTTACTCTGCATTCCTACTGGCATTCTGAGCTCCCACCACAACTGTCCATTAAGCTCTGCTTACCACATTCTGAGTAGTCTGCATCCTTCATTTTCAAAGTTTTTCAAACTCTTTCCAAAAACCAGTTGCACAGGCTTCTAAACCACACATACAAGTGATATAGTATGGATGTGATGTGTCCCCCAAAAGCTCATGTGTGAAACAATGCAAGAATATTCAGATTTTATATGATTGGGTAATGAGAGCCTTAACACATTCACTGAATTAATCCCCATCAGGGGATTAACTGAGTGGTAACTGAAGGCAAGTAGAGTGTGACTGGAAGAGGTGGGCATTGGAGCCATGACTTTGGGGTATATATTTTGTATCTAGTGAGTGCAGTCTCTCTCTCTCTCTCTCTCTCTCTCTCTCTCTCTCCCTCAGCTCATTATGTGAGTTGCTTTCCTATACCACACACTTCAACCTTGATGTTCTTCCTCATCTCAGTCGCCAAGGAATGGATCCTATGGACATAGACCTATGGAACCATGAACCCCCAAATAAACTTTTTCCTCCTCTTAAATTGTTCTTGCCAGGTTTTGAAGTCACAGAAACAAAAAAGCTCACTAAATAACCAGGTGTTGTTACTGCAACCAATTTTTGGTACCAATTTTTATGCATTGCCGTGACAAATAATCTTATAAGAACAACTTAGAAAAGGAAAATTTCATTTTGGCTCATGATTTCAGAAGTCTCGGTCTGTGATTATCCTTCTCTATTGCTCTGGGGTCAAAATAAGGCAGAATATTGTGGCAGGAGAACGTGGTGGAGAAAAACTGCTCAGCTCATAGCAAGTGGGAAGGAGAGAAGAGAGAGAGAGAGAGAGAGAGAGAGAGAGAGAGAGAGAGAGAACTCTCAAAGTTAGGCATCCAGTGACCTACTTTCCCTAGTTGGTCCCAATGTACCTACAATCCCTATCCAGTGGTTCTTGCAAATCATTAATCCATAAAATGGATTAATCCACTGATGATGTTATAGCTCCTGTGATTCAATCTTCTTTTACCTCTGAACATTGCTTGATTGCCTGACACATGAAGTCTTTGGGGAACATTCAAACCATAACAACCTGGAACTCAATAAGATATTCAGCATTAAAAGAGAATAAAATCATGCTGTTTGCAGGTAAACGGATGGAGCTGGAGAATATAATTTCTATACAATCCCCCAAAAACCAAATGCTGAATTATTTCTCTGATTTAAGGATGTTGATTCATAATATGCTATGGGGTGAGGTGGGGTGGGAGGATTAAATGAACTCTAGATAGGGCAAAGGGGAAAAGGGGAGGGAATGGAAGGGAAGGGGCTTAGGGTAGGAAAGATGGTGGAATGCCATCATTTACCTTAAGTACATGTATGAAGACATGAAGGATGTGACGCCACTTTGTGTACAATCAGAGATATAAAAATTGTGCTCTATATGTATAATATGTTGTCATATATAACTAATTAAAATAAAACAAAATAAAGAAAGAAAAAAGGAAGGAAGAAAGAAAGAGAAAAACCAAATCTAATTATTTAAGAGTTGAATAAAAGTATGAAAAACTCTTAAAAAATAATGAAATTAGTTTCAATGAACATACTGACTGATCCACAGTCCTGTGTGAGATACTGCTGGGGGCCATCTAGGAGCCTTGGGTGAACTGAGACATTAATTAGGCAGGGAAGTCACTGTTTTGGGAACTCCCAGGTAGAAACCCCTTGGTACAAGAATGACAAGTTTAGTTTTGTTGTTGTTGTTTGTGTTGCTTGGGATAGAACCCAGGGACTTGTGCATGCAAGGCATGCACTCTACCAACTGAGCAATATCCCCCACCCAAGAATACCCTGATCTAGTTAACAGCTCAAGTTCAAACACAGCCTGAGATTGGAGTAATTTACCAAATGCCAATCAACCTATTTACTGCAAGACCCCTGCCACAGTGAGAAACAAGATCTCCTCCCAGACTGAAACCCTGTACCTACCCAAACCCTTTGATCTGTACCCCATAAAGAAAGCAAGCACAGACTTCTTCTTTGTTAGAGCCAGACCCTTCTGGTCGGCTCAACTGATCATGCCCCTGCTTTAAGAATATTCTTCCCTTTTGTCTTTATTTTCTGATATATACTTTCATAGCTTTTACTTCACAGCAAGCCCATCCCTCTGACAGGTACCTGTTCCCTTGCCCAAGCAGGACGTCAGCAACAAGGTGCATTCACAAAGCATCTTTCCTGAACTATTGGAAGAATTCTACTAGCTATACCATTAGTTAAATGTGGAAATTACCTATAATGTGAATTATTAAAGATAGTAGTGTAAGTATGTGAATTAAATTCTTATAGGAAGGTAGATCCAAGAATTTTGGCAAGTGCCTCTGAATACAGTTTGTGGATAGAGTTGCCATTATGAGTAAAGAATTAAAAAATAAAAGAATATAGTGAACCCTAGATAACGGGAATGGTCTGAGGAAGGTAGCAAATAGCAAGTGACTCAGGTTATTTATGTCATGGAACATTTGACTCAACAGAATCTAGAGGATATTCCCACATTCCTAAAAGTTGATATGGTAGAATATGAAATTATATAAAATATTGAATTATACAATGTGAAATAAAAGTCTTTGGATATTTAAAATCATATTTTAAAGAATACTTGGCAATAACAAACTGTCTATATGTAAAATACAGAATAATAGAGGTGTTAGGGAAAGAGTGAAATAGATATAAGTCTCTCCATCAACAACAAACATAGCATCACCACATCTCAGGCATTTATCAATGCATATTATTTATGTAATAAATTATCTGAAAGTCCTTATACTTCCTTTGAAACAAGGAGTTAAAGTAATTCATTTTACACAAAATGCATTAGAAAGTAAGGAACATGCTTGTTGGGGGGGGCGGGGTCAAGGTGTTTTTTTTTTTTTTGTTACTAGGAATTAAACACAAGGGTGTTGTTATACTTACTGAGCTACATCTCCAGCATTTTTATTTTGTTTAGTTTGAAACAGGATCTTGCTAAGTGTCTGAGAGCCTCACTATGTTGCTGAGGTTGGCCTTGAACTTGCAATCTTCCTGCCTCAGACTCCTGAGTCACCATCAGGTACTGCAAGTGCTCACATTCTTAATAACCAGACTTGTAGAACAGAAATGACAAAAGCATGGATAGCTACAATGAGGTAAAAACCACACTGGGTTCCTATGCAGAGTATTATAACAATTACTATTGATGTATTTTATTATTATTTTTAATTTTTGTATTTATTTTTATTATTATTTTGGTACCAGAGATTGAATCCAGGGACACTTAAGTACTGAGCCACATCTCCAGCCCTTTCTATATTTTATTTAGAGAAAGGGTCTTGCTAAGTTGCTTAGGGCCACACTGTTGGAGTTACACCACTGCACCTGGAGTATTATCAGTTTTAATAGAAAGGTCCATGCCCAGAGCTCTAGGTTTTCTACAAATATATAATTTCCTATACCACTAAAATCAGCATTTCATTGTTTGAGAATTACATAACCTGATGCTATTTAGTAAAAATTCACAATTCTTATAAGAATATTAAGGTGAATTAGCATTATTAACTATATTGTTTTAAAAAGATAACTTATGGATAACTGAATAGTCTTGGGATTACATACCTAACATTGATCTATTTATTTATTGCACCTCAACAATTCACATAGAAACAGATTTTGGAAGTATGTATGACATAATATTCCATAAAGAATTTGTTTTTACATTAAAGTTAAAATTATTAAATGTTTATGGCTAAATATTTTCAATTTTCATAGAAGTTTTTATTTAAAATAAAACTTTAAAGCATACAAATTATATTAATAGTTCAAGTGGGTTAATGAAGGAATTATAAAAAAACTGATTCTAAGGTAAATTATAGTTTATTCTATTACTGTATGATTTCTTTTTCAAATCCATATATTGTGGAAATTATCTACAAAAAGAAATGTTCTTCTTAAACCTTCAAGACATTCCTCAATAATCTTTTATAGCAAATTGTTGAAATTTTCATTGTTTGAGAATTATATGACCTGATGCCATTAAGTAAAAAATTACTTAATTATGTGGAACCACAATAAATAAGTTCACATATTCTAGTTTTATTTAATAGATTGGCAATGTCAAATTTCACATAAGGTATCTAAACAATGCAGAACTGTTCATTCCTTCTTTACTTTCATTGATCTATTTATTTTTTGCACCTCAACAATTCACTTACAACATTAGGAGCTAGAGTTTCTAATCAAATATAACTGCACCTCACCTAAAATCTTATATTTGATTTTAGACTTCAACCCTTAAAGATTTATCTTCCAACTTTTATTTAGTTTAGTTTAGTTTAGTTTTAGTTTTTACTAAAAGGTGAGCCTGACTCATTTTCCACTGTTCTTCACCTAATTAAGGTCCTCCAGCAACAAGAATCTCAAAGTTTTTTCACTGTCTTTTTCTGTTTCTATGACCTCAATACCCACATATTCTTAGCTTTCATAGTTCATCATTATTTTCATTCCTTTTTCTTTATCCTCAAGTTCTTTTGAAACTACTTTATTTATCTATAAAAAAAACTCCAAATCTGCCTAAACTAACTCTGAAAATACACAGAGTATGTATTCTCACAACTGAATACATTTGGAATAAAAGAAAACTGTATTATTTGGTTTTACTTCAAATGAATGACCACACTATTTTAAGGGATCCTCAGCTGAAATCTCTTTCCAGTTTTCTTTAAGAACTCAATCTTTTCAGATACTGACGTATTTTACACATTGTTTACCTATTCTCAAACCTCCATTTGTCTTTCTATGTGAACATTTAATTGTATCCTTAATTATTCCCTGACAAGATAGAAGCAATTAGATAACAACTGCTAATAACTACCTAGTCTGACCATCTTCAAAATATACTCATATTGGTAAAAATACAAATATCAATATTTCATTTATCTTATAAAATATATAAACTGCTTTGTCTCATTTTTAAGGCCAAATTCTATTTTTATTTTAAATTTTATTCACTGAATACAAATGTTTCATATCATATCTTTATTGTAGAAGAGTTCTCATTATCTCAGATGTCATGCAATTTTTCTTCTTTACTATTTTTGTAGTCAACATAGAAACTTATTTTAATGTTTCATCCACATCAGTAAAATAAGAAGACACCTGTAAAAATAAAAGGTGCAAAAGTACTATTCTGATTTTGCTGTTCCATTTATAACCAACTAATAAAAAATATTAATCGCTTCATTTCTTCATACTAAACTTTCTCATGAGTCCCTTCAAACAAATCTCATTGTAATGACCTGATCATATCCCTGATGATGCTTATCTTCTTAAAAATTTTTTAATCATTTCTCATTTATCTATTTTCCCTTACAACATGTAACTCAAGTGATAATTCCTCTAATTTTCTCATCACCAAGTTTTGTTGTATTACTTCCAAAATCTTATTAGCATTGCTAATACATATTTAACCCAAGCAGTTTATTACCAGGAATGTTTCAATAGCTTATAACATATATCCATGATTTCCCACTATCCTCTACCCTAGAGCAGGACTTCCACTTTGTTCTCAGTGTCATTTTCATACACATTAGTCAAAAATATCAGACCTGTGTGCAAGATTATCTAAAGTGGCCCTTTATCATTTACAATAAAATCCAAAGTCCTAACAAAGAATTCTAAACTTTGTGTTAACAGAATTCTTTTTACACCCATTGTAAAGGAGAAGAGGTTAGACAAATGACAAATATGTTAAAAATTACATAGTATAAAATAATGGCAGGCAGTGACAAATGCCATGTAGATACATATGGTGTTATGGTTTGAGTTTAATCAGTATAAATTATAGATTATAGGTTTTAGGTTAATGACATAGTAATTAGTAAGGATAATGGGATTATATGATAAGTTTTATAGATAATGATATTGTTAAGTTACTCTAGTCTGCTTTAGCTATATGTTAGAAGAAATAATAGTGCAGCATAATCATATAATCATAGGACATATAATTTAAGTTGTTAGGGATAAGATAGAGAACTGTGTAAGGTGATAAGTGAAAACCCATAGGTGAAATATAGTTACAGATAAGTGTAGGTTAATAAAACAATGATTAAGTACAAGATATAGGACAAGCATAAGTATAGCGATAGTGACTCCATCTTTATGATTCTCATGTGAAACTGTTGTGTTGTGTAAGCTATTTTAAGATGTTAAAAAAATTTTTTTCTGCACTTCATACACCCACAAATGTACTCAAACCCAGGATGTAGATCCACAACCACGCTTGAACCCAAGATGCGGTTGTCTGTTTTTGCTTTGCTACCTGCTTCCTCAGCCTCTGCATTCCACTTGCTTGCAATTTGCAGATTCCATAGAATGTGTTTTTTTTCTTAAATACTCTGTCCACAAACAACTGTTTCTTCCAGAGAACCAGTTGGTCTTGGTGGGAAAACAGTCCCTGGCCAGGTAAATAAACTCATTGATTTGTTTCAAATTCGGACTTAAGAGTGTTTTCTGAGTGGAAGTCCCATAACAATAAAATGTGAGAAATCCCTATGTGGTGAAGAATAAAAACTATTTACTTATAATAGATAAGGAAGAACTTTCTGAAGACTTGATAATTGAGCAAGCATGCCTGAATAAGAAAGAAGCTAGTAAGTGCTAAGGCCTAATGTCATAGTGGTGTTGAACTACTTGAGGGACAGCAAGATAAACTCAGAAAATAGTGAGGAAAAAGGAAGGTGGCAAGAGATTATGTGTGATGAGATGAGGCTCAGTTATTTCAAGATTGGTTGCATCTACTTCATACCTCCTGACTTGCATCTTCAGATATCTGGAAAAAAAAAAAATCCCTGCAATGTTGACTGGCACACTTCAAAAATTATTCTCATTAACCTCATATGCTACCAATCTTAAAATATTATCCTAGTTCTTTCACTCTTTCACTTTCCTTTTATCTTTTCCATAGTCTTTTATCTCTCCACAAATTCCAAACACCTCTTTCCCTGTACTAACTCCCAGTTCCTGACCTTGCTTTCTATTTCAATAAGAAAAATATAATTATCAGAAGAGAACTTCTGTAAGCTCGTTCGGTCCTGTCTACCTAAGTGTTTGTATTTGTGTTTATAGTTTTTGTAGTCACAGTCTTACTAAAGAAGGGAAACTTATTTTTTCTTTTTGCAACAAACGTCAACTTTTCCACTAGCAGACTAATCCATCCATTCCACCAACCTGCCTCATTGTCTAATCAAAGATAACTCTATAACAATTTCCTTGTCTTACTTTGAATTTGCAGATGTGTTCTTTGGCATCCTCTTACAAATACATTTAACAAAATTACTTGATCTCACTTTCCATCTACTTACCACAAAATGTTTTCCATTTAATCCCATTCCATAACAGCGAGGTTACTGCTCTGGAAAAGTACCATAAAATCTTCCTTCAGTTTATAAGACATTTTCCCTAATGTTTCCCCCTGTACCTAACTTTGTCCCTTTATAGTTAATTCTTAATATAATACATAGATTGTAAAACACAGTCTCATTAAGTCACCCTTCTGTTCTAAATCCATCAGTGGCTTTCATTCCCACTCATGGTAAGTTAAAAAAAAAAAAGTTCAAGAATTACCCTGGAAGGGTCTGAATACATTGTCCCCTTTCTCTGGTCTCACACACACTTAGTACATGGAATTTCTCTCCAATCTCTTTTCTTAACCATTCTGTTATAGAAACAACAGAGTCACCCTGTAGCCTCAGAAACTAAAGGACAAAGGAAAAGAAAAGTGGGGATGGATCTCATAAAAATCCAAGGGAGATCAGTAGAGGAAAAGGACCAAGGGGAAGGAGTTGGGAGAGAGGGTGGAGGTTCTAGTGAGAGATACTAGCCAAATTGTATTGCTATATTGTGTGCATGAATGAATATGTAGAAACAAATCCAATCATTGTGCACAAATACAAAAAAAAATTAAATGTGGAAAAAATAAAAGAGTTCCTCCTGAAGGCACTGAGAAAGAATGACTTTCCTGTTTCTCTCCTGGCATTCGAGGGCAGTGTGCAGCAGCTCTAAATGCTCTGGATTGTAGAAGAGCATCTCTTAATCTGCCTCCATACCCACATGCCATTTTTCCCCTCTATCTCTGGTCTTTACATGGCTGACTTCCCTGGGTTTCTCTTCCCACTAAGGACAGCAGTTGTATTGGATAAAGGGAGCACTCTAATTTTATATTAACTGATTTTAACTAACTACATTTACAAACACACTACTTTTGAAGAATCCCACAATTCTGAGATGCTGGTGGTTAGAACATCAACCTGTCTTTTGTAGTGGACACACTACAACTCCTAATACTGATCAACCTTTGGATAATTGCACCTGACGTTTTCTTTTCCTTTCCCTAAAAACTCTTGTTTATTTTCTACATGATATATGCCACTCTTTTATATTCTCTGTCTTTAATAATTTCTCATTTGAGTGTTTGTTTCTGTCTACAAGATTTTAAGCTGATCTTTGTACATGTTCTATTATAAGTAGAAAAAGGAAGTGAAATTGATTTGTTCTATTCTCATGATAAATATTTATTTAATGAATCAATGAATGAAATTTAAAAGGACTCATGAGGGAATTCATCTTAGACTATATCATGCTTTATTCTAAGCAGTAGAAATATAATGGAAAATCAATTTGCAGTCACTGTTCCTTTCTAACACTGGACTTTATTAAATGTAAGTACATACTTAAGGACCAGTTGGCGCTATCAATGCTTTTTCACTAACAACATGAATAAAATTCACATTAGATAAAAAATTTCCCACCATAATCTGCAATTTATTTTTCATAGTTGAGAAGACATTACCTTCAGAAAACTTGTGCCTGGGATATAAACATTTATTAAGTATTAGACCACAATCACTTTTCATTTCTCTTATACATATGTGGTAGTATGAATTGATCAACTCTAATGAAAAAATCACTTGGCTCTAATGTTTTCTCCATAATCTTGCAAATCCCATGTCAGTGATTAAAGTACTAAAACTGAAAGTAACATGTAATATAATTTTATTTTGACTTTATTGTCCATTTTGTTTTGCAAGTCTGCTCTTCCATAGACATCCGTGATGTTAATGCACTTTTTATTGCCATACACTTTGTAGTCCTGTTGAATTCTGAGTAGAACTTAGAATTATATATCATACATGTTTTCTAAGAAAGAAGAAAAAAAGTTTGAGTTAATGATGAATGTCATCATTTATCAATGTCATCTGAATGTGATTCAGAAGTACTCTGTTTTTATTCCCTCTACTTTTATAGCTACAAGAGAGTAGGAGATATTGAATTTTGACTATGTCTTTTTTAATGTAGAAGCTAAAAGATTGTGAAATGAAAAGGGAAAAAAAAATTATAATAAGTAATGTGAAATTCATTGGACATTTACTTGTAGATCTGTATTTTTTTTTCAATTTTAAAGTGATAACAATATGACAGGTGAATAATTGCCCTTTGAAATATTTTGGCTCTACACTTAATTTTCTCACTGGGCACAAATATGTACAGTAGGGTGTGCTCTTCAATATGAATATGCCAGGTAAAATGTAGAATAATGAAGGTCATGCTTTCAGTGAGAGTTTCGATCTGAATTATCTTTTCTCCTTTTACTCCTGTGTACTTGGGTATATCACTTAACCTTTCTGGAATTTGGTTGCATCATTAATTAAAATGGCAGACTTTAACATTAGTTTAATGCTTATAATATGCCCTTGAGGCTACATTTGAGAATGTTTGCAGACCTGATATCCTTTCATTTGTGTAACATATTTTTGTGAAATGTACTATTATGCCTTTTTATAGACTAATAAATCAAGACTCTGAAAGATGAAGCTAATAGCGGATGTGTGGGTGTAAGGCTATGAATTCAGCTATTACTGAGTGCCAAATATGGGTCACTTTCTGAAATCTGTGTCGTCTGTTTAATTTTTAATTTCACCCGGTTTTATATATGTATATAGTTTCAAAAGCCAGATTCTTAAAAATCTTTTACAGAAAATATGAACAGTCACTGCCTTGCTCCTTCCCCTTCCCAATTCCAGCTTCCCAGAAGCTGTCACTTTGCTTTCTAGATAATGTCTTTATTATATCTCAATTTTTAAGGTTTTCAGTTTTACATATCTACTGTTTTCTTCCTAGGGGAAGTATTAGTTCAATTTCATTATACTTCTTCAATACCCCCCCCAACATACCTGCAATCAACCAGCTCACTTCCTTCATAATCTACTCAATCCTGGTTTTCTTTTTTTTTTTTTTTTGAGTTTCATAAACATTGCACTAATATATCATGGCTGTGCAATATTGTTCATACCTGCATCTTACAATGCTTATTGAATGTATGGGTTGCCATGTATAATTACTTTTTTTAGGCAAGGAGTTAGTATTTGCCTCACTGGTTTGTTTAATCTCTGGACACCTATCCTGTATTTATTCACAAACCTATGTTTTATTAATTTTAAATCTTTTAAATTCAAACATATCAGGGATCTTTTTTTTTTAGAATAGTTTTTTGTTTGTTTGTTTTGTTTTGTTTTGTTTTAAGTCTTTATGCTGCTCTAAAACATAGACTAGCTGCTTTCTGGAACAATTTCACAGCAGTACCTCTTTGTTTTATGGATGTGTGTGTGTGTGTGTGTGTGTGAGAGAGAGAGAGAGAGAGAGAGAGAGAGAGAAACGTATATATGTATTTTTTCATGACTCTTGTTTATTTTATTCTTGGACCATTACTTCTGCAAAACATTGCTTCTTAGTAGTTTGTGAAAGGGCCTGTGGAAGTATTGGACATATAAATGCATTGTAGTGTGAGATCATGTCTGATTTTTTTGTGGATGTTAAAAATTTACTTTTGAAATAATTACCTTGCCAACTTTTGGATGGTTTGTTCCTTTGCTTCTAAGCTCTAGTGTTATAAGAAATTAGATGCCATTATCGTTCTCATTTTTATGTGGCATCTCATTCTCTTCAGAGTTTCTCTCTCTGTCTCCCTCTTTAGTTTTTTTCCTGCTACAAAATTTCCAAGAAGCATATCATTACTTGTTTTAAGAATTAATTTGTAAACTTATGCCTTTCAGTTAAATTTCATATATTGCTTTAGTGTTCTAAAATGAACCCATTTAATTTATCTTTTTATTCTTTCTAGTATTAGTATTAGTTGCACATTGGCACTCTGAACCCATCACTTTTATTTGGTCTAATTTTCATTTGCTAAGAAGTATTCTCAATTTCATCTTTAAAAGTTCTTTTTTTTTCATCTGTCATATATTTCAATATTTTTCTAACCTTTTATTACATTACATTATTTCTTACCAATATCTTTTATTTCTTTTTTTATAGATAGCTACATTTTTGTAATAGACGTTGTTTAGCAAGTGTTCACTGTGGGTTAAATTCTAGACCCACCCTCCCGAAGGAAACCTGCTGAGGGAGCTATGCATGCTCTGTGGAAAAGCACTCACCTGTGCTGGATTTCAAGGTAATCCGATAGCTTAATTGAAAAAGAACTTTCAATAAGGAGAATGTAGATATTTCAGAGGATATTTTTAAATTTTAAAGTTACTTTCTTTCAAATAACAAGTAGTTTCAAAAACAAGGAATATGACTTCATTGCCATAACACCCACCCTTGCCTTTCTTGCCCAGCGGGAATTTGTTATCCAAACTAATATATCACTATTGACTTTTATTTATTTATTTTTCCCTTTTCTTATGGAGAATTTGTGTGATTACTTTCCTCCTTCTCCTCCTCCTCTTTTTCTTCTACTCCTCCTCCTACTACTCCTCTTTATTGATTAAGGGTATATACAGTGTTTGACATTAATGTTCATTTATTTGAACCCTATATCAGACATACTGTGCGGGACCCAGAGACCTAAACATTGAGCTAAAATTGAGTCAAACGCATAAATTATATCAGACCTTTGAAAGGTCTTCTTTGGTGAGAAACAAGGGCATTTCATATATGGAAGAAGAGTGCACATGAAAACAACGTGAGCAGAAGGAAGTTACTGCCGGTTTATTGAATAGATTTTCTCATTTTTTAAAATATATTCATGCAGTCATGTGTTTACATGGATGTTAACAAGGTGTGAGTGGAATAATGCCTAACTTCTTGGTCTCTTCACACACCACCTGCCCTGTTCTTTGGCTCTAGTCTTTTTCCCCTGAGTAGGAGTGAAGTGAGCCCTTATACCACAGAAGTGAAGACAAAAAGTGTGTTGGGTAAAGAAAGATGAAAGAACTTGGCCTTGAGAGACCTCATAAGTAGATACGCCCTATCAGGACAACATTACTTGACTCTGGAACATGAAATAAATATGAAAGTAGCTTTGTACTCTTTGTTCTTATAATTGCAGTTTAATTGATATACTAAATAAAATAGTAGATAAGTGTAAAAACCATTTGGAAAACAGTTTACATTTTCTCCCTCAAACAAATATGACCTACAAGAATATGAGCACTAGGAAACATATACAATAATATTTGTAATAGCTTATTCATGTTCAAAAAACTAGAATCAATCCAAATCATTAATGATAGATTCAAATGAGATAACAAATTACATAAGCATTTATCAATAGTTGGCTAAGTTTCTTGTCCACAATTTTAGAAAAGCTTACTATTTTGGAATGCATATAGACATAATAGATACAAAAAAGGTATGCTATGATTATACAACATTCAGATTAAACTACTTAGCGGCATTAGGGTAAAGAGAGATGTATGGTGGGGAAGAAAACAGGAAGAAAAAATTTGAGAAACTACATTCTAGTACTTAATCAACTTGAAGTAAAATTTATCATTATTTCTTTAAGTATTGCTTAAACTAAAACACATGAAACATACTACAAACTCTCTTGTATATGTTATGTATTTTGATATAAAAAGAAAAAAAAATAGTTGGACTTTCATCATTCAGAAAATTTGTCATTTTTTGTACATAAATCATACTGATGTACTATATACATGTTTAATATGTGTTATAAGATTTATATAAGTACTATACTTATATGTGTATATAGCACAGATTTTACTGTGCCAATTAGGATAAAGGATTCTATAAAGCAGCAAACAGTAATTGGAGAAAGTTTTTGAGAGGTAGTTTCATTACTTAAGAAATTCAATAGTCTAAAGCTTCCATGAACTTTGTGAAAATCAGTTTGAATTTTATAAAAAGGGTTCCTCCTGTGAGTCACAGTGGTCTCTTGTGTAACATAGGTAGGGAAGTACCTGGGGGAATAAAAAACGGCTCTGTGATTAGAGATTTCTTTTAACCTGGGGAAAAATACAATTATAAAAAAACCTTGCTGAAAAGCTCTTCGAAACTCTGTGAAAGCCATAGCACTCTCGGGAAGCATGGAGAGGCATTTTACTTGCTTTTACTTAAAGTGCATGACAGTCAGAATTTGATTCTGGGAGAGTCTTGATTTTTGTTTGGCTCAGCGGGCAATTCAATTAAAACACAATGTTTGGTTTTAAAGAGTCTATTTTATGCAACAGTGACCTTCTCTTGTTTATGGATATTCAACCAATGGTAGTACTTACCTGTGTAAGCTGTCTATTCACAACATATATCTTTTTTTTTTTTTTTTTGGATGAGCTACATTCTCTTGTATTTTATGAGTTTTTTTTTTCTTTTAAATGGTAACATGGTAACTTACTTCAATTTACAAAACTACTTTGAATAAGCCATTTTTTTTGTTCAAAAACTTATCACATTTTAATGGTAGGATTATTTTATGATTTTTCTATTATTGTGTCTTCTCAAAACATCTTTACATGTGAGCTCTAAAATAGTTCAAGACAGAACAGACAGGAGAGAAAAAAATTAACATGTTACTTTGCTGACATCTCAGTCAAAATAAGTCTTTAAATTTCATGCCACCTGTTCTTTGAAGAGACTTTTCCTAAGATACTTCCCATGACACAAATATTTTAAGTTTGGGAGGCTCTAACCTTGATTAATGTTGTTTTTTTTGTGAAATAAAACCGAAAATTAAATTATCTGCTTAACAAGACTAGAGGCATAAGAAAGCAAACCTAAGCTCTTCAAAAGCCTAAATAGATATTAAATACAAGTGAGTATATTTGAATAATATAATTATTTGGAAATTGAATACGTATATTACATACCACATGGAAACTTCAGTTAAACTGGTTATTGAATGGCACTATGTGGTTTTCTCAATAGATAAATTAATAAATATATTTTTCTTTTTTATAGATTCCCAGGTAAAATTGTACATGAGTAGAAACCTAATGAATATAAATCTACTTACTCATTTTCTGCTTTTCTGCCTTATTAAAGAAAATAAACAAGATTTACAAAGAAAAATGACAAAAATTTACAATAGCACTAAGTATTGGATTTATGGTCCAGAAATATTGATTAAACAAGAATATAATGCTAATATATCCTGTTTGATAGAAGATCTGAGTACTAGATTTGAAATTCTTTCCTATGAGAAGCAATGATGATACTAGACATCACTTATAATGTAACAATTGTAACGTATTTAAATAAATTAGGTTTACTATCAAATAAAAATATCAACTGGTATTAAAATGAACAAAGATTATTCACTTTATTATCTTTAGTTCTGCAAAGATACATAAAAGGTTAGTATGTGAATATATATGCAATCTGTATACAAATAAATATCAATCATGATATATATCATGTATATGCAAATAAACAGTAAAAAACTTGCAGAACATTTTAATAAAATAGTTTTTGTGTGATTTTTATGCTATAAAGACAGAATAAGTAATGAAGTTATATCACACTCTGTGAAAAGCACATTTTCTCAAAAAATGATAAGAAGCATGTTACAGCCAATCACCAAAATGTCCGACAGTATTTCTTTGTAATTTTTTTATGCATAATATTTTAATCATATTATGTTTTCGGGCTTTTAATAAGCCCATTGAAAATTTCAAAGAAACACAAGATGAAAGAAAGTAATCAGTGTCACTACTGAATAAGAGGGAAGGCACCCTCCATGAACCAGATTTTTAGGTTATTCTTGTTGAGGTTAAGATGGTGTCGGAATAAAATAAAAGTGTATTTCATATCAAGGAGGAGTCCACTGGAGTGGGTTTTTTTTTTTCTATTAAGTTAAGGATAGATAACACTCTTAATGGAGGAGTTGAATTATAAATCCTTAGCTATGAAAACTCTCCTTTCTCTAAATCCCAGAAAAAAAAATTAACAAATTGAAATTTATTTACAAAAAATACTTTTAGTGAAAACAATAGATAAAAGATTCAAACCAACTATCACAGAAAAATAACAAAATATTTATGAAACCAATCCAGGGGCATTCTGAAGGATGACCAATAGGCTACAAAATATGTCCAAATTTAGTACCATAAACATGAAAAGAATAGTAATGTTTATTTTTTAAGCTCTGGTGGTTATTTATTTATTCACTTGTTCATTTTTGAACTATGGGTTGCACAGTTGTACAAAAGCCACAGAAAATATACAGATTATGTCTTCATAAACCTATTTTGAAACCATAGCTTAGAAAGTGGCTCTAAAGTCCAACAAGTAAGGTAGAGGTAATTTTTGAAAGATAAATTTGATACAATGTGAAACATATTCTCATGCATTCATGCATGTGCTATCCCTGGTGTAGGGTAGAGTGGGAATGATATTTATATTGAATTTCAGCCAAGAATAGAGACTTTTTAGTAAAACAAGTTGTGGTAAATTCATTTTAATATAAAATAGGATGAGTTATTAAAGATGAGGATATAAATATTAATCTTGAATATATAAAATAATCTAAGCAATGAAGCCTGGGAAAGTGTGTTGGGGGAGTGGCAGTAGAGAGGTATGCGTAAAGACACTAAGTTTATCTTTGTTAGTGGGCAATCAATCTTCTAATGACTTCAACATCATGTTAGAAAAGCAAGTGTTAAAGGAATGATTTTAGGGACTGGGAAGATGGCGGCGAGGGGAGTGCATTGCCCCCAGGTGCTGCTTCACTGTGTGGGAGTATGACAAGTCAGGACGGCTAAAGGCTATCTTGTTAGGAATTTCCAGCAATAGTGGGGTGCTCCGGAACCTGGAGGAAGGATTTCCATCGCACGAGGATCGGCTACAGGGACTCAAACGCGAGAGGTTTGTCGCACGGAGGGTAACACTGCTTATTCAGCAAATCGCCCCGCGGCTAGAGTCTGCAGCGCGCGCTGGGAAACGAGGAGATAGCGACGCAGGGATACAGCGCTGCAGTTTCTGCCAGCTGTGCAAGCACCGTACTCAGGGCTGAATTCTGGGTTCGAGACGGGGGAAGGAAGCGGTCCATCTCGGTTCTCCACACCGGTCAGACCACAGAGGAGGCCAGCGGCCACCATGTTGGAAAGCTGACGTCACCATCCCTGTTTTCGACTGACCGCAGCTCATTCAGCCATAGAACAGGTAATTTCAGGCTGCCATTCGCCTGTGGCTTGCAGACAGATTGCTTGGGCTCAGTGCCTGGGTGCTTCCTAGTGCCTGCTCTTATTGGAGCGAGCACCGAGTGCGGGGCGGCCGAGTTCCGGCTCCCGGAACCGCCCTGGGCCAGGGCTGGGGAGCCTGCGGAGGCTGCTTCTTGGACCCTGCTCCTATCAGAGCATACACCAAGCACTAAGCGGCCGAATTCCGGCTCCCGGAACTGAGCCCGCGGGGACTGCTTCTTGGAGCCTACACTTATAGGAGCTTACACCGAGCACGGAGCGGCCGAGTTCCGGCTCCCGGAACTTCCCTGGCCCGGGGCTAGGAGCCCGCGGAAACTGCTTCTCGGTCCGGGTCCTGCTGAGGGCCGGTCAGGACTCACCCGTTGCTTTGGTTGCCCGGCAAGGGGAACGAAATGCTGCCATTCGCATAGGATACCAACATGGCAGAGATCTGATGTCATCAGAAAGCGGCGGAGGAGAGAACTTCATCAATACCAGCGGCGACAGAAACAGTTGGTCTCCTGGTAGGGGGGGTGAGGCACAGACACCCGAGTCTCCTCAATTTGTCGTCGAGCCAGAGGGGAGGAGCCGGGCAGCCGCCAGCGCCCGGAGCAGGCCCAGCGGCTCGCCAGCGTGGTGACCGCGTGACCCCAATTGGAGAGGGGGCGGAGCGGAGCCGCCACCCGCACCCGCAAGGTGGGCAGACCCGCGACCCAGTGGTACATGGGCGTGGTAGGAGGGGCAGGGCAGAGCCGCCGTTCGCGCTTGCAAGGTAAACAGACCTGTGACAGCCTGGCGGGTCAGGCCCAGTGGCCTGCCAGTGTGGTACACACGTCACCCCAACTGGAGTAGGGGCAGAGCAGATCCTTCTCCCACGCCCGGATCAGGCCCTGCCGGTGTGGTGGTCACGTGACCCCAATTGGAGTGGGGGCGGAGCGGAACCGCCACCCGTGCCCGCAGGGTGAGCAGACCTGTGACCAACCTGCAGATCAGGCCCAGGGGTCCGCAGGCGTGGTAGGAGGGGCAGGGCAGATCCGCCGCCCGCGCCTCCAAGGTAGGCAGACCTGCAACAGACCGGCGGATCAGGCCCAGGAGCCTGCCGGCGTGGTACACACACCACCCTAATTGGAGTAGGGGCAGAGCAGAGTCGCCGCCCGTGCCAGGAACAGGCCCAGCGTCCTGCAGGCGGGGTAGTCACGACACCCCAATTGGAGTAGGGGCAGAGCAGAGCCTCCACCCGTGCCCGAAAGGTGGGCAGATCTGCGACCGACCAGCGGGACAGGCCCAGTGGCCTGCCGGTACGACAGACACGTCACCCCATTTGGAGTAGGGGCAGAGTAGAGCCGCCGCCCGCGCCTGCAGGGTAGGCAAACCTGCAACCGACCGGCGGATCAGGCCCGGTGGCCTGCCGGCGTGGTACACTCGTCACCCCAATTGGAGTAGGGGCAGAACAGAGCCGCCGCCAGCGCCCAGAACAGGCCCAGTGACCTGCCGGCGTGGTAGCCACGACACCCCAATTGGAATAAGGAGAGAGCAGAGCCGCCGCCCGCGCCTGCAGGAAAGATACGCAAGCAGTATGAAAAGACAAGGAAAGAAAGGACCACAAGCAATGCAGGTCAACGCAACTTTAGAAGAGGTAACAGCTGCAGCAGATGGAATGTCAGATAAAGAATTCAGGATATACATGCTTCAGATGATCTGGAGTATCAAGGAAGACATTAAACAGCAAAATCAGACAATGAAAGATCACTTCGACAATGAATTACGCAAACAAATCCAGGAAGCAAAGGATCAACTATACAGGGAGATAGAGGTTATAAAAAACAAACAAACAGAAATCCTAGAAATGCAGGAAGCAATAAACCAACTTAAAAACTCAATGGAGAATACTACCAGCAGAGTAGAACACTTAGAAGATAGAACATCAGACAATGAAGACAAAGTATTTCAACTGGAAAAGAACATAGACAGCTCAGCAAGACTGTTAAGAAACCATGAGCAGAACATCCAAGAAATATGGGATAACATTAAGAGACCAAACTTAAGAGTCATTGGGATACAGGAAGGTACAGAGCTCCAAACCAAAGGAATGAGCAGTCTATTCAATGAAATAATACGAGAAAACTTCCCAGACTTGAAGAATGAGACAGAATCCCAAATCCTAGAAGCCTACAGGACGCCGAATGTGCAAAATCATAAGAGATCCACACCTAGACACATTATAATGAAGATGCCCAACATACAGAATAAGGAGAGAATTTTAAAAGCTACAAGAGAAAGGAAGCAGATTACATTTAGGGGTAAGCCAATCAGGATAACAGCTGATCTTTCAACACAGACTCTGAAAGCTAGAAGATCCTGGAATAACATATTTCAAACACTGAAAGAAAATGGGTTCCAACCAAGAATTGTGTATCCAGCGAAATTAAGCTTCAGGATGGAAGATGAAATTAAAACCTTCCACGATAAACAAAAGTTTAAAGAATTCGCAGCTAGAAAACCATCTCTTCAAAACATCCTCGCCAAAGCATTACAGGAAGAGGAAATGGAAAATAACAATGAAAACCAACAGTGGGAGGTAGGACAGTAAAGGGGGGGGAAATAATCAAAGAGGAAAACAAACCATGTTTAGTAACAGAAATAAACAAATATGGCTGGAAGAACAACCCATATCTCAATAATAACCCTAAATGTTAATGGCTTAAACTCACCAATTAAGAGACACAGGCTAGTAGAATGGATCACAAAACAAGACCCAACAATATGCTGCCTACAGGAGACGCATTTGATAGGAAAAGACATACATAGGCTGAAGGTGAAAGGTTGGGAAAAATCATATCACTCATATGGACTTCGGAAACAAGCAGGAGTGTCCATACTCATATCAAATAAAATAGATTTCAAGCCAAAGTTAATCAAAAGGGATAAAGAGGGACACTACATACTGCTTAAGGGAACCATACACCAACAAGACATAACAATCATAAATATTTATGCCCCAAACAATGGTGCAGCTATGTTCGTCAAACAAACTCTTCTCAAGTTCAAGAGTCTAATAGACCACCATACCATAATCATGGGAGACTTCAACACACCTCTCTCGCCACTGGACAGATCTTCCAAACAAAAGTTGAATAAGGAAACTATAGAACTCAATAACACTATTAATAACCTAGACCTAATTGACATATATAGAGTATACCACCCAACATCAAGCAGTTACACTTTTTTCTCAGCAGCACATGGATCCTTCTCAAAAATAGATCATATATTATGTCACAGGGCAACTCTTAGACAATATAAAGGAGTAGAGATAATACCATGCATCTTATCTGATCATAATGGAATGAAACTGAAAATCAACGATAAAAGAAGGAAGGAAAAAGCATACATCACTTGGAGAATGAACAATAGGTTACTGAATGATCAATGGGTTATAGAAGACATCAAGGAGGAAATTAAAAAATTCTTAGAGATAAATGAAAACACAGACACAACATATCGGAATCTATGGGACACATTGAAAGCAGTTCTAAGAGGAAAATTCATTGCTTGGAGTTCATTCCTTAAAAAAAGAAAAAACCAACAAATAAATGATCTCATACTTCATCTCAAAATCCTTGAAAAAGAAGAGCAAAACAACAGCAAAAGAAGTAGAAGGCAAGAAATAATTAAAATCAGAGCTGAAATTAATGAAATCGAAACAAAAGAAACAATTGAAAAAATTGACAAAACTAAAAGTTGGTTCTTTGAAAAAATAAACAAAATCGACAGACCCTTAGCGATGCTAGCGAAGAGAAGAAGAGAGAGAACTCAAATTACTAGCATACGGGATGAAAAAGGCAATATCACAACAGACACTTCAGAAATACAGAAGATAATCAAAAACTATTTTGAATCCTTATACTCCAATAAATTAGAAGATAGTGAAGGCATAGATAAATTTCTTAAGTCATATGATCTGCCCAGATTGAGTCAGGAGGATATAGACAACCTAAACAGACCAATATCAATTGAGGAAATAGAAGAAACCATCAAAAGACTACCAACTAAGAAAAGCCCAGGACCGGATGGGTATACAGCAGAGTTTTACAAAACCTTTAAAGAGGAACTAATACCAATACTTTTCAAGCTACTTCAGGAAATAGAAAAAGAGGGAGAACTTCCAAATTCATTCTACGAGGCCAACATCACCCTGATACCTAAACCAGACAAAGACACTTCAAAGAAAGAAAACTACAGACCAATATCTCTAATGAACCTAGATGCAAAAATCCTCAATAAAATTCTGGCGAATCGGATACAAAAACATATCAAAAAAATTGTGCACCATGATCAAGTAGGATTCATCCCTGGGATGCAAGGCTGGTTCAATATACGGAAATCAATAAATGTTATTCACCACATCAATAGACTTAAAAATAAGAACCATATGATCATCTCGATAGATGCGGAAAAAGCATTCGACAAAGTACAGCATCCCTTTATGTTCAAAACTCTAGAAAAACTAGGGATAACAGGAACATACCTCAATATTGTAAAAGCAATCTATGCTAAGCCTCAGGCTAGCATCATTCTGAATGGAGAAAAACTGAAGGCATTCCCTCTAAAATCTGGAACAAGACAGGGATGCCCTCTCTCTCCACTTCTGTTCAACATAGTTCTCGAAACACTGGCCAGAGCAATTAGACAGACGAAAGAAATTAAAGGCATCAAAATAGGAAAAGAAGAACTTAAATTATCACTATTTGCAGATGATATGATTCTATACCTAGCAGACCCAAAAGGCTCTACAAAGAAACTATTAGAGCTAATAAATGAATTCAGCAAAGTGGCAGGATATAAAATCAACACGCATAAATCAAAGGCATTCCTGTATATCAGCGACAAATCCTCTGAAATGGAAATGAGGACAACCACTCCATTCACAATATCTTCAAAAAAAATAAAATACTTGGGAATCAACCTAACAAAAGAGGTGAAAGACTTATACAATGAAAACTACAGAACCCTAAAGAGAGAAATAGAAGAAGATCTTAGAAGATGGAAAAATATACCCTGTTCATGGATAGGCAGAACTAACATCATCAAAATGGCGATATTACCAAAAGTTCTCTATAGGTTTAATGCAATGCCAATCAAAATCCCAACGGCATTTCTTGTAGAAATAGAGAAAGCAATCATGAAATTCATATGGAAAAATAAAAGACCCAGAATAGCAAAAACAATGCTAAGCAGGAAGTGTGAATCAGGCGGTATAGCGATACCAGACTTCAAACTATACTACAGAGCAATAGTAACAAAAACAGCATGGTACTGGTACCAAAACAGGCGGGTGGACCAATGGTACAGAATAGAGGACACAGAAACCAATCCACAAAACTACAACTATCTTATATTTGATAAAGGGGCTAAAAGCATGCAATGGAGGAAGGATAGCATCTTCAACAAATGGTGCTGGGAAAACTGGAAATCCATATGCAACAAAATGAAACTGAATCCCTTTCTCTCGCCATGCACAAAAGTTAATTCAAAATGGATCAAGGAGCTTGATATCAAATCAGAGACACGCCGTCTGATAGAAGAAAAAGTTGGCTACGATCTACATACTGTGGGGTCGGGCTCCAAATTCCTCAATAGGACACCCATAGCACAAAAGTTAATAACTAGAATCAACAAATGGGACTTACTCAAACTAAAAAGTTTTTTCTCAGCAAAAGAAACAATAAGAGAGGTAAATAGGGAGCCTACACCCTGGGAACAAATCTTTACTCCTCACACTTCAGATAGAGCCCTAATATCCAGAGTATACAAAGAACTCAAAAAATTAGACAATAAGAGAACAAACAACCCAATCAACAAATGGGCCAAGGACCTGAACAGACACTTCTCAGAGGAGGACATACAGTCAATCAACAAGTACATGAAAAAATGCTCACCATCTCTAGCTGTCAGAGAAATGCAAATCAAAACCACCCTAAGATACCATCTCACTCCAGTAAGATTGGCAGCCATTATGAAGTCAAACAACAACAAGTGCTGGCGAGGATGTGGGGAAAAGGGTACACTTGTACATTGCTGGTGGGACTGCAAATTGGTGCAGCCAATTTGGAAAGCAGTATGGAGATTTCTTGGAAAGCTGGGAATGGAGCCACCATTTGACCCAGCTATTCCCCTTCTTGGTCTATTCCCTAAAGACCTAAAAAGAGCATGCTACAGGGACACTGCTACATCGATGTTCATAGCAGCACAATTCACAATAGCAAGACTGTGGAACCAACCTAGATGCCCTTCAATAGACGAATGGATAAAAAAAATGTGGCATTTATACACAATGGAGTATTACTCTGCATTAAAAAATGACAAAATCATAGAATTTGCAGGGAAATGGATGGCATTAGAGCAGATTATGCTAAGTGAAGCTAGCCAATCCCTAAAAAACAAATGCCAAATGTCTTCTTTGACATAAGGAGAGTAACTAAGAACAGAGTAGGGACGAAGAGCATGAGAAAAAGATTAACATTTAACAGGGATGAGAGGTGGGAGGGAAAGGGAGAGAGAAGGGAAATTGCTTGGAAATGGAAGGAGACCCTCAGGGTTATACAGTGGAGGGGGTAGAGAGAGAGGAGGGGAGGGGAGGGGAGAGGTGGGGAGGGGGGATGGTGGAGGATGGGAAAGGCAGCGGAGCACAACAGACACTAGTATGCCAATATGTAAATCAATGGATGTGTAACTGATGTGATTCTGCAATCTGTGTATGGGGTGAAGGTGGGAGTTCATAACCCACATGAATCAAAGTGTGGAATATGATATGTCAAGAAATTTGTAATGTTTTGAACAACCAACAATAAAAAATTAAAAAAAAATAAAAAAAGAATGATTTTAGAATATAATCTATAGTAAAGAAATATTTAAATAAAGTAGAGTAACTGTCTCATGTTTACTTCAGACTGATTTTTTTTTCTGGAAGCATTGAACAAATTAAAAAGTGGCCTATTTTATTAAAATAAGCTATAGTGTGATCCAATTTTTAAAATTTTTATGTATGTATCTCACTGCAGACAGTTATTGAAAAAATAATTATGGGATACTTTTGTGAGCCCATGATTTTGTAGATGCTGGGAATATGGTATTGGATACAACAAACAGAAGCCCTTGCCTTCACCCAGCTGTTCAAAGTTACAAGAGGGCAAGTACATTTCATATTATATGCTAGAAGGTGGTAGATACTAGGGAGATAAAGCAAGGGCGAAGGAGGTGTTGTCTGGGGAAAATTGAAAGATCAATTATGATAGTCAGTGTATGTACGTGAAACCATCAGGTGGCACTTGATTCTCATTCAAAGAGAATCAAGAGAAGGGAACCCAGTGAAGAGACTCAAAGGCAGTGCTGGAAGGTCTAGACCATTGGGACTGGCACAGAAAGAAACAAAACAGCAGTAAAAAAAAAAATGACATCTGTGAAGGGTAGAGGACATAGACTGTAGATGGCTTAAGGATTTATAGGACATAACAAGGCATTTTAGTTTACCTTCTTAGGGAAAAAGGGAGTTAGTGAATATTTCTGAGCAGAAGACTGACTTCTGTTTATATTTCTATCCATATCCCTATCTATCTTTCCTAAGATTTTGATTTTTTTTTCACTTGCATTAAAAATCTCTTATCTGTGCTGGGGGCGGAATTTGACCATAATCACTAACGCTCCTCAGATGCATCTAGTAATGTAAAGGAGGTAAGAATTGCTATCACTGGGGTGAAACAAAAGAGCTGGGGGAGCATTGTCGACTGAATAGTCAAAAAAAAAAAATGCTGCTAGTTAAGGAGAAAAAGCAGAAACAAAGGTGAAAGACAGGTAAGAGGGACTGAAATTAGGTTCCCTTGAGTCTACAGTGCATCTCTAACATGGACCTCAGCAGTGGCAACACCAAAAACACTTGCCAGAAATGCAAATTCCCAAGTACCCTCTAAGACCTGAGAAATTGGTAATTCTGAGTGTAAGGTCTAGTCATGTGATCGAACAATTCCTCCAGGTGATTCTTATAAAAACTGTCATTTAAATAGACTTCCGATGCTCCTGTTGTAGGGTAATACAGTTCACCATGAACAACAGATTGTATCTATAGTAAAAATCTATGATAAAAGATCAGGAAGTTAAGAAAATATGGAGTCAGTGGTTTGTACTCATTGCTTTTACAGTCAGACATGAGAGAGGATGGTTGTGCACAAGCTTTGTAAAGATTTTTTTTATTATTTTTTAAATTTATATATAACAGTGGAACGTGTTACAATTGATATCACACATATATAGCACAATTTTTTATATCTCTGGTTGTATACAAAGTGTACTCACATCAACTCATGTCTTCATACATGTACTTTGTATAATAATGTTCATCACATTCCACCATCATTTCTAACCCCCTGCCTCCTCCCTTCCCTTCCAACCCCTCTGTCTTATCTAGAGTTCATCTATTCCTCCCATGCTCTTCCTCCCAACCCCACTATGAATCAGCCTCCTTATATCAAAGAAAACATTTGGCATGTGTTTTTTTGCGATTGGCTAACTTCACCTAGCATTATCTTCTCTAACTCCATCCATTTACCTGCAAATGCCATGATTTTATTCTCTTTTATTGCTGAGTAATATTCCATTGTGTATATATGCCACATTTTTTTTATCCATTCATCTATTGAAGAACATCTAGGTTGGTTCCACAGTTTAGCTGTTGTGAATTGTGCTTCTATAAACATCTGGACTTCTCCTCTTCAGACATCCTTAAAAGCAAACCCCAAACTGCACAGTTATTATTCATAATCATCTGTGTGTTATGAGATGGAATGTCTAGGATTAATAATATTTTTTAAATATAAATGACTAAATGACATTAAGAAAAAATGGAGATTCTAAATTACTGATATAAAGAACAAACAAGTAGCAATAAACACAATATTTTTAAAAAGCAATTATTAAGGCACAATAGGAAAGCAGAAGATTAATGCCCCTTCAGAGCTTAAACATACTTAACTGTATAATGAAGTTAAGATCCAAGCTGAGCCACTTCAACCTCACAGATTGTCTGTTGGAGCTCATATTTTTTAAAATACATTCGCAGTTATTTTCTGCTTTTTGTATTAGTATAAGTAATATTAGTTTATCATGCTACTTTTCTTTTTTTGTTGATTTATTGAATAGCAATCAATTTTGAACATTAAATTTGTACCTGTGGTTTTTTAAAGAAGATAAAAATTTTAAGTGATTTTCCAAAAGTGGTTTTATATTTTCTTCTAAATATTTGATTCCATTCAATAACACTTCTGATATTTCAAAAGAAATAATTTATTTTAGGGGATTGATCTAATAAGTATGAAAAAACTTTAACTTCGAAGAGAATAATATGATAGTATAAATAGCAAAAATATATAGGACAAAGAAACAGAAGAGATTGGATTGTTTGAATATGTTATTATCTTTTAAAAGTACAGCTTTGCATATTATTATCTGTAATTTTGTAGTTATTTGATAGGTTTTTTTACTTTTTATTACATTTAATTTAACTGTTTGAGTTATTGACTTATATTATTGATTCATTATCTAACTTTTTAATTTATAATTTTCCAATATTTATATTATATTGCTTAACTATTCCTACAAGCAAAGAATTAGCTCAAATACATGATGCTTTGACATTTAGTGTTTCTATTCATGTTGAGCTAAAGTATATAATCTTATTTTCATTCTTTAATTTCTAATATGTTTATCATTTTCTTGGTTAGGTCTTTTAATTTTTTATAAGGCTGTTTTTTTGGTACAGAAAAATCATCTAAATTATTTCAATTCTTAGAAATTTATTGAAGCAGTTAAATTTGGGAAATACATGCATTTAAAAAATGTATACTCTATGCCTTCAATGTTGTATATACAAAAGGGATATAAGTTTTTTAACCATTTTTTTTATATCTTCTATACCCTTGATATTTTTTTTTTCTGTTTCTTTTTTTCAGTTACAGGAAGAGGTATGTTAAAATTTCAACTATAAATGTTGACTCAACTATTTCATTGGTTTTATCAAATTTTGCTTTGAACATTTTGAGGCTGTGCTAACAACTATGCACAAATTTAGAAAAGTCATTTCCTTTTCCTATTGAATTATTTTGTCATTTTGTAAAGTTTTCCATGTCTTATCTTCCTTTATAAACTGCATTTATTTTTTCTGGTGTTCAATTCCCAGTCCAATTTTTCTCTTTCCTCCTGTTTTTCCCTCCATTTTCTTGAGTCATTCAATTATGGTTATTGTAATGTCTAGGTCACCCTTGGGTCTATTATTATTTTTTGTTAAGTTTTTTTTTTTAATCAGGCTTTGATAATTTATTGGTCCTTTACATGCTTAATAATTTGATTTCTGAATACTTAACAGATTGTGAAGATTTGTCATATCTTATTGAGGGCATTTCATACTTCCTGTCCGACATAACTGTCATTCATTTGGGGGACTGAAGTGAATTGAGAGACTGTTTTGCAGTTTTCCTAGGGATCTACTTCCCAGAATAGTACCTTTCCAGGGGTTAAAAGCTGTGAGACAGGTTTGTTGACATTTGCCATCCTTCTGGCAAGTACTGATCTGTAATTCTTGCCTCTGTGGCATGCTGAGGCTGTCAAGAAAAAGTGCTGCTTTTTCGAAGGTATTTTGCTGTTTTTTCTTTCTCCCAGATGTAGTCTTTTGGGAGACTGAAGTCCAGATACCTACCCTCTGGCTCCATGTGCATAATTGTCAGATTTACCAAGGGAAAAACTCTCCACATTGCTGCAATCCTCTAATCTCTAGGATCTAATATTCCAACACTTGATGCTTCAACATCATTGTATGATCAATTTTAAATTTTATAGCTTTTTAAATTATTCTAAAATGGCTCTTCTTTTAAACAAAAATGAAGTCCTCTACCAGAATATTTTGTGGTGCAAAAATATTTCAAAGTATTTAAAAAAATGTTTTATAAAAAATTAAAAAAAAATTTAGACCTGTATTTATTTATTTTTATGTGGTGCTGAGGATCAACCCAGTGCCTCATACATATGAGACAATTGCTTTACCACTGAGCCACAACCTCAGCCTGTGGTGAGCCGCTTCTGCCGTTTATGCAAATTATGGTCACCATTACAAGATGGCGCTGGCTCCGCTGTGGTCTGTGACAAACAACTCCTTATTTGGGAGAGTTGGCGCATGACTTTTCATCACCCTATGAGAAAGCTCCATGTGGCTGCTTTGCATTGGGGCTTGAGATGCTTTATTAAGGCTGGGAGGGGCATCCGAGAGAAGAGAAGAAGAACTATCAAGGGCCTGAAATAAACTACTGAAAGAAGATTCCTGAGTGTCGTGTCTTCCTTGCGGGCAAGGGGGCGCAACAAGTGGTGCCGAAACCCGGGAACCAGAACTTTCAGCAGTCAGGGGGGGTTCACCGTAGTCCCAGGTAAGTGGGATCCGCGACCAAAGCGGGATTAGTCCCAGGTAAATGGGATCCACGACCAAAGCGGGTTTAGTCCCAAGTAAGTGGGATCCGCGACCAAAGCGGGGCAGCAGCTGCATTGTGTACTTTCGTTTTT
>NW_026000078.1:4800176-4806442 GCF_001458135.2 Marmota marmota marmota | reverse complement strand
GGGGGGGGGGGGGCGAGGGGCTTGAATATCCCTGAAACAAAAAGAAATGTGCTGTTATTATTTTTTTCTAAATAAATGCCTGAGACATGGACCCCACTTGCGCATAGGACCTGAAATCTAGGATTGATGTGAAGTTACTTATAGGACCATGATGCTTGTGCAAAAGGGAACTCTGAGGGATACATTTGCCATTGTTCCTGTGCATGGCTCTGTTGTGAAAGCCATTCCTGAGGCTGCCTGGAAGTTGGTTGGACCAGTGCTAGAGATTCAAATCTCAATGGCAGAACTCAGCAGCTTCCGCAACACAGTGGCAACAACCAAGGACCCTGCTCTTCACAATTTGTCTCAGCTTATTCATCACCTAAGTTTGTGTATAATTGTTTTTTTCTTTATGTGATTCATGTAAGATAAGGAGTAGCCAAAAACAGCAGAAATTGAATTCCTCATAATAGAAATTTCAGATTTAGTTATAGCTAGGTCAGTATGGGATTTCAGTATTTGTTGCTTGTACTAACATTTATGCATAATCAGGCAATTCTTTTTTGACCTAATCATTTTGATGAATTTCTTCTTTCTTATATTTTTTTAAAGAGAGAGAGAGAGAGAGAATTTTTTAATATTTATTTTTTAGTTCTCAGCAGACACAACATCTTTGTTTGTATGTGGTGCTGAGGATCGAACCCTGGGCCGCATGCATGCCAGGCGAGCGCGCTACTGCTTGAGCCACATCCCCAGCCCCAAATTTCTTCTTTCTTGATTGTGCATTAAGGAGCATTTCATCTCTAACTCTTACAACAGGGTTTTATAAATCACTTATCACCATCAGAATATTATTCAACAACAACAACAACAAAGAAAAAAAAAACATTATTGCATTAGTCTATGGAAATTACCTATGTCTGGCTGTCATCCTGTAACACCAAATTTTATTTCTGCATAATATTTCAGATATGTATCAATTCCAACAATCTGTACCTTATGAAAAATCAAAATTTAAAATTAAATACCATATATGCTTTTTCATAAGTGAGGAAAGATATATTTGTTAAGTAAAATATAGGAACATTCTAGAAATATAAAATAGTTAAAACAAGCTTAAACATTTGTAATTATTGTTCTATTATTTTGCTGTTAAGTCAATCTTTTACAAACAACAGCTATTAATTCAGTTGTTCCTATAGAGTGAAAACTACAAAAAAGGGAATTATCTCATTGTTCTTATAAATTTCTCCTCTTGTTTTCACAATGTAATAAGTTAGCGCCTAGAAAATATTCAAGCAATAATCTACTAATTTGTTTGCATATATTTAAGTATACTTTGATAACAAGTGTATTGGTAAGTCCTGCTTAAAATTCTATAGTGCTTTCATTGAGAAAATTAAACACACAATATGGGTGCAGCTGTGAATGCTTCTTTGTGTATGTATTTCCTGGAAGCCCTCCATCTTTTCTACTGTTAATGTGAGAATTTTTCTTCCCTTGATTATGAGAAGGTACCTAGGTGGATGACTTTACTCTGGGGCAGATAGCTTAACAAAATATTTTGTCATCTAAATTTTACTTATACATTCTATAAATTTCGTATATACAGTTAAGATTCTACTGTTTGGAACCCTTATGTGTACCTGTTTGTTTTTTCAATTGAACACCTCCCCTGTAGCATATAAAACAGAAAACTAATATTAGACCAAGTTTTAATAATTCTTTCCATGATAATTTTTTCATTCTATTTTGAAGATACTGAAAAATATTGTTTGTATATTCCACTTCAAAATTTGAGACTCAACTGGGTAATTTTCAATAGGAATATGGAAGTTTACTCCCTAAATATTAAAACTTAATGGTAATGGTTTTAATATTTGCCCTTTTATCTTTGAAATCAAACAAGTAAAACTAATAAGACTGATTTTTAAATTTAGATTCTCCATCTACAGCATTTCATATATATATTTTTTCTTTTTCATGTACTTGTTCAAATCTTCACGTTTCTACACTTTTCTCTTTGGCATTTTTTAAACATAGTCTATGTATCATGCATTGCTTTATATTTTGGTGATGAATAAACAAATAGACATTTCTTCCTATAAAACAAACATTTTAGGCAGAGATTAATATTTTTAAAAAGATAATTATATGCTAATATAAAAATAGTAATAGAAATATTCACAATAAATTTTGTGACAACTAAGAAGAAACATCAAACATTATTTTAGAGAAGATGCCTAAAAGAATGCGGAATATTTTAGTCTTAGAAAATGTGTAGGAGCTTCACAGAAAGAAAAGTAATAATAATACCACATTACACATTTATTCTAAAAGCAAAGGGGAAAAAAGTAATTTTCAATTAGTAGGCATATTTAAAGTTTCTTGAATTTTGTGGTTTAGGCAGAGAATTATATATATGATGGCAGGGGCGGGAGCATATGAAGAGCTAGCATGATGATTCTGTTTGCAGATTTTCTGGACAGAAACAATTCACTGATAATTTGGGTGATATCATCTTAGTGCTTTATTTTTGCTATTAATATGAAATGCTACTCCCATTCTTGATGCTTAGTATATAACCAGACTTATATTTTCCCCTGAAACTTTTTTAGGATTGTCACTTATTTCCAAGTTTCTGTACTATCACAATGATGCATATGATATGATGTCTTTATTTTTAAAATATTTTGAGCTGTTATTAGAACTTTTAAGTTAAGAAAAATTGTGCCTTTCACATCATGGAAATTTTCTGTACATGTGCTCTTCTTTCTTTCTGTCATGTGTAAGTCACATGTGAAGTGTTTTAGAATACTCTAACCCACTCACTATCCTGGATTGTTTCATAAAACTGTCTCTCCACCTACAGTTTTCCATATGTCACCAGATTTATTTTGTGATGTTTCTTTTAAATTAAATTAAATTCTTTTAAATTATTGTTAGAATAATCATATTCTTACATTTTAGGAGTTTCTTTAGTTTTGAATGCTCACTGTTTTGAGAGGTATCCTTTCTTTGATTTAGTAATGTAGTTTATTTTCATTTGTCTCTATATATTATTTGCAGTGGTTTTGTTTTTGTTTTTATTTTTTAAGATTTTTCTTCTGTTTTTTTGAATTTGTCTATTTTTTTCCCAATTTTATTCTTATGGATATATTTTGTTCTTTTTTTTCATTTTAGAATTTCTAATCAGTGGTTTGATTAATTATCTGTTATAGTCTCAATCAATTTGATACTGAGAAAATTTTATAAATTTGTAGAACTAATGAACTCTTGGACCTTGAATAGATTTTTGGCAGGGATCAAGCTGTTTCTTTTGGGAAATTCCAAATTTCAAAGGAATGTCTTTCTAAGTTAGGAACATAACTCTGAGAAAATTATTTAACTCTCTCACAGGTAGGATATAAGCTGACTGGGAAGGCCTAGTCTATAAGCCTAGTATCATTCCACAATATCTAAATAGTCACTTAGTCACTCATTGAGGGAGAGTATTGTGTCTACAGCAGATTTTGCAGTTAACCTACATGAAACTTTCCAAAGAACAAGACCTCTGTATCTCCTTCTAGGTCTGAAGGAAATTTGCTGGCTGTGCTAAATAGTAAGAACTTCAAGGATTCTCAGTAGACACTTTGTACATTCTTGTTTTAAGACCCACCAGAAACCTGGCCTTCAGAGATAACCGGTATCACCAATTCCTGAGTCTTTCTGAGAAGTTGTCAATTTCTTTACTTCTTATTGATTCTTAAGGACATTTAACCGAATGAATATAATAAAAATGCAAATAATTTAGAATTTTTCAACTAATTTCTTACATTGCATTTTATGATAACATCTCTTCTGTTTTATTCTTTCTGCTAATATCTTTATGGATTCCAGGAAGGGATATAAAAATTCACAAATTATGTCTACCATATTTAAACAGAAAAATGTTCTGTTTTTATTAGGTACAATAAATTTCAATTAATGGTTTTAATTTCACCAATAGCATATTAGTTTTGCACACATAGTTATCTCATTATGACCAACTGAATGAAAAAGGAAGAAAATATAAAGAATACTAAAATATAATTAATATAATTAATCATAAAAATGATTCTCAACACTATTGTGCACCTCAGGGGCAAGTTGAATCACACTGAATATAGAACAAACTGTGTTTTGAAAACAAGGTGAGGATGGCCACCCTAGAAAGCATGTATTCTCTGAAATGGCACCGAAGGGGTCTGGTTTTGTAAATTAAGAAAAAAATAGAAGGGGATTACAAAAAATTGGATGTTACAAATGTATTTGCTGACAAGAAGAGTAGAGGGTATTTTTTGGTGTTAGTTCACTTCATGAAATACATTTCAGGTGAAAATTGATAATCAGGGATAAGGCATTCCAACTTATTTATTACTCTAATGGTATCAGTATGTCTACAAGGAATTAAGTTAGAGAACCAAAAAGTAAATTAAGCAGATTGTGAGATTTTGGAATTCAAGAAGTTTCGACTGCTGTTCACAACTATTGTCTTCCAGACCTGATAGAAATTTGCAGACCCCCCTTTTTAATGTATATCTGCTTTATCAAAGCACTAAAATTTTTTTTGAAAATTAAAGATTAAAATAAAGCAAATTTGAAAGTTCAAACCAGAAAGAAATAAATCAGAATTTCATAGTATTGTCCATTTTTCTTTTTAAATAATCTCTAACATTAAACTCAGTACCAGAGTTCTACAAACATATAAATTAACAAAAACATTTCATAGTAAGCACTTGCACACCTTCCTAGTTTATGGTCACAGAGATTTAGCACAATGTAAAAGAAAAAAGACAACTGATGATTATCATCTTGTTTTCATTCATCATATTGACACAAATAACAAGGCTGACCTGTAGATATTTTTATGCAGATGTAACATATATAATGTTTTTATTTACTATGTTAAATTTGCTGATTTCTTTTCTAAATATTTTGAAGAGATTATTAGATTATAATAGCACTTTTAGTTATTGCCCCAATTTTTTTTGTGTGTGTATGTGTATGTGTGTGTTACTGTACATAGGACACAGAAGGCTCTCTATCATTAAGCAATATCCCAGGCCTTTTTATTTAAAGGCAGGATTCTATTAAGTTGCCCAAGCTGGCTTTGAACTGACCATCCTTCTCCCTTAGTCTCCTGAGTCACTAGGATTACACATATGTTCCACTGCTCTGGACTCTTAATTCAAGTGACTGCTTACTTAAAATGTGTTTGAAATCCTGTACCTTAGATGGCAAGTCAAGCTCATGATGGACCCTCTGGCTCTGTGTGAACCATCACAGTTTACAAACAAGACATTTTTAATTGACATTGACCCATCATTTACTTAAAATTAGGATATATATATATATATATATATATATATATATATATATATATATACACACACACACACACACACAACACACATATATACATAGATATACATACATGTATATATCAGATTTCTTTTATAACTTTATCCTCTCTACACTGATTTAGTCAGCTTTATTCATCACTGTGATATAAAGACCTGACAAGAACACAGTAGAAGAAGAAAAGTTTATTTGGCTCATGATTTCAGAGCTCTTAATCCATAGATGGTCAGCTTCATTGCTCTGGGCCCAAGATGAAGCAGAACATTATGGTGGATGGTTATGGAGGAGGAAAGCTGCTCAGGACATGTCAATCAGGAAGTAGAGAGAGAACTCTGTAAACAAGGACAAAATACAAACTCTAAAGGCATGCCCCCAGTGACCTACCTCCTCTAGCCACACCTTAATTCACATCAGTGGAACAAGCTACTGATCACGTTGAATCTATTATAACCCCCAAATCTCACCTCTAAACATTGTTGCATTGTCTTACACATGAACTTTTGGGGGTATATCTCATATCTAAACTGTAATACCCTCTTTCTCTATTACTGTTATTCACCAACCCATCTCTTTACCTGGCTATGGACTCCTCAAGAACCTATGAACTAATTTGTTGATTATAAATAGAAAAGCTAGAAGAACAAGCAGAGATTTAAAAAAATAGTCTAGTGACTGTATTTTCCCCTCCAACTGAAATTTTACATGGAAAAAAATTATACAGGTTGAGCAGCCCCAATTCAGAAAATTGAAATCTCAAATACACTGAAATTCAAAATTGTTTTGAGCACCAACATGATGCTTAAAAAAAAATTAGAGATCTTGGAGCATTCTGGATCAAATTTTTGCATTAGAGATATTCAACTGGTAAAGTCTATGGAAATATTCCACTCAAAAAAAAAAAAAAA
>NW_026000078.1:4786243-4799635 GCF_001458135.2 Marmota marmota marmota | reverse complement strand
CCAGGATCATATGCAATTTGTTGCTGCTGATCCTCATAAGGTCCCTTTCCTAACAACATATCTAGATTTCTCTGAGGATAACCAGCTGCTGCATTTCGCCTAGCCGTCTCCTTGCAAAATTCCTCATTGGCAACCTTCCATAACAGGTATTGTCCTCCATTTAGCACAGCTTTACACATATTAGCCCAATCTGCTGGCGTCATGTTCAAGTTGTTAATGGATTCGACCATGCTTACAGTGAAGGGTGCTTGAGGACCATAGGTTGTTACAGCCTCTTTTAGCTGCTTCACTGTTTTGAAATTTAAAACTTGGTAAAATCGCTGCCCTCCTGCCTCAAATACAGGGCATGTTAATATTTGAGATCTTGTCTCAGGATCCCAACTATCAACTGCGGGGGTTGGGGACCTCCCAGCATATGGAGGTGGCCTTGTTAGTTGGACACTTACGTCCTCTGGTGATAGAAAGGTGTTAGTAGCAGTCTCCTGTTGTAACTTTCCCCCTGATGGCTTTTTCTGTTTTACACTTTCTTTCTCTGTCTGACTAGCTTGAGAGGCCTTCTCTTTTACTTGAATCTTTTCCTCTGTCTGACTAACTTGAGAGACCTTCTCTTTTACTTGAATCATTATGTCTTCTTCTTCCTCTACCATTGTCTGAACTGAAGGCTTTGGACTAAGCAAACAAGATATGAACGTCCACAATGGCAATGTGCCAACTGGCAGAGTCCCTGGGCTTTTCTTTTCTATTCTTTTTAAATCTTCACCATGATGGTTCCATTGTGATATATTTAACAACTCCTCCTTAAAAAGCCATGGGCTACATTTTTGTATTGTATCAACGTATGCCCTGATTGTTCTTGATTTTACTGAGATGCCTCCTTCCTCTAACAATTTACTTAACACTCTTTCAGTTTGTTTTTTACTAATTTCTGATCCCGTATTTCTACTATAATACAACCCAACAAGATAACGCCTAACAAAACTGAAACAGAGTGAAACAAAATTGGAACAACACAAAATCATTATAATAGCCTCCTGAAATGTCCATCCGTCCTTTCTCCCTATCTGTTCCTCAGATGTGAGCGGTTTTTCTTCCATCTTACACATCTCCAGGGACAGGCAACTTAAAACAAAAGTGAAACAAAATAACAAAAGAAGAATCTTAAAATGGCTACCCATCCTCTCGCCCTGCCCTCAGGGGCGAGCAGTTTCACTTACCCTCAGTCGCTCCCCGTGCGAGCCACCAAATGCCGCAGTCTGGCTGGGCACAATCAGAAGCCACTTGTCAAAAGAAACTAACTTTATTTTTAGAACCACACACGCCAAACAAAACAGCCTCTCAGGAAAAATCCTCAGAGCCTCAACTGCCACCACCGGCTTTCCACAAGCCTCTCTCTCCCACACAAGCTTCTCCCCACCTCCCCCAATCCTCCTGCTCTTGAGGCCGATTGGCTGGGTCACGTGGGCGGAGCCAAAAAAGTCCCCCAATGAGCAGCTCCGTGGTCTGAAAGGGCAGGGAAACAGCCCAATGAGCATCACCACAGAGGAGCCAATCAGCTAGATGTTGCTGGGGCCGCTGTGAGCCAATCATCAGCTGGCAGCTGGAAGTTTGCTGGCAGCTGGAAGTTTGCTGGGGCCCCTTCGGCTGTGGCTCTCAACAGTTCAGTTCCAATCCCTAGGAGGGCTGGAAGACCCACCAGTCCCCCCACTTTGAAAACTATTTTCTGTCTATTGTCTTTTGTTCCTTATTGGGTTATTTTCAGACTTTTTATTTTCCCAGCTGGTTCACACTTCCAAGCAGTAATTAGCTCTTGAGGTGCTGGTAACCCTAAAACAACATGCACAGTTTCAGAAAAAAACATTCCTAAACACATCCTTTCTATTTTGATTTTCAAATAAAAAGGAAGATGGTCAAACAAATGGCCACAATGAAGAATAAACATTTATTGCAATTCATACCCAAATACCAAACATATAGACTAATTCTGGAGAAGTTAAAGTATTAGGTAGCAGGTAGTGTATACTAAAACTGATATAAACACCCAAGTGGTAATTATTGGAATCTGAATATATGTCAAGAGCAGGATTATAGAATTAACACTTTTAATTTTTTTTAACTTTATCAATTGATTTCATGTGGTGCTGAAGATCAAACCCAGTGCCTCACACTTGCTAGGCAAGCACTCTACCACTGAGTTATAACCCCAACCCTTGAAATTTTTTTGAAATAGAAATCAATGAGGTTTTCTTCTAAGTGTCATACATCAAATATTACTACTCATCAAATATCATTTCTCATACCCACCTTTTGACATTTTTAAAAGCAGTCTCAAAAACAGTTCAAAGCCGGATGTGGTGATTCACACCTGAAATTCCAGAGGCTTGAGAGGCTGAGACAGGAGGATCACAAGTTCAAAGCCAGCCTCAGCAAAAGAGGCTAAGCAACTCAATGAGACCCTGTCTCTAAATAAAATACAAAATAGGGCTGGGGAATGTGACTCTGTGGTCCAGTGCCCCTGAGTTCAATCCCTGGTACCAAAAAAAAAAAAAAAATAGTTCAAGGGTAGGGAATTTAACTTTAAAATAGTATATAGTAAAAAATTTTTACTTCTTTCTGTTAAAAAGAAATCTCATATAGATGGTGATGAATAACATGAATAATAAGAAGGAAAGGGATATCTCCTTGCTACTTTTAAACTCTGTTATTGGCAGAAGTAAATTAGATTGAACACTCAAGTCATCCTCACACTAGAAGACAAAATTATAGTTATTATGTTACCTATGTTATAAAATATTTTCATTAGTTATGCATTTTTAGACTTCTACAATGTAAAGACTGAAACACTATTTAAAAGTATTTTTATATATGTTCAATATCCTGGATTGCCTATTTTAGCTTTCATTGTATTCTTAAAAATATTTTCAATAATTAATAAGCTTAAAAGTCATTGTCATACATATTTTAAATTTCTCATTTAAATATCAAGTAATTATGTTGACCAGATGGTATATCACATCAAAACTGTCAATATTCTCCCTGGTATGACTAGAAAAAGACAGCACTTAACATTTGTTGATTGATGTTTCCTAAAACTAAATATGTCATGTTTCTTACCATTGATAAGAAAATAGTAATAATCAATGAGCAATTAATTACCAATTTAGCAAACAATGCAGTTTTATATTATTATTTTTTTATTTAATATTTTGGATTGATCAACTTAGCATACACCATTCTCTAGTAATGCACAAATTTTGTACTTGTCTTCCCACTTAAAATATCATCTAGTTTCTGCTTAATGTGTTATATCTATGGGAGATTATCCTGAATCAGATATCATTTCCTTTTGAGTGTTAAATCTGTAGAAAGTTCTATTTTGTCTCATGTTATTTTGTTTTACTTTTAAGCCAATCTGCATATAATCTAACACAAATTACAGTGCCCCCAAATTTTTACTTTCCTCACAAATATTTTTATATTATTGGCATGGTCTTATGTCACATTTAGCATTCAAACATCCTCACCAAGTCATTTTGTGTTTACAGCACAGCTCAAATCTCTCAGTGAAACTAAGGAAATCTACTGAAATGAAGTTGTTCCTCCACCCATTTGTTTCCCAAGGAAAACATTATGTTTTTATTATCCTGACTTCTATTGAGTTTAAACTTCTTAAACCCAAAATAGTAATGAGATATTGACACTTATTCTGGCTAAACATCTTTCAATAATTTATGTTT
Organism: Marmota marmota marmota; assembly: GCF_001458135.2. Lineage (NCBI taxonomy): Eukaryota > Metazoa > Chordata > Mammalia > Rodentia > Sciuridae > Marmota > Marmota marmota. The sequence goes on along the minus strand of NW_026000078.1, from coordinate 4,795,901 downwards.
AGGTTATTTTATAGTTTAAAAATATTATTTTGCAGAGCTGGTAAGCAGTGCTTGTTTGAATTTTTTAAACATTTAGTTTAATATAAGCATTGTTTCAATCTAAAATATCATAACTGTTTATTTTTGAAGAGAATGTTCAGATCTATTAACCATGAATTGTAGTGTATACAAGTAGAGCTTGTTGCTAAGTAACAAATACCTGTTATAAGGAGGATGATATTACATCTTACTAAACAGAAACAGGGACAGGAAATGATCTCTGAGAAAAGGGATCAGTCACAGGACTATCACAAACATTCTGTTATAGACCATAGAAGAAAATTAATGGTCAGGGTTTTCTGGCTTAATATATTTCAGTTCCTGTCTTCTGGAAAACATGCATTTCAATTTTATCTACTCTGAATCACCATTGCACTTTAAAAGATTAAATATCATGGGGTCTACAGAATAGCAATTTAGAAATAAAATATTCCTTTTGCAGGTGCAGCTTGTCAAGTTGCTAACATTTAGTTGAGCTTTTACAATGCTCAGAAAAGCTTTCTGGGAAAATGAAGTTTGTAATTGTGGTAGTCACCTTAAGCCATGCTTTGAATAATCTTCAGAGGCATTGCTAGCTTTGCCCCAGATAAAATGAGATAACTGTTGTTCAGATATATAGATGGATACGGTAAGCAATGAAGACACATTGAAATCTCTTTTTCATAGGAATTATGTTATGAGAATAAACTCGAATATATTTAAAACCTTTTAAATATTATGTCTGCAATTTACAAATATGAATCTTATATAATAAGAAATGACTTCCTTATCTGCCATCATGGCCTCTGCATTAGTTTTGTTACTAATGAGTTTTGCCCTTCTAAAGCATCTCAATGGATGTTTACTAAGTGCCAAATATTTTCTTTTCTTGGGGTGCAGTTGAGCATATTAGGGAGCAGAACTCTTTGCTAAAAATTCAACAATTATTATTCTTCATGTAGAAATGACAGTAATTTTCCTTACACATTATAATGAAGCAAAGATACCATCATTGTTATTATTTAGCATAACAGTGGAACTATAGCCAGGGAAAAATGCCAGAAAAGACATTCATATTAAGATGCAAAATAAATAAATATAATTGTCATTATTCACAAGTGATCAAATTAATAATACAGAAAAAATTTCAATTTATCTCAAAATGTTAGAATTATTGACAGAATTTAGTATAAGTTCAAGATGCAAAAAGTAAATTCAATTCAACAGCATCAGCAAAAGTTCAAAAACATAAATTCAAGAATATAATTTTAAAATCATGAGAAATTAAGGTATCAATAAATATAACAGTTGCATTATATAGTCACTGACAAAGTGAAGCCAATTGTGCAGTATTTTTATAGAGCAAATATAAATCACTATCATATCTTGAAAGCATTTCTACATGGATTTTGAGATAAATTACCTTTATGATCGATAGACTCAATATTGTGAAGAGATAAATTATGTCCAAATTCATTGATAAAATTATTGCCGCTTAAATCCATCTGTTAAAGTGTTTTATGAGGACAATGACATCAACATTTTTTTTTGTGAAAAAGGAAATGAATATGAAGTATAAAAATATACCTGAGTAAGAAACTTAAGTTGAAGACTTATAAGTATATTTTGTATGTTTATTATATGTCATCATAAAATTATTGCTAGGAAAAGATAGTATTAGAATAGGACAAAAAATTGTCCAGTTAAGAGAACTTAGATGACAGAAATAAACTTTGTCACCTTAAACATGAGGTATATTATCTTTGGAGATTTCCAGGGAAGGAAATGGCTATGCTAACAATAACAATAGAACAATTTAATGGGAGAGAAAGGAAAAAAGAATGGAGTAGTCCTTAATATTCTATTCAGAAATTAATTCCTGATGGATTAAATAATATAATTGGATTTATAAAACTATACATGTTTTAATTATAGTAAACATCTTTTTTTGTTTTTAGGTTGTGAGGGGATTTTCTTTAGATACAGAAAGTACATGTATTAGAATAAATAAATGATAAATTTTGCAACACAAAAGTGAAAAAAAAATTATTAAATGAAACGTATAACCAAGAGTTAATTAAGCCGAAACTGGGAATTTAGCAACATATATAATTAGTAAAAATTAGCATTTAGATTATACATTGTTTCCGAATATAAGAATTAACAGATATTTAAGGAGAGCATGATTGGTGACAAACATATGGGACTCTAAAACTAAGCAGTGAGCAGGAATTTAAAAATTAAGAGTACAATGAAATACTACTTAACAAAGAGTAGATGGCCCAAAACTAAGAAGTTCAAAAATATAAGATGATGTGAGGATGTACAAATTCTTCCCACTATTAAACCCTAAATGGTACAATATTTTGAGAAGCTGTTTTGCATTATTGAAAGTTGAAGGTCAATGACAAAGTTTATTCTCATGTCTGTCCCTTGGAGAAATTCATGTATATATGACACAGAAAATATATTTATTGCAGAATTGTTTTTCCAATCAAAGCAGTTTGAAACAAGTAAAGCATATCAAAAAATTGTGATATATTAACAAAACAATGTATAACACAGTAGGGAAGTGAAAGAACTCCAAGTATACCAATAACATGGCTGAATTCCTGAAATATAATGTTAAAAAAATAATATTTTAAAAATTTATTAACATTATTTCATTTTATGAATTTGAAAAACAAGAAAGTCTAAATAATACATGATTTGAAATACATATGAAGATTTGAAGATGGGTACAGCAGATCTAGGCAGCCACCCCCCAGTACCTCCACAGCCCAGAAAGGAAGCAGAGAGAAAACAGCTGACCGTAGAGATGGGTAACAGAGAGAATACTCTAAAACACAGGATTGGATAGTCTGAGAGTTAGAAGGATTCGAAGTTTGGTTACTGGAGCAGAAAATAAAGATAGAATTCCTTACCTTCAACCTGGACCATAGTGGCATCAAGGGGAAAGAGCAAAAAAGAGAGAAGGAAGGAGAGGAAAAGCACATAAGCTTTGTTTCTTAACAACAGCTGAAAAAAAAAGCAGGCCAAATTAAAATACAACAGAAATAGCAAAGACAGTGAAGGATATCAGGCAGCTTAACCCAAATTGTGGACTGAAAGCTGTGCTGGGAATGGCAGCCATATTGTAGAGTCCACAGCTAGCCAACCTCCCTAGAAGAACTTAAATCAACACAGCTTCTCCCCACCTAAAGAGAGCAACAACAACAACAAGAAAAACCTTCTGCAATAGGCTGCCTCAATAATCTTTCTTGAAGGTACTTGTAGAAGAATCATGCCTGGCTGAAATTTACTGAAACCCCCTACCCCTCACTGCAAGCAGAAGTGGGGTGGAACAGTCCTAACAGCTAATTATTCCGGGCCAGTGCCAGTCCTGACCCAGCACTCCTCCGTGGGAGTTCAGGCAAAGATTGGTGTGGATACATACAATTTATGACTGCAGGTAGTAAGGGCTCAGATGCATGTGGTTCAACTGACTCCCAGTCATAAGGAAGGCACCTGTGTAATGTACATCAATCCAGGGAGAACATTTCTGCACCATGGACCACCCACAGAGAACCCACAATCACAGCTTCCATGCTTGCAGACAGTCACTATGCTCTGTGTTACTTTAAAGAAAACTCTGTGAAGGGGAGCAAGTGCACAATATCCCACAGCAGTTAGCATGACATCCCTGAATCCTGTATCCTGGGCTCTCGCATCCAATAAAAATAGCTAGCAGATGCAAGGCAGCACCTGCCAAGCATGCAAGCCCTTTGGTTGACAAACATGAACATGCTGGTGAGAAATCCACAGCAACCAGGGAAGTAATCCCTTTAGACCGAGCACCTACAGGACGATTCAAAGCTGAAGAGTCATTAGACATTTTTTAAGGTATTAAATTCTGATGAAATCCAAACCAAGCAGGCTCCTCAGTAAGAATTTTCTCCACCTTGGCATGGTTCACTATAAATCACTCTAATGTCAAATCTGTTCAGACATGTACTGCTCTTCATTTTCATTGAATAGTTGTTCCTCTAGTATTCAATATTGTACAGTCAACCCATTTGATTGTATTTCACTTAAGGTTTTAAAACATCAGCTGGAATAATCATCTCTTTGTTTTCTTAGCTCAGGTTTACACTTGTTCTTCATAGCCCCTCCCCCTTCATTGCCTGCTACCTCAAATTCCCCACCCTCATCAATCTTTTCTTCTTTTCACCTTGGTTTGTGTTATTTTTTGTACTTTTTTTTCCTTGCAACTGTTTTTCTCTCCTCTTTTCTGCTTCTATGTAAAATAATAGTCCTTTTCCTATTTTTAATAACTAATTCCTCAACCTGTTCCAGAAAATGATTGCAATTTTATATCTGCATTAAAAAAATGTGGGGAACATTATCAATAACAGTAAAGTGGAAAAGAATGGTTTTAATTAATATGTTTTTTTCTTTGTGCATTACATCACAGCCTCCTAACAATTAGTAACACTGAATAGCATCTTAATACTATGCATTTGTGAAATTATAAAGACTAAAGTCATCAGCAAAAATTAGAAATATCAAAAAAGAAACCATAGCAATCAATTGATTGTGAAATGAGCACTTGTTTACACTAGGAGATCTGAAACAAGAAAACAAGTGTGATTTTGTTTTCCTTTGCCTGGGAATATACATCTTGGGAGATTCAGTTTTTTCACTGCTCTGTGAATGAATGTGAGTATTCATTTTGGGGTTACAAGAAATTTATTTAAGTACAAAAATTTATAAATATACATCCTTGAATATTATGAATTGACTGTGTGTATGTATATTTTTATATATGTGTGTTAAATATATAAATATATATGCTTAAGTAAGTATACATAATCTCATAATGTTATTCATTATAATTTTATAAAGAAATGCATATTGCCAGGTGCCACGGTGCACTCCTGTAATCCCAGACGTCCCGGAGGCTGAGGCAGGCAGATTGAAAGTTCAAAGCTAGCTCTAGAAACTCAGCAAGGCCTTAAGCAACTTAAGTATACCCTATCTCAAAATAAAAATAAAAAGGGCTGTGGATGTGGCTCAGTGGTCCAGCAACCCAGTACAAAGAAAAAAAAAGTATATATTAATACTACAGTGATATGCTATTGTACAGTCACTGGAATGGATAAAGTAGCAAGCACTGGTTAAGACTGAGTAAGACATGTAACATTTTCTATAACTTGTAGAAAAGTGAAATATGAAGATAATTTTCTGGATACCTACCAATTAAGTAATATAAAGAGTCAAAAGTGTGATATACAGAAAAGTTAAGTTAGGCTTAGTTGCAGGAGAAGGTAGAGAAATGTAATCTGTTGAATTGCAACAGTTATTGATAACATCCAATTTCTAGTCAATGGTTTTGTATTGAAACATAATTGCTTTAAAACTAGTTTTGTTACACATTATTAGCACACACACTAACATAAATACACAGAAGTAAAATAAATCTGTCAGGTACACTCTGTAAATATTTCTACTGCCCTGAAAAACAAGAGAGAGAGAGAGAGAGACAGAGAGAGAGAGAGAGAGACAGAAAGAGAGAGAGAGAGAGAGAAGGTAACTCATTACAAACACACACATACACACACACACACAAACACACACATATATATGTAATGAGTTATATACAATATATACACACACATATATATAGTGAGTTATATACAATACACATACACACACAAATATATATGCAGAATTTGTTCCTTTTTTTGGGGGGGAGATCAGGGATTGGACTCACAGGCAGTCAACCATTGAGTACATCCCCATTCTTTTTTACATTTTATTTAGACACAGGGTCTTGCCAAGTTGCTGAGGACTGGCTTTGAACTCCTAATCCTCCTGCCTCAGCCTCCAGAGCCACTGGGATTATAAGCTTTCATCACTACACCTGGCTGAAAGCAGATTTTTGCACTCAAAACAAATTTGCAGCATCCTTAAAAATTGATATTAATAGGGAAGTAGCATCTAAATATGTATATAAATATGCATCAACATGAAGATGAAGCAGCTTTTCTTCTAGTAGAAATCCCAAACTATTGATTGGGTCCTCATGTACATCCTCTGGTCACACCTCTTGATTCTCCTCTGGTCAGATTTAAGCCATAGCATATTATTATCCTGATGGTGCTTAAAGCCATAAGAAGGTTGTGAAATCCTACAGGTATATTTGTGCAATATGTAGAGGACAGTTTGATAACAACTCATTTTCTAAAAATCAGTATAAGAAGTACAAATTTTTATAAAGAAAATCCTGTGTGACTTTTGTGCTTATGATTTACTATATGAAACAAAATATTAAAGGCACACACATGCATAAATATTTTAAAATATGGCAGGTGAATATATTTCTAATAGATGCTGCACTACATTTTTGAAGTATTTATTTTAAAATTGATAATATATTTTTAAAATAAAAGCTAAAAAAATTAAAAAAAAAACTGTGCAATTCTTTACATTTAAAGGGTTAAAATTCTTGTAAAAAAAAGAAAAATCAGAAAACATTAATTCCTTTAAGCATTTAATTTGCATGTACTTATTATGTTAAGCCTATATCCTACATAGATGTTTAGAGACATTTCATAATCAATTAATAATTTCTAGGTTTCAGAAAATCAATTTTATTCCCATGGATTGTTTCACATTAACATTTTATCTTTTCTCTGCAATATGTCAAATATTATTTTAGAATATTATTATTCCTATTTTTATATAGTGACTGCTAAGGCTAATCAATCCCAATACCAAAAAAAAATGACTAAGGGAATAACATTATTCTTACAAACTAAAGATGGAAATGGAATGATTTCAAAATTTACGTACTAGTCAGCAGTCCCTGAACTAAGCTTCTTTGCTTTTTGAGTATGAAAATGTGTCCTAAAATAAAACAAGTAAATTCAAGAAAATAAATTAGATTCTATAATAATAATTTATCCAATAACATATGTCTTATATACACAATACTTATTTTCAATAAAAATTTAAATTTGGCAATAATTTTTTTTTTTTGGTACTGGGGATTGGACCCAGGGGTATTTAATCATTGAACCACATCCCCAGTCCTTTTTTTTAAAATATATTTTATTTAGAGATAGATAGGATCTTACTGAGTTGCTAATTGCCTTTCTAATCTCCCAAGGGTAGCTTTGAACTCACAATCCTCCTGCATCTGCCTCCAAGCCACTGGGATTATAGTGTGCACCACTGTGCCGAGCAAAATTTGGCAATAAGGCAATTCCAAAAAACCAAAGGCTGAATGTTCTCCCTGATAATTGGATGCTGATCCATAATGGGAGGCAGGGGATGGAAAGAATGGAGGAAATTTGGGCAAAGGGGAAGAAGTGAGGGTGGGAACCTGGAAGTAGGAAAGATGGTGAAATGAGACAGATATCATTACCCTATGTACATGTATGACTGCACATGTGGTGCAACTCTACATCACATACTACCAGAGAAATGAAAAGCTATGCTCCATTTGTGTACAATGAACCAAAATGCATTCTGCTGTCATGTATAACTAATTAGAACAAATTTTAAAAAATGGCAATAATGTTCTAAAATGATAAATAGTGTAGTTATATAACATATCAGGATTACAGTTACTCCTAGTATTTTTAAAATATCACTCAGGTAAAATTTATTATTCAGATCTTGGAAATAAGGAAATTTGACAAGATGCTATTCCATTGGCTTATTAGTCTTATTGGTGAGAGCAAGCAGTAAGTAATTCTATTGATAAATAGATTAAATCATACTGAACTGATTCTCTCTGGCTTCTCACATGATTCAGATTCATAGCAGTCACTGGTGACAGAGAAAAATTAGTCTACTAGTCTCCTGACAATGACTCTTCATCTTTCATGGTCCAATTCAATTATATCTGCTTAGAGAAATCTGACTCTTTTCTGTAAGCAGAACTATTATTTTATCTCAAATAACATAAAATGTGGCATACTACTATTTTTCTATTAGAAATTATTGTTTACTGTACATGCCTAATAATATTAAATAGTGCATTTTGTCAAGATAAGAGTTATATCTTATTTCTCTTTATATACCATTATCTGCATGGATGAGACCATAGAAAATGGCAACTGAAAGAAATGTATAGCAACATAGAGTCCATGAAGGGGAAAGAATATTAGAAGGAAGATATTTTTTAAATGGAAAATATTACTAGATGAAACGATAAATTCCATTTATCTTTCCAATATGTGGATTAATATTAATAAGTTAAGAAGCATGTTTACAAATCCAAATTGACTCAAATTTAAGGAGATATTCCCTATGTAAGTGAGGAACAAATAAATTTGCTTTAAAATGAATGGTAATTGTATAATGAATCGATTCTTTGGAAGTAGAAATGCAAGGAGAAAACATGAGAAAATATTAACATCATGATGTGTTGGGGAGGAAAAAACTTTTCTTACCCTCCAAGGTTTAGCGATTGGGGAAACTGCCATTGTACTGACAAAAGAGAGATTAATAGGAGAAAAAACTTTATATGCATGTAGAAGCCTACATTTCTGGATAAGTCAGCATTTTTGATGGTATGACTAAAAGATATGACCAGAACAATTTTAGAGGAGGGAATGTTTATTTAGGGTTTCAAGGTTTCAGAGTTCTTAATGCATAGAAGGCAGGCTCCATTCCTCAGGCTTGAAGTGAGACTGAACATCATGGTGGAAGAGTGTGGGCGGAAAGCAGCTCACATGGTGATCAGCAAGAGAGACTCTGCTAGCCGGATACAAATATATACGCCATAGCCATGCCCCCAATGGACCACTTCCTCCAGCCATACCCTAGTTGCCTTCAGTTACCACTGTTAATCCCATTAGAGATTAATCCACTGATTAGGTTAAGGCTATAACGCAGTCATTTCTCATCCAATCTTTGTATCATCTCACACATGAGCTTTCAGGGGACACTACACCTAAACCATAACTTTACAAAAGCTCAACAAATGGGTAAAGTTCAAGGCTTCTATAACTAACTTAGGAAAAGGAAGAAGAGAAGAAAAGCCTGTATGGAGACAACAATACATCAAGTTTGTGACAATCCTTATTTTTGCAGGTGTCCTTCTCTTTGCTTCATAACAAATCCCCTAGAAAGGGAATTTACAGTAGAATTACTTTCTTCCCTTTCCTGGGAGGTAAAGTTTTCCCTAGGAGGAAATTTATGACAGCCTCATTCCCCAGAATGTTCTGGTTTTAGTAAGATAAGAAAACCTCTGAGAAGGCATCTTTCCACATCTGTAGAATTCCACACATCTTTGGCTTAAAATAATCTGTACACCAACTCTGAAGATCTAAGTGGATTTCCTCATAGGAAAGGATAAAAACAGGTTTACAATTTAGTTAGGAATTTTGGCACGTTAGAGGTTAGTACTGAATTATAGAATGGTTATAAACAATGATGAATTCTAAATAAATAGTAAAGGTGAAATTTTGTAATTTTCAAGGAGTCCAGAGAGTTCTAGAGAGCATCTAAACATTATATATGAAAGATAAGTACCTCTTTAAGGGGGTACTAAGAGGGATAAATGCCTCTTTAAGGAGGAATTTACTTGGAACTTTTCTGTTTACTTCCTTTACTATGTGTTTTTTTTTTTTTTTTTTTTTTTTTTTTT
>NW_026000078.1:4764853-4786229 GCF_001458135.2 Marmota marmota marmota | reverse complement strand
AATTGCCCTGTTTTTTTTTTTTTTTTTTTTTGCTTTTCCATAGTGGGTGTCTAGTGGCTGTAGCCTGGTTCCAAAACATCCCTATTTTCTTTACTTGTATGTAATTCCCATTGCAATACACATGTTTCCTTGAAGGCACATGCACCCTAACTATGGCAACAGATACTGAGGACATTGACCAATGACAAAAAACAAATGTGCACAAAGCAGAAATAGCTGATGTTCTTTTTGCTAGAATTAGATAAAAATATACACTTTAGTTAAACAAGTGTGTGTTTATAGTTCTTATATTGATATAGTGTCATAGTTAACATTATGGGATTTTTATGAGCAAAATATGTTTATTCTTTTGTAACCAAAACTTCAGTCCTTGTCCTCAATGCCAATTAATGCTAGTCTAATGATGAGGACATGGTTTTGAGGAAAAAGGAAAAAGAAGTTTTATTACTCTGCTAGCAAAGGAGAAATGCAGGGGACTCTAGTCCCAGAGGCTGTGATTCTACCTGTCGGGAGGAATATGGGGATTATAAAGGAACTCTTCAAAGGCTATATTCCAGGTGTGCCCTGATAGGGGGTCCCAGGGTGCCCTGATGGTGGGTTAGGATTCACTTATTAATTTGGGAGATAATCACTTCCTAGATCCTCTGGCAGATATCTTCTTCCTGTGGAGCACAGATAATTTAAGGTAATCTTGTTCCTTGCCCCCAAAGAAAAACAAGTCGCTTTTCAAATAAGCCTCAGTGCTATATATTCAAAATGTGAAGTGGACCACCAAGAAATCCAGACTTCAGGGATGGCACCAGATTACTGGAATCTGGAATGGCTTTCTCCCAAATTCACAAATGAATCACAACCCCCACAGGGAACTCCTAGAATGAATCACTTCTTTAAACACCTTCTGTTCTCCTGGATGGGCGGATCACAGTGGATCACAGCCGCTGGGAGAGAAGTTCCCTGTGCTTCTCCTTTGCTAGCAAAGCAATAAAACTACTTTTTCCGTTTTCTTCAAACCAAGTCCTATCTTTTGAATTGGTATTAGGTACAAGAACTGAGCATTTGGTAACATTAAGAGTTGAAACATTGTTTTTGGGGGGATATCAAATCATTTTTTGGATTCTCAAATCATTTAACACAGAAGCCTCTAAGAAGTTTTTTGAAAGAAAATGTAGTTTATGCAATATGCACGTAATTACTATGCATTTTCTTGGCCAGCTTTATAATTTAAAAAAATATATATATATATGTAGCGTTATGGGAGTCTACATTACAAGGTCCTTGCTTAGCATCTGGATGGCCAGATTAAGTGACACCTGCCATTTTAAGGAAAAAGTTTCCCTTTCCTGTCCAAGGGCATTTTTGAGAAAGTCTCACCATTCCCTTATACCAACCTAACACCTAACTGCCCGAATTAGGACCTGCCCAGCTCTGATTCCTGAGCCCCCCAAATAAAAGTCTCAGAACCCCGGTCTGTTTTGCCCCTCTCTCCACTATAGAGAGATGGTATTTATTTGTCAGTTCTGTATCTTTGTCTGGTCTTCATCTTTCAATTCTCGCTTACCCATCTCTTGTTCCTTGCTTTCCCTTCATACAGAACGGATAATTTGGTTATTAAAATTAAGACTACATCCTATTTTCCACACATACCTAATTTTTACATTTATAAACATTTAAATTTTAATTTCTTTGCTTTAATTGCAAGCTACCTAACTGCAGATGTACAGATATGTGTAACTTAAATGATGTTGATAGCTTTTAATAAAATGTATTATTTAATATTTGGAACATAAAATAATAAATATAACATAAACAATGTGTATAACATTGAAATAAGACAATAATTGTGAAAATACTGTTCAACATAATTATAATTTTACAAAAACTGTTCAAACTGCTTAAATCTAATAATATATGCACATCATTTTCTACCTCCTTGCTTCTATATCCTTTCAATTTTAATGTTTTGTCATAAAAATGAATAATTAAATGCATCAAATACCACTGTGAACACAGACACAAATGGCAAATGTTTCTATAATCTTTCTTTTTAATATTTTTATTGGTGCATTGCAATTATACATAATGGTAGGATTTATTGTGACATATTTATGCATGCACATAGCGTAAGTTTATTAATCTTAATTCCCAGTACCTTCACTTTCCCTTCCCCTTGTCCCCTTCAAACTCCTACTCTACTGGTCTGACTTCTATTTTTTTTTCAGTCGGTACATTATAATTATGCATTAATGTAGAATTCAATGTGTTATATTAGTACATGAAAATAACATAATTTGTTTGATTTTTTTCCCCCAGAACCTCCCCTTCCACTCCTTTTCCATCCAATTTCTCCATTCTGTTTGTCTCACTTCAATTTTCATGAGATTCCTTTTTTATTCCTTTTTTGTCTGGAGCTTTTGCATATGAAAGAAAACACTCAACCCTTGACCTACCTAGTCTTACTTTGCTTACCATGAAATTCTCCAATTCCATCCATTTAACAGTAAGTCAGATAATGTCTTCTTTATGGCTGAGTAAAACTTCAATGTGAGCATGTATACTATATTGTCTTTATTCACTCATGTACTGATGCACACCTTGAGTGGCTCTTGTGGATTGTGTAGCAATAAACATTGATATGCATGTATCACTATAGTATGCTAATTTTAGGTTTGTTTTTTTTTTATAAATCTCAAGGAGTGAAATAGCTGGGTAATATGCTGGTTTCATTCCTACTTTTCAAGAAATTTTTCTACTGTTTTTTAATTTAATATTTAATGTAACTTTTATTTATTTTTATTTTTTAGTTGTTGATATACCTTTATTTTATTCATTTATTTATATGTGGTTCTGAGAATTGACCTAGTGCCTCACACATGCAAGGCAAGTGCTCTACCACTGAGCCACAACCCCAGCCCCAATACTGGTTTTTGTATTGGTTGTTTTAATTCTCAGCCTCTCCAACAAAGTATAAGTATTACTTTCCAGCCAATATCCTCACCAGCATTTATTGTTAATTGTATTCTAAGTGAGTTGAAATATCAGTATAATTTTGATTTGATTTTCCCTGATTGCAAAGGATATTATACTTTTGTACAAATGCTTTTTTTTGTTTAAATATTTATAGTTTCTATTTATTAAGAATATGATGCAAACACTTCTACAGGTTTATAAATTAAGAAGCTTATGGTCTGGTAATGTAGCTCAGTGGCAAAGTGCTTACCCAACATGTACAAGGGTTGGGAAGCAGATGAAGGTCATGCAGTCAGTGTAGGCATGAATGATAAGGGTCAAAAGGGTGCCAACTTCTAATGAAAGAGAGAACAAAAGGTTGCTAATGATTAACCTCCAAGCTCAGTGTTCCTAGGCACTATATATATATTGGGAAGAAAGGGAAGAAAATTATTAATGAAAGAGAAAAATACTGAGGGCTATAAAAAGACAAGTCCATCTCCTCCTGAAAACTTTCCACTCTGAGGTCCCCTTTTCCCTGGAGGCCTGTGTTCTCCATCGCTTTCTTAACTTAAACTTGCTGGCTGGTTTACCTCAGCATTCACAGTGCTCCTTCTTCAACTTCATGGAACACAGATTTGATTCCCATCTCTACTGGACCTGTATCAGTTCTGTCCCATAAAACAAATTTACATTTTCTGTGACCTTTGTAATTGTTTTGGTCTAATACATTAATTGCTACAGAATGTGTTCAAATACTTTACTATGGTCATATATTTATCTGTTTTATCCTGTAATCATGTCAAGTTGCTTTACACATATATTTATTAGAATATTAGAGTTATAATAATATTGCAGTTCATTTTGATGTAATAATACAAGCATGGAATATAATTTGCTCCAATTCAGACTCCAGGACTTCTACTTTTTCTCCTTTTGTTTTCCCCTCTCTTCCTTTTCTTCTACTCTACTGGCATTTCATACACACACACACACACACACACACACACACACTGAAATTAGTACATTGTAAATAGGCATGAAGGTGAAATCCACAGTGGAATATCCATGTATGTATGTAAATAATAACAATAATGAAGAGGGGACAGAGACAAGGTGCAGAGGCAGGAAAATGGCAGAGTGGCTCCTTGTCCAAGTGGCCTCATTTATTTATACCAATAGGTTACATTAGTTTATTAGTAGCATAACCACATTCTTGTTTAGAGTATCAGCAATGTTGCTTATTCTGCAGTTACATTTCATGGTTACAATAGGCAATGTAAGGAGACTTGTGCAATTCTCAAGAAAGTCCATTGTCTGAAGTCTGTTAGGCAGGCAGATCCAGGAGCACTGGAGTGTGGTGAAACTCTGTAGTTATCAATCCAAGCAAATTTCTTTATTCCCAGGAGTTCTGTGCCTAAGATTAAGGTTGAAGCTGGTAAGACTCGAACATGGAGAACATTACTATAGCAACTGGGCATCCTATGCCTTTGCACAGAAACTTTACCAGGCACCATGCATGCCACAGCCATGAAGTCATCAGCAACCCCAATCCCAAACACAGAACAACTACATATGTACATAAAATAATTTGGTAAATTTCATTCCACCATTTCTCCTGTTTTCCATCCCTCCTGCCTCCCCATCAATCTTCTTGTACTCCACTGATTTCTATTTTCATAGTATCCTCTACACACCCTTTTTTCCTCCCTTAATCTGCTCTCATTTCCATATATAAGAGAAAATATTTGACCCTTGACTTTCTGGGTTTGTTTGACAAGATGTTTTCTAGTTCCATCCATTTATCAAGAAGTTAGATTCATCATTCTTCTTTATGATTTTTAATACAACTTCATTGTGTGAACATATATCACATTTTTTAAATTCATTTATCTATTGACAGGCACCTGGGCTGGTTCCAAAACTGTGCTATTGTGAATTGTGCCTGTATCACTGTAGTATGCTGATTGTAGACCTTTGAGATAAACAACAAGGAGTGGGATATCTGTATCATATGGTGCTTCCATTTCTCATCGTTTGAAGAATATTCTTACTGCTTTCATTAATTTAGGCTCTTAGACAAACTATTTCCATTTTTTCTACTGATTTTGGATTTAGTTTGTACTTCTTTTTCTAAGAACTTGGGGTATGTATTAATATTTTTATTTATTTAGTGTAGAAACACATTGCTATAAAGTGTACTTTTAGAACTGCCTTTATATTGTCCCAGAGATTTTGACATGTTGTTTCACTATTCTCATTTGTTTCCATTTTTTTTAAATTTCTCCCCTAATTTCTTCTATAATCTATTCCTCATTCAAAAGGATATTATTTAATAGTGGGGTACTATCTTCTAAATGGTTTACATTTTTTTCTTGTCATTGATTTTTTTTATTCCATTACGATCTGATAAGATGTAAGAAATTATCTCTCTCTTTTTTTGTATTTTCTAATACTTGCTTTCTGCCAAAAGAAATATGTTCTAATTTAGAGAAATCTCCATCTCCCAATGAGAAGAAAGTAAATTCAATGTTTTGATCGATGAAATATTCTATAGATGTTTGTTAGGTCCATTTATAATAGTATTTTTAAATTTTGAAGTGTCATTACTTAGTATATGTCTGGATGACCTATGCAATGGTGAAATAGGTATGTGGAAGTAGCCAAGTATTGTTGTATTTGTGGTCTATTTGTGTGTGTGTGTGTTTCTGTTTAAATTTATTTTAAATTAATTAATAATGGGTGCATAGAAAAAGCATTTCAGTTGATTTGTAAATGAAACACCTCACTTGACATAATGTCAAGCTCACCCTTGTTGTTACAAGTAACAGTATTTCATTTTTTTCATGCCCCAGTAATGTAGTATTTTTTTCATGCCCCAGTAAATGTAGTATTAAAGCACAATTGCTTTAATACTACATTTATTTTTATTCATTCATCTGTTGATGGACATCAAGCTGATTCTATATTTTTTCCATTGTGAATAATATGGCAATATTATATAATAAAAGTACAAGTATGACTTCAGACGAGATCGGGCGCGTTCAGGGTTGTATGGCCGTAGACAACAAGTATGACTTCAACACACTGATTTACATTTATTTTGATATACATAAATTAGAATTGTTGGCAAGAAACAAAAAGACAAGCAACACACATTCTTCTTCCTATATAGAAGCCAAAAAAATTGATTTCATAATAGTAGAGAGGATAATAGCAGTTACCAAAGCCTGGGGAAAGCAGAGAGAAATAGACAAGAGTTTGCTAATGGGTACAAAAATATAGGTGGATCATAGTGAAAAGCTCTAGTGTAGTATTCTATAGCACAGTGCTGTGATTATAGTTAACAAAACTTTATTGTACATTTTAAAATAACTATGAGTGAAAATTTTATATTTCTTACCAAAAGAATGATCAATGTTTAAGGTGATGGATATATTAATAATTCTGATTGGATCAAAATGTATTGTGTATGTGTCCACATATCACACTGTACCCCATGAATATGGAATATGACTGTATACTCATTTAGAAATGGAGTTTAATTATATAAGTATGGTGGCACATACCTGTTATCCCAGCAACTGGGGAGTTTGAGACAGGGGGATCTCAAGTTCAAGGGGCTAATCAGCAATTAGCAAGAATCTCAGTAACTTAGGAAGACCCTGTTTCAAAATAAAAATAAGTAAATAAAGGGGACTGGAGATGTTGTTCAGGAACAAAGTCATCAGCAATCCTTAATACAAAAACAACAACAGTAAGTATTAATATGCCTTTTCTCTGTAGGTCTATATGTTACCTCATTGCCTCTTAACATTTTGTAACACTAGACAGCACTTCATTACTATCCATGTGTGCAGTTTTAAACAGTAAAATCATCATAAAATGTGTTTTAAAAAACATATCCATTGATAGATTGTAAAATGAACACTTGTTTACATTATGAGAACTGAAACAAGAAGGCAAGTGTCATTTTGCTTTTCCTTCACCAGGGAACACAAACCCTGGGAGATTCAAAATTTTCACTTCTCTGTGAATGACTGTGAATGTTCATTTGGTACAAAGAAAATTTGACAAATATCATCACCATTTATTCTTTTTTAACAGTTAAAAATTAAAATAGACATTAGAAAGTATTTTGGATTATTTTATAATAATATGTTTATTTATTATGCTTTAACTAAATCCATTTCTACAGGACATATTATAGATTGTACATTAGGCAAAAGAAAAACTAAAAAAAATTTCTTGATCTTAAAAGACTATGAAAAAAAAAACAAGAAATTATCCTAAGAATGGATCAATATAAGAAAAAATAAGCAGAACTGAAAACATATGATATTAAGAATTATACAAAAGAAAAAATATCAAAACATATAGTTGTTTCTTTTAAAATATAAATTAATTATGTAGTCTTCTAAGTTTGATCAAAAATAAAAAAGCAAGAAAATAAGATTAATTCCGCTATATTGAGAGGAAAATGGGAGCATAACTAAAGATCCTGCAGATGGGAAAAAGATAAGAATAGAATAATATAAGTATTTTTACCAATTAACCTAAAAATTGGATGAAATAAAAATTAGAAACAAAAATTTATAAAATAATAGAGTAAATTAAGTTTACATATAGCATCATATTGTCAATATCCCTATACTCTTGAAGAACGGCTATTATTCATGATTAGTTATAGCATTCTATGTATGTCTGTTAAAAAATTGCATTTCAAAGATATCTTGTATGCTATTCTTTTTAGCATTTTATTAAAAAAACTGTTGAGACAATGTGTCAAAGTTATGACTTTTAGTCAATATATATTAGCTTTCTGCAGGTACTTATTTAGTTTCTTCTTGTTTCATTTTACTTAAATTGCTAATAGAAAATTAATCTAATTCATTTACTTAGAGTAAGATTTGCAGTGAAAAAATGTTGAGGAGTGATTTTGGTCAAATTATATTGTAATACTATGTGCATGCATGAATATGTAACAAAATCCCATCAATATGTAGAACTATATTGCACTAATAAAATTGTGGAAAATAATTAATGGAATTTTAATTCTTCCCTTTCGATTCCAAATGACTTCTGCTAGGACAAAGATCATTTTTGCATTTTTGTGTGTTTATTGAAATATTTTAAAAATGAAAACAAAAAAAAACATTTGTTGTGATAAATTTTCTCAGTTTTATTTTAAAATCATAATCTTACCTTGATTTCTGAATTTTCTTCCTCAAGAATAGAATTTTTTGCTGCTAGTCTCTTTTTCAGTAAACATGTCATATTATTGCCTTCTACTATTTGTAATCTCTAATGTAATATCTTAATACATTTGCAATGCTATGACAAAACACCTGCGATTGGATAGTTTGTGATGAATAAAAATTTATTTCTTACAGGTCCGGAAACTGAAAGAACAAGAGCACAGTGTTGGCAGTTTCAAGGTCTGGTGCAGGTGGTTGCTTTGTCTGCTTCCACATGGCACCTCCAATGCTAAGCTCTCTGGAAGGGACAAAGAAGATATCCTGACATGACACAAGTGGTGGAAGGCAAAAGAGTGGGCATAAGATAGTACCCTCCATTCCTTTTAGAGATCACCATCTGTTCCTGTGGGTATGGCTCACAGGAAACTTCAACCTGAAATTTGGAAAGGACATGTGTTCACACTGTAGCATCCAATATTAATATAATTTGCTTCTTTGAAGTGAATATATCTTGTTTCTTTTGTCTGATTATAAGATTTTTTATTGTTTTATTTTATAGCATTGTATAAACTGCATAGGTGTAGTTTATTTTTGTTTGTTTGTTTTATTTTTTTTTCCATCTTTAGGATCAAACACTGAACCTAGTAGCTGTTTGCTAAACAAGGGTTCTACCTCTAAGCTACACCCTCAGCCTGAATATTTTTTAATCTATCTTTCTTTGTTTTTAAAATATTTTGAATATATAGTTGATGATTATTATTAACTTTGGGAGATTATTAAACTTTTGTTTTCAAATATTACTTCACCTCTGTTCTATTTTTATTTTTGAGGTTCTAAGTATGCATATAGATAGTCCTTAACTCATGAGAGTTCAATGTATTGTTTAATAATTTTAAGATGGGCTTAACTTTAAATAACTCCATCATAACACAACTTCATCAAATAACACCATCCGGACATAGGCTAACTTCTCTTATATTTTTTATTTTTTACATATTTATGGGAAAATGGTCCTACTCTATGTCAAGAAATACCTATACTATGGAAATTTTCATTGTCTTTTGTACGTTTTCTTCTATTTTTCATAATTATTGTTCAGTCTCTTTTTTTCTTTTAGAATTACCATCTCTTTTAATTACTAATCCTCTACACTGTAGGGTGCATTTTTCTGTTAAAAGTATGTATTGACTCATATGTATCATTCCCCAGTCTTTAGATAAAAGAAATAAAATTCAAATACCATAGCAATATATGCATACAAATGTTTATAGCAGCACAATGCTCAATAGCCAGGTTGTGGAACCAGCCTAGATGTCTGTCAACAGAAGAAAGGATTTAAGAGAATGTGGGACATATACATGATTGAGTTTTAATCAATCATAAGAAAGAATCAAGTTATGTCATTTGCAAGAAAATGGGGGCAACTGGAAATTACGCTGAGAAAAGTTAGACTCAGAAACCAAGGGCCATATGTTTTCAGTCATATGTGGATGTTACAGAGAAAAAAAAAAGAAAGAGGATCTCATGAAAATAAAAGAGATATGAGCAAAGGAAGTGGATTGAGGAAGCCGAAGGAATTAAGGGAAGGAAATGAAAGGCATGGGGAAATGAAATAGAGCAATTCCTGCTACCTGAATGTATGACTAGATCACAAATGAAGTCCAGCATTATGTATAATAACCACCACAAATTTAAAATAATGAACAAAATAAGGTCTCCCCAGGTAATTATAATGGGCAGTCATCCTTGAGAAGCAAAGCCTTTTTTGTTTCCCCTGAGCAACATCTCCCTTAATCAGTCTCTTGCAAAGCTCAGTCTCTTTTTCCAGGGAAAGGGACCTAACAAACTTGCTTTCCACTGAATGTGCCCATCTACCAGCTTAGACCCAACACTGGGGACATAGAGAATTTCTTTTCCAGGGTCGAAGCCCAACCTGCAGACAGGGAGACGTTCTGGTCATGCAGCTAGAAGTAGCCAAATGAGGACTGAAAAATGGGAGACAAGAGAGTGCATGTGGGAGAGAAGGAGGAAGAGAGAAGCAAAAGATGAGACAGACAGAGAGATCCAGACCCCGAGGGGGAAAAAAAATAAATACATGTTGATTTTTAAAATTCATTTACTAATTTTATTCTAAAGTATCTAATTTATTGTAATCTAATGTTGTATTTCTATATGAGATCTCATTAACTTATGAGATAAATCCACATAGATTTATGGATAAATTCTCATTTTTCTCAGTTCGTTTTTGTTAATTATAGCTTTTGGCATCAGATATGTTTAAGACAAAAATAGCATTACAATAGTGCACATGCACATGCACATGCATACCCAAACAAAAATTCATTTTCCACTGGGAATAAATATACATGTAACATCTTACTAATCACATTATGTGTGCAACTTGCATTTCCAGTCTTGTTACATGGTTTTCACAAATTAATCTATTGTGAAAATTTGGTAATGCCTTAAATAGTTAATGCCTTAAATAGTTATTGAATTACACAGAATCACATCACAACTTGAAAGTAGTGATTTATGCCATTTCAATAATATAAACATCAAAAATACTGATTATTCCTAGAAAACATGAAAAGCCTATGTTAATCTATGTCTAATCTGTGATTAGACACAACCCAAAACATTAAAACAAGTTTTGTGTAAGAGGATTAAAATTACAATGAATAAGATTAATTAATTTAAAATATTTATATTAAGAAAATTTAGTTTTTTGAAGGCATTTTTACTAACAGATTTTTCAGAACACTACTACCAATATTTTTCTATCATCATCACACTAGCCACTTTTATTTTTTATTTACTTTTTAGCTTTTTATTGTTTGTTATTTATTTAAACTTTGGGTTTTTATTTCCCAGAAGAAAAGAGTGGAAGAAAGAGAGGTCTGATCCATGGAAAGAGTTTCCAGGACTCAGTCCTTCAATTCCATCTTTTCCTTGAAGATCTTTTAGTGATCCTCCACTGTGGGATGAATGGATGTGTCCCACTGCAGGTTGGACAGCTGTCCAGGAGGAAAACATTCCAATTCTCCAACCGTGTCACACATCATGTCATGCCACCATCATTTGAAGAAGAAAGGAGATCCCAATGTCCCATAATCACAGGCTGAGACAGGACAATCACAAGCTCAATGCCAGCATCAGCCATTGAGGGAAACCCTCTACAAAAGCCCCCTGTTCCTGCTGATGGGCAGAATCACAACCTTTGGGACAGAAGGCCCCTGGGTCTCTCCTTTGCTAAGAAAGCAATAAACCTTATTTTTTTCTTTTTTCTCAAAAACCACATCCTTGTTATTGGATTGGCATTGGATATAAGGAACAAGCTTTTGGCAACAGGAAGAAGAGTGAGAAAGAGAGAGAGGGAGGGGGTTGATAAAGGAAGGAAGGAAGGAAGGAAGGAAGGAAGGAAGGAAGGAAGGAAGAAAGAGGGACAGAGTTACATAAACACATAGTCCCACACTGAACACTCCCACATCAGTATTGAGGTGAGGGGGTGGGGAAAATATTTTTTAAAAAATAAAATCAAAAGTGAAAGGAGGGAGAGATAGGGAGGTTGGGAGAGGAGGTCGGGGGAGGGAGAGAGATATTATTTTTTTAAGTTTTATTTGTTCTTTTTAGTTATACATGACAG
The DNA here is from genome assembly GCF_001458135.2 of Marmota marmota marmota. Lineage (NCBI taxonomy): Eukaryota > Metazoa > Chordata > Mammalia > Rodentia > Sciuridae > Marmota > Marmota marmota. The sequence goes on along the minus strand of NW_026000078.1, from coordinate 4,774,439 downwards.
TAGGATGTATTTTAATATATCATATATAGAGAGAGTACAGTTTTCCATTTTTGTGGTTGTACATTATGTAGAGTTACACTGGGCATGTATTCATATATGAACATAAAAATGTTATTTTGGATTCATTCTGCTGTCTTTACAATTCCCATCTCCCTCCCTTTCCCCCAATTCCACCTGTCCAAGGCAGTAAAGCTCCCCTTCTCCCTGCTTCCTCCCCACCTACTTTGAGTCCTCATCTGCATATCAGAAGGGACATTCAGCCTTCTGTCATTTGGGATTGGCTTATTTCACTTAGCATGAATGCCTCTACTTCTATCCATTTACTGGCAAATGCCATAGTTTCATTTTTCTTTATAGCTGAGTTATATTTTATTGTGTATATATTACCTAATTTTCTTAATTCTTTCATCATTTGAAAGGCACTTAGGTTGATTCCATAGCTTAGATATTGTGAATTGAGCTACAATAAACATTGATGTGGCCATATCACTATAGTATTCTGATTATAAGTCTTTTGGGTATATGCTGAGGAGTGGGATAACTGGGTCAAATAATGGTTTTGTTCCAAGCTTTCTGAGTTATCTTCATACTGCTTTCCAGAGTGGTTGCAACAATTTGCAGTTCTATCAGTAATGTATAATTGTATCTTTATCCAAACATCCTCACAAACATTTATTGTCATTGTATTCTTCATAATTGCCATTCTCACTGAAGTGAAATGGAATCTCAGTGTATTTTAATTTGTATTTCTCTAACTACTAGTGATGTTGAACATTTTTCATATATTTGTTGACTGATCATATTTCTTAATCTGTGAAGTATCGGTTTGATTCCTTTGGCCATTTATTCATTGAGTTATTTGGTTGTTTTGTTTTGTTTTTGTTTTTGTTTTGTTTTGGTTTTTTGTTTGTTTGTTTATTTTGGGGTGTTAAGTTTTTTGCTCTTTATATATCCTGGAAATTAATGCTGAGATGCAGGTGGAAATGATTGTCTCTCATTCTGTAGGCTCTCTGTTCATGTTCTTGACTATTTCCTGTGCTGTGAAAAAGCTTATTAGTTTGATATCATTTCCTTTATTGATTCTCACACTTTAGGATCTTGTTGAGATTCAGCCATTGATGGATGAAATATCCTATATATCTGTTAAGTCTAACTTATTAATTTTATTTTTACCTCAATAGTTTTTGTTTGGAGGACCTGTCCATTGTGAAAGAGATATGTTAAACTCACCTAGTATTATTGTGTTGTTATGTATTTGACTCTTTAAGTTCAGAAAGGATTGTTTGATGTACATAGATGCTCTGTTGTTTGGGGCACAGATATTTATGATTGTTGTGTGTTGTTGATATACAATTTCCTAAAGCAATATAATATGTCCTTTTTTTGTCTATTCTGATTAACTTCTGATATCACTTTTTTCTTGATATGAGGATATAAACCCCTGCTTGTGAGCCAGGAGTTGTGGCACATGCCTGTAACCTCAATGGCTTGGGAGATTGAGGAAGGAGGATGGAGAGTTCAAAGCCAGTCTCAGCAAAAGTGAGGTGCTAAGCAGCTCAGTAAGACCTGTCTCTCAATAAAATACAAAATAGGGCTGGAGATATGGCTCATTTGTCAAGTTCCCTGAGTTCAATTCCTTTTACCCAAACAAACAAACAAAAAGAAACCCCTGCTTATTTACTAGATCTATGTGAATTATATTTTTTCCCATATTTTTACCTTCAGTTTGTGTACGTCTTTGCCTTTGAGGTTAGTCTCATGGAGACAGCATATTATTTGTTCTTGTTTTTTAATCTAAGTTGCAAGTCTGTCTTCTGGTTGGTGAGTTTAAGAAATTTATATTCAATTTTACTATTGATATATGATTTTTATTCCCCATCCTTTTGATTTATTTCTGGCATTTAATTCAAAATAATTTTTGCTTTGATTGACTATTCTTCTAGTGTAGTTCTTCCCTTTGCTGGTTTTCACTTTTATTTTTTATTTCTTCATGAAATATTTTATTGAATACGTTTTGGAGAGCAAGCTTTCTAGTTGTGATTTTTTTTAACTTTTGTTAATCATGGAAGGTTTTTATTTTATCATCAATTTACTAAGTATGTTATTCTTGGCTGGCATCCTTTTTTTTTTCAGAGCTTGTTCTATATTATAAGACCTGTTAGCTTTGACAGTCTGTGTTGAGAAATCAGCTGAGATCTGTATTGGTTTCCCTCTAAATGTGAGTTGTTTTTCTCTAGCAGCTATTAAAATTCTATCCTTATTCTGTATGTTAGATATTTTCATAATAATGTGATGACTGGGTTATAGGTCTGTTGCAATTTTGTGTATTTGGGGTCCTGTAAACCTCCTGTATCTGATTTTCCATTTTATTCTTCAGACTTGAAAAATTTTATGATATTATTTGATTGAAAAAAATCATGCATTCCTTTAATTAAAGCCTTTGTTTATTCCAATAAATCTTAAATTTGGTCCTTTAAGATTTTCCCATATTTCTTGGAAGTTTTGTTCATGGTTTCTTACTATCTTCTCTGTGTGGTAAACTTTATTTTAAAGAGTATATATTTTGTCTTCATTGCGTGAGGTTCTGTCTTCCAAGTGGTCTAGTCTGTTGGTGATGTTTTCCATTGAATTTTTAATTTGGTATATTGATTCCTTTATTTTGAGGATTTCTGCTTGATTTTTTTTCAGAATCTCTATCTCTTTATTGATTTTTATTTTCCTGTGTTTTCTCTCTGATATTACTTCTTACATCTTTCTTTACCTCATGGATTAGTTTAACTATGTACATTATAAATGCCTCTTCTCACATTTCTTCCACTGTCATGACAATGGATTCTCTTATTGAGGTATCTTTATTTGGGTGTTTTGTTCCCTTGCTTTTTCATGTTGTTTGTGTGTCTATCTATCAGTACATCTATGTACATCTATCAGTATGGATCTAAGGTAATAGATTTTCTACCCTATAGACTTATAGTGTTCCTGAATGTTCCAGTACCTCACTGTTTAGAGGGAGACAAATAATAACAACAACCAGTGCAGACAATGTATAGCATTAAACGAAATAGTTCCTGCCAAGACATCTACAATGTTGACATATAATAATAAATAGAGATGCTATGATCAGTCATTGCCTACAAATGGGTATACAATTTCAAATGGTGGACAGGGAAAGAACAGAAGTGATATAGAATATGATGATTATGAGGAAAGAGGAGAGAGACTAGAAGTAAAAATATTGAAAGAAGTGTTAAAGAGAGAATAGAGATTAGCTGTTAGCAGAGGGAAAGAAAGAGATTCAAGGAAAACATATAACTGAGAGAAAAGATACATAAAGTGAAAATTTAAAAAATAAAAGAATACAAAACAAAATTTAAATATATCAATCAAACTTCCTAGTCCTCAAAACTCTGATCAATAAAAAAAACAACTGATTTTAAAAATGCTAGAGTTGAAAAAAGAAAAAAAATATGAATATGTATAAATGTCCATGAAAAATTAAGGTCAAAATTAAGAAGAACAAAAAAGATCTCCATGAAAAGTTAAAGAATTATTTTTATTGAAGTTCAAAAAATTCTCAGCTCCCCTTCTTAGCAGTTAGGTGGTGTTGACAGGAGTATGATGCTTGCTCCAACCTCAGGGTGAGGTTGCGAGGATGAGAGAAGTCATCAAGTAGATGGAACTTCTGAAGGGGGCATGTAGGGTTATGTAGGCTCCAGGCTCTTCCCTGTATGCATATTGGTCTAGAGATTTTAAATGAGTTCACCTCCAGGACCCAGAAATTGCCATTCCATGCTGGAAGACTGCACCCCAGAGATCTCCCTTTGGTTTTACAGATGTGGTAGTGGAGCCAATTCTTAGTCCACTATATCACCTGTGGAATCCAAGTGTCCTGGTCTCAGATTAAGTCACCAAACTCATCTCTCCAGCCCTGGCCCTTTCAAATTCCTGGTCAAGCTCAACTCACATGGCTCATACTGCAAGCACCCAGGTTGAAGAGGAATGGGGAGAGTCATGTGGTTTTCCATAAACAGTAGTCCCCTGTGTAAATCTCTCTCCATGTTTGATTTTCTCCTGGTCACGTAAAAACACTCTGTGTCATGTTGTGTGTGTTTTCCAGGCAATATTTTGGTCCAGATTTGGATTTGCCAGGAATTGGCTCCCTCAACTGCCAGCCCTTGTGCAACTCTTACAAAAGGGTTCCTCTGTCTTCTGTAGGACTCCAGGAGAGATGCCATTTCTTCCCCATACAAGGCTATTGTGCAGCTCACTTTTTGGTTTAGTCTAGCAATATCTCTGATCTCTATATGCTCCATAACCAGATATGCCTCAGGCCTCCTAAAAATGGAGGTTTCTTTAATTCCCTTACCCATCCACTGTGCTCACAGAGATTTCTCTGGCAGGTGCCTCTGGCCTCTACATCAGCTGTGACACTGGACGTTCCTTACTTTATTATATCCAACCTCCCGAATCCCCAGTCTGCTTTGAGTGTCCAGTATTAAATGTCAGTAAAGTTCCCCTCCCCCTACTTTTTTTTTTTTTTTGGTTTACCCAACTTGTGAGATGCTCCCTGTCTACTTTTTGGTTTCACACCACTGAGCAGCCAGGAAAGTGACCTGCTCTATTCTGACAGCTTGAAACCCCTTCTCATTTGACACTTTTAAATTAGGAATTGAAGACGCAAATCATAGTTCAGTAGTTCAAAATTTTATTATGTAAATTTCTAAAATATAACACTTTAATTAAAAATATAAATATACTTTTGACCTTACACATATGGTTGAAAACACCTAGAGTTCATGTATATTTTCAGTTCGCCCAATTAAAGGTCCAAACATACTACAAAATATTTGAGGCCGTTTTAACATAACTCTTATATAAGAATTCTTTAGATATATTGCACATTAAAATTGCACTCTCTTTGAAGTTCAAGTGCCTGCCCGCTAGAATACCATTTTCCTGTAATTGTAAGAGCCAAACAGAATTATAGACATAATTCCGTGGTAGAGTATTTGCCTAGCATACATGAGGGCCCTGATTCAATACCCATCATTGAGAAGAAAAAGAAAAAAAAAAATAAAAGAATGACTTAACCAACAATGATTCTTTAAGTAATTATATTATTTCTTTTTTCCCATATTTAATGTGAAGGCCAGGTTTTGATTGAAAGTAAGAGTGTATTAGCGAGAGAAAGGAAACGAACACTTTTTGGGTTTCCAGATTCTATTTATCGACCATACATCACTTGGATATCACAGTTTAAATCAGTTCGGGAGCAACTCAATTGCTCAAATATTAAAATTTAAATAAGATAAGTGGATTTATTTATTAGTATAATCATCATAAAACACATAATAATATTTAAATCATAACCTAAGTATAGTTTAGAGGAAGAAATCTATGATATAGAACCAAATGGATAAGATTTAACATTTAAGTCCATTATTCATATCATGGAAAATTCAAATGTCTCTTCTTTCATCTCTAATGTCAGTTTGGGAGTAGAACATCCATGCTAGTGTTGGAAAAAAAATTTACACATATAAATATTATTTAAATACTTTTTTGTTATTTAAGCTTTCTCAATTATTCATTAGAATTTTCAGTGATTTGTAATATCAGTTTGTTATGTAGCCTCCAAAATTTTGCTGTTATTTTGTTTTGATTTTTGAGGGAAAATAATGTTTATAGATGTGAAATGAATAACTTTTGTGAAATGATTTATTTCCATCAGGTTTCCCTATCTGAACATGTCAATAATTTGGGATTTTATATCCTATCACTGTCAAATAGCCTCAGAACTAGCATAATGGTAGGAGAAAAGAAGAAAAACAATGACTATAAGCAGAAACAATAATGATTTCACAAGTAGAAATCTAATATTCTAGGTTTTAAAATAAATAATGATCAATTCTTATCAAAAGTGATCATTGTTTATTACAAAATAAGATACTGGAGATGAGACCTGCGTGGTTGGAATATAGACAGATGTGGGGATACAGGGCAACAGAAGTATATTCATAGGACAGCAAAGTTGTTTAGGAAAAAAATGTAGACATATATCATTAAAGCAAACAAAGTTGAGTCACTATATGGCTGGCTGATATATTTCTTTGTGTACTTTGCATCAATTCACCTTTCTTTTTATTTGCTCTAAGTTGAGTACCAATTAATTCACATTTGATTTTTAGAAAAAACGAATTAGTCCCCTTTGTTCTTAGATACTATTTACTTGAATGTCTTTAAAATCAAACTTAAAATATATCTTTCAAAATTATAGCATTAATATATTTTATAATACCAGTGATAGTATTTATTTCTTATTTCCATAAAGTTCACAAAAGTTGAATTGAATTATATTCCCCAAATTACTATTTATTCACCTCATATAAGACATCAATACTCCTCACAAAACTAGGCTCACCATTCCCAGAATATTCCATTAGTCTGTTCTTTAACAGTCTCCAAGCTCTCTATATCCCCTATAAATATACCTGATATGGAAAACTTTTCCTAAATGTTTATCAGTTTTCATTAAAAACCTTCTTATCATCCAATTGCCATTGACATATTAACTCTAATTTATATAATTTCATTTGGTAATATTTATTGAATGACTATTATATGTCTAAATTTGTAATACGCCTTAATAATTTCATTTTTTCTCCAGTCCTCAATGTGCTCCTCCTTATTCATGAATGGAGAATTAACAATGAAGTTATTCCTGCTCTCTTCTTCTAATGTTGCAGTTTCTACTGTCCTTTCCATGTGTTTGGATTTTTCTTTCATATGAACTCTCTACAGTTTGGTGCAAAATCAATACATAAACATAATATAATGTCTCTCAACTTTGGAAATGAAAATGAAACCTATGTCATTCTTCCCCCACTGCTACATACATGTTCATTATTATAAATTTGATTTTAGGGGGGCACAGTGATGCATGCCTATAATCATAGCACCATAGGAGGCTGAGACAGTAGGATCACAAGTCCAATGCCTGTCTCAGCAAGTTATCAAGGCCCTAAGCAATTTAGTGAGACTGTGTCTCAAAATTAAAAACAAAATGTGCTAGGGATGTGATTCTGTGGTTTATCATCCCTGGCATCAATCCCCAGTACCAAAGATAATAATTAAAAATTTAATTATAAAATGATATATCTACTTGTTTAAACCCACATTCTTTTAACACCATAGGGTTTTTTTTTTTTTCCTAGTGCTCCTGTCAACTAGTATTGTCAAGAATGGCAATGGTCTACAAATTCCAACATAGAATTGTGAAATGTCTTCTTTATTTTACTTGCTTTATGCTATGGTTCAGATATAAGGTATCTCCTGAATTGTACAAATATTTATAGGTGTAATTATTAGATATGAAAATGGTAACCCAATAAGTGGATTAAACCATTTGTATGATTAGTAATTCAAATAGACAAGATTTTTGGTGGTGGTTGTAGCCAGGTGGCATATGGCTAAAGGAAGTATATTGCTAGATTCATGAGTCCAGGGAATACATTTTGCCTCTCAATCTTCATTCTCTCTTTCTCTATCCGATTCCTGGCTGCCAGAAGTTATGCAGTTTTTTTTTCACCAGGCCATTCTGCCATGATGTTGTTCCTCACCTGAGACACAGAGCAATGAATTCTGCTGACAATAGATTGAAACCTCAAAACATATGAGCCAAAGTAAAATGTTCTCCTCTAAGTTGTTCTTGTTGAAAAATTTGGTCACAGTGATTAAAAATGACTAACACAGAAATTGGCCCTAGGAGATGGATTATTGTTTTGACTAATATCTGACAATATGGTTCATAGACTTGGGAAAAGGTTTAGAGAAGAGCAGAGATGCAGGCTAGAAAAGCCTCATAATGTTGTAAGTAGAGTTTAAAGGTCAATTTTAGTGAGAACTCAGAGACCAGAATGACAATAGGAATGTGGACAGTAAATACTGTGCTTATGAGATTTTTTTGGATAAAAATATAGGACTCTACTGGGAATACACTATTCATGTTACATACTGGCAAAAAACCCAAAAAAAAACAACAAAAAAAAAACCCAAAACTTGTTCATCTTTTGCCTCTGTCCTGAAATTCTGTTTCAGGCAGAATTTAGAAGTGATGGACCAAATAATCTGTACAGGAAATTTGAAGGCATACATATTACCGGAAACTTTTCACCAGACTTACTGTAATAGTTAGGAGCAGAAAACAGGAAGGAAATTTTTTAAAATTTGATGGTTGTCCAGAGAATTGGGGCAAAGGTGTAGTTGTTGAAGAGATTATTTCTACTAAAGGAAAATTAAGTACTTTGCACAAAGACAATGTCTTGGTAGGATTTTAGGAATCAGCCAGATCACATCCATCACAGATTAAAGGGTTTGAAAGCAAATACCTATTTAAGAGACCATGTTACATCTTGTTCATAAAGGGACAGCTAGAAAGCTATTTCTCCAGAATTTGTCTCAGTGTATTCTTAGCCACCCAGGCACTCAGAGGCCATGTTAGTGATGGTACAACGAGGCATGTCTACTACTTAAGAAAGGGACAAGCTTTGGTATCATCCATATTTTACTAGTTCTGAAAGAATGAAGGAAGCTGAAGTTAGGCAAGCATGGGGGTTTCCACCAAGATTTCAAGGGAAGGCTTAGGAGGCCAAACAATATGTAGCAAGATTTGAATTCATGCTGGGAGCCCCTGAGAAGGCAATGCATGAACTGTGAGGATTAAGTCAAAGATGAAATAAAAGCTATCAGAAGTAAGAAATACCAGATATGTTGAATGTTTGTGATCTGTACAGACATGCAACCTAAGAAACAGGTCAGCAGGCAGCAGCCAACAGAGTAATAGGGGCACATGTTCAGAATCTCTTTGAAGATCACATCTCATGGCCTTATGACCCAGATGTTAAAACATGACACTACAGGCTTTGCTTGCCCAGTTGGGTTTTGACTTTGTTTTGGTCCCATTTCTTATTTTTATTGATTTTGTTATTTCTTTAATACACAACAACAGTGGAATGCATTACAATCTGCAGTACACACATAGAGCACAATTTTTCATATCTCTGTATATAAAGTATGTTCATGTCAATTTATGCCATAATATATGAACTTTGTTTTTTTTGCATTACAATTCTTAATACACATATATACTACTATTTTTCATACCTCTGTTTGTATATAAGGTATGTTGACACCCAATTCAAGTCTTCATACATGTACTTTGTATAATGATGACCATCACATTCCACCATCCTTGCTAATCCTCTTCCCCTTCCTTTCCCTCCCACCCTTCTTCCCTATCTAGAATTAATCTAATACTCCCATGCTCTCCCTCCCTACCCCACTATGAGTCACCCCCCTTACATCAGAGAAAACATTTGGCATTTGTTTTTTGGGGATTGGCTGACTTCACTTAGCATTATCTTCTCCAATGCCATCCACTTTCCTGCAAATGCCATGATTTTGTTGTTTTTTAATGCTGAATAACATTCCATTGTGTATAAATGCCACATTGTTTTATACATTCATCCACTGAAAGACGACTCCTCCTCCTCCTCCTCCTCCTCCTCCTCCTCCTCCTCCTCTTCTT
>NW_026000078.1:4758243-4758840 GCF_001458135.2 Marmota marmota marmota | reverse complement strand
AACCTCTTATATGTAATTTTGTATAACAATGAGGGTCTCCTTCCATTTCCATGCAATTTCCCTTTTCTCTCCCTTTCCCTCCCACCTCATGTCTCTGTTTAATGTTAATCTTTTCCTTCTGCTCTTCCTCCCTGCTGTGTTCTTAGTTGCTCTCATTATATCAAAGAAGACATTTGGCAATTGTTTTTTAGGGATTGGCTAGCTTCACTTAGCATAATCTGCTCTAGTGCCATCCATTTCCCTGCAAATTCCATGATTTTGTCATTTTTTAGTGCTGTGTAATACTCCATGGTGTATAAATGCCACATTTTTTTTATCCATTCATCTATTGAAGGGCATCTGGGTTGGTTCCACAGTCTAGCAATTGTGAATTGTGCTGCTATGAACATCGATGTGGCAGTATCCCTGTAGTACTCTCTTTTAAGGTCTTCAGGGAATAGTCCGAGAAGGGCAATAGCTGGGTCAAATGGTGGTTCCATTCCCAGCTTTCCCAGGAATCTCCATACTGCTTTCCAAATTGGCCTCACCAGTTTGCAGTCACACCAGCAATGTGCAAGAGTACCCTTTTCCCCACATCCTCGCCAGCACTTGTTGTTG
>NW_026000078.1:4734602-4756557 GCF_001458135.2 Marmota marmota marmota | reverse complement strand
AATGCCACCATTGTTTTATCACATTCTATCCATCTGAAAGACGACTCCTCCTCCTCCTCCTCCTCCTCCTCCTCCTCCTCCTCCTCTTCTTCCTCCTCCTCCTCCTCTTCTTCCTCCTCCTCCTCCTCTTCTTCCTCATCCTCCTCCTCCTCCTCCTCTTCCTCATCCTCTTCTTCTTCTTCTTCTGGTGGAGAGTGGTTACCAGGGGTTGAACTCAGGGGCACTTGACCACTAAGCCACATCCTCAGCCCTATTTTGTATTTGATTTACAGATAGGGTCTCACTAAGTTTTTTAATATTTTCCAGGATTTACAGTTAAGAGTTTGCCTTTATTCTCAGATGAGACTTTGGACTTGGACTTTGGGGCATTGTGGAACTGCTAAGACTATTGGAACTTTTGGAGATGGACTAACTGCACTTTTCATTTTGAGATGGATTGTGAGCCCTTTGGGACTAGGTGTAGAATGCTATGGCTGATATATGAGGTGTCCCCACCCCCCAATTCATATGTTAAGCAATTCAGGAGTACTCAGAGATTAAATGACTATATCATAAGAGCTAAAACATAATTAGTGTATTAATACATTTGATGTTCTTTTATGAATATGCCTGCATATCTGTGGTTCCATTTTATACCCCTCATTTTATTTTACAATCCATTTGATGGGTTAATAATTTCAATAGTAATCAGGAATAGGCTAGAAGAAATAGATCACTAAGGGTATGTCTTTGAGGAATATATTTTGTCCCCTGATTCCCTTGTCTGTGTCACACCCCTTGCTTTCCAGCCACCATAATTTGAGTAGTTTTCTTCCACTTGGCCACCCTGCCATGATGTTCTGCCTCACCTCTGGTCCAGAATAATGGAGCTAACCAATCTTGTACTGAATCTCTGAAACCCTTGACACAAAGTAAACTTTTTCTTCTCTAAGCTTTTCTTGTCAGGTGTTTTGTTCACATTGATGCAAAGCTGATAGGCCACTTTATGTGGTGCATTTGACACAGATTTAGTTTTTCTTTCCAATTTTGCTTTTTGATTGTTCTTAGACATTAATCCTTTGATATCTTCCTGGCCTTCTAAATAATTGAGTGATTCACTTTATTTATTTAATTTTGGGTGGGGGGAGCAGGACACTGATGATTGAACTCAGTGTCATTGGACCACTGAGCCACATCCTCAGTCCTATTTTGTATTTTATTTAGAGAAAGAGTCTCAGTGAGTTTCTTAGTGCTTCGCTTTTGTTGAGACAGCTTTGAACTCACAATCCCCCTGTCTCAGCCTCCTGGGTTGCTGGGATTACAGCTGTGCAGCACAGCACCCTTCTTTTTATTTTATTTTATTTTTTGTACCAGGAATTGAACCCAGGGGCTTTTAAACACTGAGTCACATCCCCATCCATTTTCTTATGTTATTTTTTATTTTGAGACAGGGTCTTGCTAAGTTGCTTGAGGTCTTGCTAAATTGCTCAGGACCTTGTAAAATTGTTGAAGCTGGCTGTGGACTTGTTATCCTCCTGTTTCAGCCTCTTAAAGTTCTGGGATCACAGGCATGAGCCATTATGTCCATCTTACTACTACTGCTTCTTTTTTAAATCTCTAATTATTGCAGCACCTTGGGGCCCAATCCTGGAATTTCTTTTAGTCTCTCTATATTATCATTTCCTAGATGATCTTCTGTCACCTATAATTTATGAGTATGTCTGCATATCTGTGGTTCCATTCTCAATATCTTTCAACAATTTACTTCACATATCCAAATGTCAACTCAGTATTTTCACTTGGATCATGTAATGGGTTATAGGCTCCCACTGCAAAAATTCTTCCCTCATGTAATAGGCTTGAGTGGATTATAAATCAAATGACTGACATCTTTAAAAATAATGTGCCTATAGACAACAATAGGAAGACAGAAGCAGATATTGATGTTAAATATCTTCAAGTCAATGAATATCAGGAACTTTCAGAAACTGAAAGAAGTAAAGAAGTGTCCCTTACATTCTTTGGAATTGGTGTGACCCTGCTGTCACCTAGATTTTGGACTTCTGATCTCCAGAACTCTGAGAATAAATTCTGCCACCAAGTTTGTGGTAATTTGTTACATTAATCTCAAGCACAGATATAGGCATACATTAAGCATTTCAAATAATATACACATAAACTTTTTATTCATATAATATACTGCTAAATATTATTCTTCACTCAAATTATCTTGGGTTAGAAATTCTCATTTGCTTAGGCCAAAAGCATGAATTTATAAATGACATTTCCCATTCCCTGTTTGCCTCATTAATTTATTTCTCAAATCCTCTTGACTCTATCCTCACAGCAATATTCTCAGTCACATCACTCTGAGCACTTTTATTTCTATTAACCTCATCTAAGCTATCGCTGTTTTTCACCAGCATCATTGTAATGACCCTCTAACTGGGGCCTGTAATTTACCTGCATCACCTTCTTAGAAACTGCATCCCATAAAGTTACACATTGACTCTTTTCAAATGTACTACAGTTGCCATTTCTAGGGTCAAAAATCCTTCTTATTGTTTTCCATTTGAATCACCAAAAACCCAAATCCTTGCTTACGTACTCGGATGTATTTAGATTTTATTTTCTACCAGTTTCATACTCCTTTCTATTCATAATAAGATGTTCTTGGTTTTCTTTGAAAACATACAAAATGGTCTCAAGCATAGTTCCAAGAGCTATTCTCTGTATCTTTATTCTTCTTTCCTCAAATGGCAATATGGACTGCTGATTTAAGCATAACTGTATGAAATCATCTAATCCTAGCTACTTGAGAAAAGAAGCAATAAATTTAGTTTACTTAGAGGGTCTCTTTTTCCTTATCCTTACTTATTTCTCTTTAAGGAATTACCACTATGGAATATTATGTAGCTATTTATTTATATATTAATTATTCTGCCCCCACACTCCAAACTATAAGTAGTTATAGCAGAATATTTCTCCCTACCATTATAATCCAGTCTAGTCTGCTGAAGAACAGGTGACATAGAGTCAAATTAATCTCAGCCTTCCAACCGACATTCTAATTATACAATATACAAAAATTAGGCCATTCAAGACAGTGTGTCTACCAATTTATCTAAAAGCATAACACAGATAAATGGTTAAGCCCAACAATCAGCAGAGGCGATATAAGGCTGGTCCAGGTCAGCAAATTCCTGACATGACCCAAAGATAATGTGAGCAACAATAAATAATTATTCTTTTATTTTCCATATAAAATTGGTATAAAAATTATTATGTTACACTAAGTTAAGAATATTTCAAAATATCAAAATTTATGATTTATTTTGTGTTTAATAAAAATATTATTTTAATCAGTTAACATAAGTTTAACTAAGTTGTTACTTTAATGCTGGCAAAACCTCTAAGTTGAGTAAAATTTAATGGATTGCTACAGAAAGCTAAATTTGCAACTACTAGAAATCTTATGGCTTGCACATTCCAAGTGGCATTGTAAAAGATACACACAAAATAATAAAATAGAGCATAAAGCCAATTTTTATATGAATAAAACATTATTTGTGTCACTAAAAGTTTAAAAACAATGTTTTAAATATTTCTATATCATAAGCCTGATAAAAATCATCCCCCAAATTCTATAATTAACATTATGCTTAATATTGAAATATTAAATATTTCCTCATGAAGAGAAATATCAAGCAAAGATATCCACTCCCACCATTTTTATTTAATATTGTGCTTTAACTTTCAGATACAGCATTTAGGTACAAAAGCAATGATAGATATGTAAATTAGAATAAAAACAAGTTCATTATCTGTATTTGCAGATGACATAATCTCATACAATAAAATGCAAATATAATCACACACACATTTGATTCAACAAACATGTTCAGTGAATTTTCAGGACAAAAGATTATTTTATAAAAATCAATGATATTGGATAAACTAGCAGATACCAGTATAAAATATTAAATCAACAATTTTCTTTAGAATGACCTAAAAATAATAAAAGTACTTGGAATAAATTTAACAAAACAATGAGACATTCACACTGAAATTATATAATATCATTAAACAAATTAATAATATAAGAAATTAAAGAATATTTAAATAAATAGGAAGGTATTCTTGCTCATGGATTGAAAGACAAATTTGAAGAAGGGAATGTACCCCAAATTGATCTAGAAATTCAAGGTAAGCCCTACAAAAATCTCATTCCATATTATTATTATTTTTTTTTCAGCAACGTCCTCCTGACTTCAGATGGTTCTTTTCACTAATTTTTCTTTTTCTTTTGTAGCTTATTGGATCTATAATGGTGCTGTGATTTGGATATGGTTTGAGTATATTCCCCTAATGTTTACATGCCAAAAGCTTTATCCCCAGTATGGCCATGTTGAAAAGTGGTAGAGTTCTTTTTTTAAAAAATTAATTAATTAATTCATTTTTTTATTGGTTGTTCAAAACATTACAAAGCTGTTGACATATCATATTTCATACATTTGATTCAAGTGGGTTATGAACTCCCATTTTTACCCCAAAAACAGATTGCAGAATCACATTGGTTACACATCAACATTTTTACATAATGCCATATTAGTAACTGTTGTATTCTACTACCTTTCCTATCCTCTACTATCCCCCCTCCCCTCCCCTCCCATCTTCTCTCTCTACCCCATCTACTGTAATTCATTTCTCTCCTTGTTTATTTTCCCATTCCCCTCACAACCTCTTATATGTAATTTTGTATAACAATGAGGGTCTCCTTCCATTTCCATGCAATTTCCCTTTTCTCTCCCTTTCCCTCCCACCTCATGTATCTGTTTAATGTTAATCTTTTCTTCCTGCTCTTCCTCCCTGCTCTGTTCTTAGTTGCTCTCATTATATCAAAGAAGACATTTGGTATTTGTTTTTTAGGGATTGGCTAGCTTCACTAAGCATAATCTGCTCTAGTGCCATCCATTTCCCTGCAAATTCCATGATTTTGTCATTTTTTAGTGCTGCGTAATACTCCATGGTGTATAAATGCCACATTTTTTTTATCCATTCATCTATTGAAGGGCATCTGGGTTGGTTCCACAGTCTAGCAATTGTGAATTGTGCTGCTATGAACATCGATGTAGCAGTATCCCTGTAGTACGCTCTTTTAAGGTCTTCAGGGAATAGTCCAAGAAGGGCAATAGCTGGGTCAAATGGTGGTTCCATTCCCAGCTTTCCCAGGAATCTCCATACTGCTTTCCAAATTGGCCGCACCAGTTTGCAGTCCCACCAGCAATGTACAAGAGTACCCTTTTCCCCACATCCTCTCCAGCACTTGTTGTTGTTTGACTTCATAATGGCTGCCAATCTTACTGGAGTGAGATGGTATCTTAGGGTGGTTTTGATTTGCATTTCTCTGACTGCTAGAGATGGTGAGCATTTTTTCATGTACTTGTTGATTGATTGTATGTCCTCCTCTGAGAAGTGTCTGTTCAGGTCCTTGGCCCATTTGTTGATTGGGTTATTTGTTATCTTATTGTTTAATTTTTTGAGTTCTTTGTATACTCTGGATATTAGGGCTCTATCTGAAGTGTGAGGAGTAAAAATTTGTTCCCATGATGTAGGCTCCCTATTTACCTCTTTTATTGTTTCTCTTGCTGAGAGAAAACTTTTCAGTTTAAGTAAGTCCCATTTGTTGATTTTTGTTATCAACTTTTGTGCTATGGGTGTCCTATTAAGGAATTTGGAGCCCGACCCTACAATATGTAGATCGGAGCCAACTTTTTCTTCTATCAGACGCAGAGTCTCTGATTTGATATCTAGCTCCTTGATCCACTTTGAGTTAACTTTTGTGCATGGCGAGAGGAGGGGATTCAGTTTCATTTTGTTGCATATGGATTTCCAGTTTTCCCAGCACCATTTGTTGAAGATGCTATCCTTCCTCCATTGCATGCTTTTAGCCCCTTTATCAAATATAAGATAGTTGTAGTTTTGTGGATTGGTTTCTGTGTCCTCTATTCTGTACCATTGGTCCACCCGCCTGTTTTGGTACCAGTACCATGCTGTTTTTGTTACTATTGCTCTGTAGTATAGTTTGAAGTCTGGTATCGCTATACCGCCTGATTCACACTTCCTGCTTAGCATTGTTTTTGCTATTCTGGGTCTTTTATTTTTCCATATGAATTTCATGATTGCTTTCTCTATTTCTACAAGAAATGCCGTTGGGATTTTGATTGGCATTGCATTAAACCTATACAGAACTTTTGGTAATATCGCCATTTTGATGATGTTAGTTCTGCCTATCCATGAACAGGGTATATTTTTCCATCTTCTAAGATCTTCTTCTATTTCTCTCTTTAGGGTTCTGTAGTTTTCATTGTGTAAATCTTTCACCTCTTTTGTTAGGTTGATTCCCAAGTATATTTTTTTTTGAGGATATTGTGAATGGGGTGTTTTTCCTCATTTCCGTTTCAGAAGTTTTGTCGCTGATATACAGAAATGCCTTTGATTTATGCATGTTGATTTTATATCCTGCTACTTTGCTGAATTCATTTATTAGTTCTAGTAGTTTTTTTGTAAACCCTTTTGGGTCTTCTAGGTATAGAATCATGTCACCTGCAAATAGTGATAATTTAAGTTCTTCTTTTCCTATTTTTATGCCTTTAATTTCTTTCATCTGTCTAATTGCTCTCGCCAGTGTTTCGAGAACTATATTGAATAGAAGTGGTGATAGAGGGCATCCCTGTCTTGTTCCAGATTTTAGAGGGAATGCCTTCAATTTTTTCTCCATTCAGAATGATGCTAGCCTGAGGCTTAGCATAGATAGCTTTTACAATGTTGAGGTAAGTTCCTGTTATCCCTAGTTTTTCTAATGTTTTGAACATAAAGGGATGCTGTACTTTGTCGAATGCTTTTTCTGCATCTATCGAGCCATGCCCCCAGTAGCTGGTGCAAGAGACCTCAGTTGTCAGCACTGGTGGGAGCGGTAGCCGGGATTTCCGTGCCGCGGGTCTCGTGCCACTCCTGATTCCCTCTGTCTGGCTATGGCGCTCACGGGAGAGCTGGGAGGGGCCCTTATGGGAGAGCTGGGAGGGGCCCTAAGGTTTCCCGCTGTGTGGAGAGGGAAGGCTAGGGGGTTACACACCTGTCGCCGCTGGTTTCAATGGAGTTATCTCCTCCGCTGCATTCTGGTGACTCAGTTCTCTGCCATGGTGGTATCCCATGCAAATGGCGACAGTTCCTTCCCTTTGCCGGGTGACCAATGCAAAGGGTGTGTCCTGACTGGCTCTCCCAAGCCCCGTCTCAATCCTGTGGCCACTGCCTATGAAGACTCGTTTGGCATTAACCTCCGTAGGTTCAGAAGGGCCGACCAGTTATGTCAGCAGGATCGTTTAGTGCTGAGTTACAGCAGTTTGTCTGCTAGAAGCAGGCAAACGGGAGCTTGAATTCAGCTGATCCGGGCTCCGTGTGTGTTCTGAGAGGCCCAGACTGTTCGCCCCCGATCCAAGTCAGCTCAGCATTGCCTAGTGATCCTGAGCAAAGAGCATTTAGACCGTTTAGGAATCCCTATGCCCGCGCAGCTGAAGAGGTCAGAGACTTGATCTCTCTGCGCCCGCCGCCATGTTGGATCTCCAGTCTCATTTCATATTATTTTTAGAAACTAGTACTGATCATAAAATTCATATGCAAACACAGCATTCCAGTATAACAAAGAGTCTTGAAAAAGAAGAGTAAGTTGGAATACTCAGACTTTTCAATTTTAAAGCTACTACAAAGCTACTTTAAGCATAATTTTGTGGTCTGGGCAAAATAATAGATAATAGAAAAATGAAATATAAATGAGTCTAAAAATAAACTCATGTATATGACCACTAATTTTCAGGAAGAGAGTCAAGATAGATCAATGGGGAAATAATTTTCATTTTTTTCCCAGTGATACTTGGATAATGACACATTCAAAATAAAAGAATGAGATCAGTCTCCTATCTCATATCACAAAGAAAAATTAAGACAACGTGAGCCAGGTGTGATGGCACATGCCTGTAATCCCAGCAGCTTGGGAGGCTGAGACAAGAGGATTGCAAGTTCAAAGCCAGCCTTAGCAATTTAGCAAGGCACTAAGAAACTCAGTGAGACCCTGTCTCTAAATTAAATACAAAACAAGGCTGAGGATGTGGCTCAGTGGTCGAGTGCTCCTGTATTCAATCCCTAGTACCCTCCAAAAAAAAATAAGACAACATGAGCCAAAGGTCTAAATTCAAACACTAAATCCAGAGACATTAGACAATATTAGGCATAAATCTTCTGACCTTGGAATTCACAAAGTATAAAAATCATAATCTATATCAAACAATCTGATCAAAATTTAAATCTTTGTTTCAATGGTAAATGAAACTTTGAAAAGAATATCCTACTGTAGACAGAAAATATTTGCCAGTAATGTCAAATAACGAGCTACTACCCAGAACATATAAAGATGGACATCTCATCAATGAGAAATACTAGGAACGCAATTAAAAATGGACAAAGAATTTAAACATACATTTCTTCAAAGGTGATGATCTAGGGTCTGGGGCTATAGCTCAGTTGGTAGAGTGCTTGCCTTGCATGCCAAGGTCTTGGG
This sequence comes from Marmota marmota marmota, assembly GCF_001458135.2. NCBI lineage: Eukaryota > Metazoa > Chordata > Mammalia > Rodentia > Sciuridae > Marmota > Marmota marmota. The sequence continues at coordinate 4,747,964 of NW_026000078.1, read as the reverse complement.
TTCAATTGCCAGCATCACACAGACACACTAAAGATGATAATTTAATATTCAGTAAAACAATGTTTTTGAATATGAGTAGTTAGGGAACATATTCATCAAAATATCAATGAAATATCGCTTCAAACCCTCTAGGATGGGTATAATTTAAAAGATTGGAAATCTTATAAATGTTGACAAAGATGTTCAGAAATTGAAATCTTCATACATTGCTGATGGGATTGTAAAATTACACAGTTACTCTGGAAAGTAGTGTGCTAAATTTCCTGTAAAAAATTTATTATAGAAGTTTCATATAGCCTAGAAAATCTACTCTCATATATATACTTGATAATAAAAACAAAAGTTTGCATATAAATGTTTATAGTCACATTATTTATAATGGCCAACAAAGGGAAAAGAATTCCAAAGTCCATCAACAGATAAATAGTTTTTTTAAAAAAATGATATATTCATATAATAAATGGGATATTATATATTCAAAAAGAAGAATGAATGATTGATATAAAAGGAAAACCTAAAATGCTGTGCTAAATGAAAATAACCAGATACAAAATATAATATATTGTATGACTTGACTTATGTAAAATTTTTGAATATACAAAATCCAAACTAAATAAAGTCATTCTGTGGTTGCTGGAGCTGGGAAAGGTTCTGGGAGAATGAAATGTAACTGTAAATGGATATATAATCTGCTTCTGGAATAATGAACCTTTTCTGGAACTACAAAGTGGTAATGGTTGCACAAACTTGCAATATACTCAAAACAATTAAATTTAACAGAGTCAATTTTATGATATACAAATTATAGCTCTGTAAAATTTTCTAGTTGTAGCTTAATCATGACACTGAATATCTAAGTTCTATGAATAAGCTAATTTAAAAATTATCAGTTCCATATGAAATAATCATTTATATGGAATAGTCATTTGCTTGAATTTCATAATGATTAATTTAGTCATGCCATAATTTTATGTGTATAAAGGCTAAAGTTTTTATAGACCAATTTAACCAAATTATTGAAGGTTTCTTGTAAATTATATAATATGCAGGGAATACTAATTCTTTGATCAAGAAATAGTAGACCAGATTCTATGAGCAATTACGCCTTGATGTTTTCATGTCAAATATAAAAAGTTTGGCCTATTGCTTATTATTAAATTACTTATTACTATGTTATAATTAAACTTTGAGAGGTAGTGTTTGAAATTCTAGGCTTAATTCTGTATATGGATGGGACAATGTAATCTCAAATGAGAAACTAGTTATATATATATATATATATATATATATATACATTGAAATTTTTCAGAACATATGACTGTGCTCTGTTTGAGAGTAAAGCCTAATCCTATTCTAAATCTGTTTAAAATTCATCTAAAAACATATGTATAAACCAAGCCATTAAGTTAAATATAAAATCAAGAAACAATGCAGTAAAAAAATAAAATCTTCTTTTTCCTTTCATTTAAAAAAAAACTATACTAGCTGTTCATTGTAATAACACTTCTGTTTTTGTTTCCTTACTAAATGAAAATTATTAAAACAAAAGTAGAAAAGACAATAAAGTAAATAATAAACAACTCTATTATAAACACCATTTCAATTTATCAAATGTTAAACAACATGATCTATTTGCCTTAAAATTTCTCTTAAAGAAATAAAAAAAAATGATAGTTATGGATGATGCAAAATAAATCACAGAAATTCTAATGGATTTCCTTCTTTTCTATTCTGACCAGATGCAACCACTACAAAATGAAATACAGCCATCTTTTGTAATTTAAAAAAATGTTTTCAAAATGTTTATCTGTCAGTGTCCTCACAAGGAACAAAAATAGCAGGATATGTATATGTATGATTATAAAAGACAATTTTGGGGGATTATTGACATTTTCATAAGCTGGATAAACCACATGCACATCAGAGAGGCAGAAAAACCAGTAACTGCTCAGTCCAAGAAGGTGGAGCCTCAGAAAAGAAGGAACCAGTGATGCAGCCCCAATTTAAGGCTGAAGGCCTGGGTACTCTCTGGGAAATTGCTGGCCAGAGGCCACACTGAAACAGTGAGGGAGCTGGAGTCTGAGGTCCCTGGATAATGGTATCAGAAATCAACACATCCACTCAAGAAGAATTGAGCTTATATCCACCTGAGTTCCTCCTTCTTTCACCTTTTGATCCTTCTATCTAAACCTCCAGCCTATTGGACAGTTCTTGCTACATTCAGAAAATCTCTCACCAGTCAATTTGATGTTGCACATAGCACTCATCTTTGAAAACTTCCTCATCAACACACCCAGTACTCTCTTAATCCTAGGCATTTCTTAAGCCAATAAAGTTGATAATCCATATTAACCATCACAATTCTACCCCTTGTCAACATGATGCTCAGCCATAACTTTTAAATCATATTTAACCTTCACATAAACACAATTTGAGAGTCATGATTCAGCCTAACATGTATAACTATTCTTCATGTAATGAAAATGCATTAATTTCTCCCCAAAAATTAAAAGGCAAATTTGAATGATCTTTATTCTTCTCCTGGTATTCCACACTTAAAAACTGTAAGGTAAATTTAACAACATTAAGTCTTATTAAGTGAGTCAATATTATGTTACATGATAACAAAATAAGAGGAGAGAAAACAAAAATGTCAACTTCATACATGTGCTTATCTGCTCAAAAATATTCTTAATAAAATCAGAAAGAAATAATAGTGACAGTTACAATTCTCATGAAATTAGCCCTATGGCCATAGATGGTATTTATAATTAACTTCTCCAACTACACACTCTGTATTTTTTTCTGCCTTCAGAAGGCAATTTAGTACACATTGGTTCTTTATCTGCAGGAGTGACCTTCACCTTTATTCCTGAAGCAACTGAAATATTTCTCATCTTGCCTGGGTCAGGTTGTTATAGTTCCCCAGTGAGCTTAGTAACAGGACATAATTCCTGAAAGATACCCTAAGAGATCTTCTGTATTCCAGGCATAGTTTTTCTTGTTGTTTGTGGAATTGTGTGGGTTTTCTGTCTATTTCACTTCTGGAAAAGCGATGATTGATAAGCCACTGCCATATATCTACATGAGTCAGAAAGTTCTGTTCATTGCTTCTCTTTTGCTGCCCATTATGGTATATAAAATCACCTTGTCCTTGGAAGTTGAGTGCAGCCACTTGGCCCTTACCACTCTGTGCTCCAATTATTTGGATCACATTTAAGTTTTCCAATTGACCTGCCAAGTCAAGTTCTGGCATAAAGGGGAAGACCAATGACAGCACTTTTCAAGGATACTGGTGATCTCCCAAATATGTTTCTCCAAGTGTTGGTGAAGGACTCATATTTTGTCTTCCAATCTCTTTGAGCCTCTGAATCCTGTAAGTAACAGTAAAACAAGGGATATAGGCATTTCTAGCTCATTCACAGCAAGGCTTGTTGATACTTATTTTAGCCAAACAACCAAATAAGCTATTAATACATTTTAATACAGTCAGCTGCTGCAGTAAATCCATAATATCTGCAACATTGGCCCATATCAATAATGGGCCTATGGTGAGGGTGGATCCCGAGGAGTATCAACATTTTCATGCTCGACAATGAAATTATGATAGGTCATTACTATTTCCATAGGCAATACAAGATTAGGAAAAGGTAGAGAAGTCAATACCACAGGGAGTAGGAGTGGTGGTGACACTTTCTCTAAGGGTGAGGAGGTCAAATGTAGCATTGCAGTACCTCCATTCTCTTCATGTTCCTGCTACATGTCTCCATCCCAATTTATAGGATCTCATTTTTCCCCCAAGCAGGACCCTTATTGTAGTATCAGGCACCTTTCAAAGCTGAGGGTGAAACAGATAATAATCAATTGCAAGTTGATTGTGTTTGATTTTGGGCAACCTCAAGATGGACAACAGGGAAGATTCCCCCGAGAATCCTGAGAAGGCTTTAGATTGGTTATGTGCTTCTGGAGCTGATGAATGTTTGTTTAATACCTTTAATTTATTTATTTATCTTTATGTGGCGCTGAGGATCAGACTTAGGGCCCCACACGTGCTAGGCAAACACACTACCACTGAACCACAGCCTCCGTCCCTGGAGCTCATAAATTTAATCTCTGAGCATCCTTTTCGTTTTTCACTTTGTCCTAAGAAGCCCAAGAACAATCAGTCAACATCATTACATTCTTCTATCTTCTAAAAATTTTCAAAAGTGTTATATATAGAATTACTAATATCCTTGCCTCTGATAAGTGGTAAATTTAAAATATTGCATGCATTCATTTCTATGTCTTTTTAAACAGTTCAGGCCATGGATTATCAGTTCTCTTCATTTCACACTAAAGACAGACTGTAGCAATTGTTGGTCTAATCAATGTAGAGAGCCAACTCCACAAAACCAAATAGGAAATTCATTCTTAAATTCTGTTTCTCGAGCATCACTTGTGGTATCAAAATCTATATTAGCCAGAGTTCTCTAGAAGAGATAGGATGTGATACATATATGTATGGATATAAAAGGGGATTAGTAGGGTGCCTTGCATGATCAGAAACTGGATATTCTCACAATGACAGTCTGCACACCTGAGAACCAAAGAAACTAATAGCTGAAGCTCCGGAATAAGAGGGACAAATGACATAAGCCCAGTGCAAGCCTATGTGGGAAGAGTGAAGGAGCTGAATTCTGTGGTCCTTTGTTGTCAGCAGCAACAGACACTCACTCAAGAAAAATCCAGTTGGCTTGAACCTCAGGTTCATCCTTCTACTGTTGTTGTATCTGGCATCCAGCCTACTGGACAGTGACAATCTAAGTCAGGGAGTTTGCTGTCCCATATGCCAATAGTCTCTGAAAACGCCCTCATAAATACACCCATAAATCTCTTAATCCTAGGCATTTCTTAACTCAATCAAGTTGATCATCCAGATTAACCATCACAACACATATTAATATTTTCTATGAATATTAGCATAACTTTGAAATTTGTTTGTATTTTTAGCTAAATCTGTCATGCAAAAATGTCTACTTTAGTAGAATTTAAGTTGCTTACAATTTTTTCTTTAATCCACAAATATAAAAGCACATATCGTAGTATTTCTCTATTCTAGATAGAGCATATATTTACAAATAGATTTGTGGAGTCTTACACACTGAGAGGGGCTACTGTTTTGCTATGCAGGTTTTCTACTCCAATGGGTTCACGTTATTATTATCCTTGTGAAGGACCTTATTCTGTGATGTAAATGAAATCTACAACACTCAGCTCTATTAAGGAATCCTACCTCAATGATTCTGGATTGCATTTTCTAATTTGTTTTTGTAATTTGAAAATTGCAAGTTATTTTTTCCCAAAATACCTGCAGATAAATATTTCTTTACTAGCTATATGAGTTCCTATTGCCCTACCATCCTCTATCCTGATATTAATAAATTAGAAAAAACTTCTACCAGTCTAAATGTTTTAAAATGATATTTAATTTCTTCAATTTGTAATACATGACTAGTTTATAAAGTACATTTTCTGTTTATTTGTATTCAGATTTGGTCTATTGAAAGTGCCTATTTCTATCATTTTCTATTTCAACTACATTACATTTTAATAAAATATTTTTTAAAGTATATATTTTGCATATATATCCTTTGATATATAAATTGCACGTATTTATTACTGTAAGTTTTATTAATGTTTTATAATGTTTCTAGAAAACATTTTTTATCATTCTTTTTTATATATCTGAATGCAAATTACAACTAGTACATGTTTAAAAATTATTGTTCGTCCTTTATGAAGGACTCCAAATTCTTTATAGACATGAGATTTAGAAAGAAGATATAAACAATTCTGAGAAAAAAGGCAGATGAGGTTGAGAACCAGTGACCTGCACCATTGCCTCCGGGTGTTGTAAACTGAAGCTCAATTATAAACAAAGGGTTGTATATTTTGTGGTATATTATAAATGAGAGTTCAAACAAAAATGGTTGTAAGAAGAAGATCGTGTATTGAGCAGAAAATGGTGCAGTGCCTAGCTAGCAGATTTTCCTCAAGAGCACTACAACCTTGCTTGGAAACATGTCCTTCATTTCTATTTTTTAACAACCATTTTAAAATTTAGTTTTCATTCCATGGTTATAGTCCTTGAAAAATGTTTTAACATTTACCAAAGGAATTAAAACAATATTTTAAATTCAACCTCTTCATGTATATTTAGATTTTTCTGTGACCAACATTATTGACAGATACAATATTTTTGTGATTTATGGTAAAAAATGACATTTAAATCATTAATAATTAAAGTACCTTTTAAGTATATGCATACTTCAAATATCAAGAACTAATCATAATAACTAACACTGACATGTAACTATATACTAGTCGTGCTCTCAATGCATCATATTTTAAGTTGATACTTGCCAACATCCTATGAAGAAAAAAAATACCATTGTATTATAATTATGAGTATTATTTTTCAGGTGGGGATTCTAAGAAACAAAGATATTAGTATTTTGACAAAATAAATAATAGTAAGTTATAGGACTGGGATTCAAACCCTGAAAGTTTTGCTCCAGAATTAATATTCAATCTCTTCACCAGTATTTTTCAAAGTTGTACTCAGTGGAACTGGGTGATCCAAATTCATTATTTTGAGGAAAACATAGGTGAGAATGGCTCTCTTTAAAATCAAAGGGAGATCAATGGAAGAAAGTGACTAAGGAGTGGGATGTGGGGAGAAAAGGGGGGAAATGCTGATGAATGATGCTGGCCAAATTATATTATTATATAATGCACATGTATGAATATGTAACACCAAATCCTATCAATATGTGTAACTATAATCCACCATTAAAATGAGGAAATAAATTTCAAAAAGAATAGGGATCAAGATGAAACATTTATAAACAATAGCTATGTGACATTGATGTATCATTTAAATATATGGTGTTTTATAGTAATACATTTTTATTACACTGCATTAAGAAAATTAATAGCCTGCAAATTATTGGAAATTAAGCAAATAACCATATTTTTCATCTTAAAGAAAGCACACATATATGTATGTATAAACTTTCTCTATAAAGAGCCATACAGTAAACATTTTAGAATTATTGGGTCATATAGTCTCCATTATAACTATATAGTTATGGTTTTCTAGAATTAAAGTATTCATAGACAATAGTAAACAAAACGGCATGACTCTGTCCCAGTAATATTTAATTTACAATAATTGGGGTAGAGTGGACCTGCCAAAGAATACAAAGTTAGTAGACATATCTTTAAAATATATTATATGTCTATTTTGGCATAAATACCAATAGTATAGTATCATATTAAATTATGGTAAAGGATGAACTTATATTCTATGGAAAAGCACATTAAATTGGGAGTCCATAGTCCCGACATTTATTCATTGCCCTTAATAAGTTAAGCAACCTTAGTAACCACAACTGACTTCAAAATGTATTCTAAACATCCAAAAATTAGGATTGGAAACACAGTAAATGTATGCTTCAAACTGAAACCATATGAAATTGATTCTTTTGGCTTTTTTATTATAAATATTAACATAGCACAAATCCATGAGTTTCACTGTGGTATTTCCACGCATGCATGTAAGACATCAATCATATATATACACTCTCTTCTTCTACTCTCTCCCATTCACCTCTTGCTACTCCCTCCCTCAGTACTATTCCCAGTCACTACAAGTTCACCATTTACTTTCAGGTTTTTTTTTTTATTTTTTTATTTGCTTGTTTTGTATTGTATTTAAGTTTCTATATATGAGAAAATATTTGTGAGAATTGTGTCCTTTTTTTTTTCTTTTAACATAATGTCTTCCGGTTCCATCCATTTTCCTGCAAATAACTTGATTTCATTTTTCTTCAGGGTTCAATAATACTCCATTGTGTATACATGCAGTGGTTTCCAAATCCATTCACCTGGTGGTGAGCTGGTAGGCTGATTCCATATCTTGGTTTCTTTGAGCAGTGCCATAATAAACTTTTATGCAGGAGTCTCTTTAGAAAGCTGAATTCATTTCACTTGCATAGCCAGGAAAGGCGTAGTTATATCATATGGCAGTTCTATTTTTAGTTTTTTGAGGAAAATCCATACTGTATCCAAAAGTGACTGTCCTAATTTGCATCCCCAATAAACAGTGCATAAGTATAGCTTTTTCTCCATCTTTACCAGTAATTGTGACATTTTTTATTTCTTAGTAATAGTCATTCCAGGTAAAGTGAAATGTAATCTCAATTAAGGCTAAAGATATTGAACATTTTTCCTTGTACTTCTTAATTATTAATCTCTTTGTTTGAGGTGTGTCTGATCAGATCATTTGCCTATTTTTTGATTGCATTATTTGTTTTTTGTTGTTAATTTTGCTTAGGTCTTTATGTTCTAGATACTAATCTTCTTTCAGATGAATAGCTGACAATGATTTTCATCACATTATGTGTACTATCCCTTTACTCTGTTTGTTGTTGTTGTTGTTATTCTTGTTGCACAGAAGCTTTTTAAACTTATGTATAACATTTATCCATTCATGTTTTTGTTTCCTTAGTTTTAAAATTCCTATCTGGAAAATTGTTTTCTGTTTAATATCTTGAAATATTTCCCAATGTTTTCTTCTAATGGTTTCAAAACATCAGATCTTACCTTAAGGTACTTAATCCATTTTGAGTTGATTTTTGTACTAAGTGAGAAATACTGTTCCAGTTTAAACCTTCTACATGTGGACATCCCATTTCCCTACAGAATTTGTGGAAGAGTTTATTTTTCCTCCATATATATTTTTGGCACTATTTTGGACATTTTGGAGAATCAATTTACTGAGAATTCATGGTTGTCAACATCATACTGTTTTTGTTACTGTAGCTCCATAGTGTGTTTTGAAATCAGGTTTTGTGATGTTTCCAGCATTACTATTTTTCTCAGGGTTGCTTTGTCAATTTGAGTTATTTTATATTTCCATATAAATTTTAGGAAGCTTTCTCTAGTTCTGTGAAAAATAACATTGATATTTTAATGGGAATTTTATGGAATCTGTGGACCAATTTGTATAGCAGTATAGTCATTTTAACCATACCAATTATCCCAATACATGGACACTTCATAGCATCTTCTTCAATTTCAATCTTCAGTCTTTTAATGTTTTCAGTATAGAGAGGTCTTTCACATTATTAGATTTACTACTAAGTATTTTATTTTTGTGGGTCTTGTAAGTGAAATTGATTTCCTGATTTATTTCTCAATGAGTTCATTACTGTTATATAGAAAGCTAATGATTTTTTATATTGATCTTGTATCCTACTATTTTACTGAATTTGTTTTTCAGTTCTAAGTATCTTTTGGTAGAACATTTAGAATTCTTTTATGTACAGAATAATATCAGAAACAGGGATAATTTTAATTGCTAATTTTGTATTTATGTATCTTTTATTTCTTTATCTTATATGATCAGGCTCAGATTTCTAATATATTTAAGAAGAGTTGAGAATGGGTTAACATGACTTGTTCCAGAGCTAAGGAAAAAACCTTCAGTTTTTATCCATTCAGTATGAAGTTGGCTGTGGATTCGTCATATACAACATTAATAATGCCAAGGTCTGATCCTAATTCATTTAAGGCTTTTATGATGAAGTGATGTTGAATTTTATCAAAGGCTTTTTCTGTATCTATTAAATTTATTGTATAATTATCCTACTTGATTCTATTTGTATGTTGTATTGTATTTATTGACGTGCCTGTTGATCCAGCCTTGCCTCAGAAAAGAAAACAATTTGGTTATGCTGTAGAATTTTTATATATTTTTTTTTTTTGCTGGTGCTTGAGATTAACCCCAGCATTGCTCCACCACTGAGAGAAGTCCACAGATCTTTTAAGTTTCATTTTCGGATAGGGTCTCTCTAAGTTGCCTAGGGTGGCCTTGAACTTATGATCCTCCTTTCTCAGTCTCTTAAGGAGCTGGAATTAAAAGTCTATATCACTGTATCCAACCTGTATGATGTTTTAAATGTGACATTGAATTAGGTTCAAAAGTATTTTTTGATAACTTTTGAGTCTATATTCATAATGAATACTAGGTTATAATTTTATTTTTGTTGTTGTTGTTATGTCCATGTCAGATTTTGGTGGTAGGTTAATACTGGCTTCATGGAATGAGCATAGAAGGGTTCCTTAGCTTTTCATTTTTTGGAATAGTTTGGGGAGCATTGGCATTAGTTTTTTCCTTTAAAGTCTGGTAGAAATCAGAAGTGAATTCATCTGGTTCTGGGATTTTCTTTGTTGGGAATATTTATTGTGAGCTCAATTTCATTACTTGATCTATTTATGATTTTAAGTATTATTGGTTAAATTTTAGTAGGTCTTATGTGTTCACAAGTTTTTCCATTTCTTTGGTACTTCCCAATTTATTGGCACATAGTTTGCCCACGTATTTTTTAATGATCCTTTGAATTTCTTGGACACTGTTGTATCTTTCTTGGTATCTGTTTTTACCTTTTTCTCTCTTTCTATTTGTTAGACAAGCTAAAGGTTTGTCAATTTTGTCTATAAAGAAACAACTCTATTAGAGTGATATTTTAATTGTTCTTGTCTCCATTTTATTGTTTCTGATCAGATATTTATATTTCTTTCTTTCTATTGATTTGGTATTTGATCTGTTCTTGTTTTTATAAGATGTTGAGGCAAATGATTAGGTTATTTATTCAAGATTTCTCTGAGTTTTAATGTAGGCACTCATTATTAAAGACTTATCTCTTAGGAATGTGTTTGTTGCAACTCACCTATCTGAGTATTTTGTATTCTTTTTTTAAATTTCATTTAATAGTTATTTTTTAAATTCTCCATATATCATAATTGACTCACTGTTCATTCAATAGTGTAGTTGTTTAATTTCTGAATTTATCTTGCTTTTGATTTCTCATTTCATTCCATTGTGATAAGATGCAAGACATTATACAAACACTTATTTTTATTTGTTAATACTCGCTTTGCAAATTTTAACTTAATATATACTCTATTTTGGAAAATGATATAGGGGCTGATGAAAAGAATATGTATCCATCAGCTAAAGGATGGAATATTTGGTTGATATCTGTTGAGTGTATTTATTCTATAGTGTAATTTAAATTTGATACTTCTTTATGGAAATTTTGTTTGGATGAGATACAGAGATAAGACTGGTGAACTGAATCTACTCACTGTTACTACATTACTACATTGGAGACTCTCTCTAAGTCTAATAGTATTTGTTTTATAAAATTGGGTCCTCTGGTTTTGGGTGTATGCAAATATATAATCATTACATTGATAAGGGAAATTAGTTTTCCTTTTTGTCAGTCTGAATGAGCCAATCCTTTGATCACTATACAGAAGCCTTTGTTTCTTCTGAATTTGTCTTAAAGTTTACTTTGTTAGATAGAAATATTCCTTTTTACTATTGGATATATTTGCTTGGAATACATTTTCCATCTTTTCAGTTTAGGATTGTGTATGTCTTTGCAGGTGGGGTGAATTTCTTCTAAGCATTATTTGTAGATTCTTGTTTTTTTTTCTATCTATTTAGCAAGTCTCTGCCTTTCAATTTGATAATTAAAACCAATTACATCCAAGTTATTATTGAAAATTACTTTTTCCTTTTATTTTGGTTGTTTTGAAAGTTCTATGTACATTTCTTCCTATGTACTTAATGTTATTAGCTTGATAGTGATTGTTTGATCATTTTTGATTCTTTACTGTTTCTTATTTGCATGGCTTCTTGGCTAGTGAGATACATTCTTTCACATGGTTGCATGATTTTGTTTACCTTTCTCTTCTGCATCTAGTATTTCCTTAAGCATATTAATTTAATTCTGGTTTTATAGTCATGAATTCTCTTATCTTATGCTTATCCTAGAATTTCCTTTTGATTGTGAGGGTTAAAACTACTGAGTGTAGTAATCTTGTCTAATGGGTTTTCTTTCTATTGTCACTTGATGCTTTTTGCTTGCTGATTTAAATATTTTTCCCTTGACCTGTGCTTTTGGCAATTTAACTAATATGTTGTGGAGAGGTTATTTTATTATCATGTCTTTTTGGGTTTCTTAATGTCTGTATTAATTGGATATCCTTGTCCTCCCAAGATTTGCAAAATTGTGTTATTATTTCTTTGAATAAGTGGTTTATGCTCTCAATCTATTGCTCTTCTTCCTCAGGAATGCTGATGAACTGTGTTTGCTTTATGTTTGAAATGTTTTTTTTAATGGTGATTGAGAGATTGTACATATTCTTTTCATTCTTATTTTTTTAAAATTTGTGTCTGAATATAATATTTTGTGGAACTTACTGTCAAATTCTACTATTAATCTATTCTGATGCCAAAGCTTTCAATTGAACTTTTTATCTTGCTTTTTCAGCTTTTAATTTTGAACATTCCCTTTAGTTCTTTTGCAAAATCTGTCTCTTTACTGAATTTCTCATTCATATCCTACATCTTCTTCCTCAAGTCATACAACTATTTTTCTATATTACTTGGATTTTATTGAGTTTTTTTAAAAATCTTTCTTTGAATTTTTTTATCTCACATTTCATTTATTTTGACATTTTTAGAATCTCTTTCTATAGATGTATAAACTGTAGGGACTATCATATTACCTTATATTTTTCATATTTCTTGTGTTTTATCTTGAAATTTGTACATCTGCTGAGATGGCGAGCAATTCCACTTTTATGTGAGTAACTCTTTAATAAGAAGCTTTGGGGTGGAGATGTTGGTTTGTTGTGTGATTTTGAGTTCACTTCTAATTAGACTTTGTAATGTAATCTTCTGTAGCTTCTATGATTAGTGAGTTTGAACACAATGTGTAATGTTTTGGTGTCTTTCTCTGTTGCAGATCTTACTAGAGTGGCATCTGCTATTTCAGAAGGGTGAAGTGTCACCAAAGAGTATGTGAAATGTACCCTTTTTTGGATACTCCAACAATGAGAGTGGAAACCCAAATCAGGTGGCATGGATTTCTGTGAGAATTCTAAATATTAGAACTATTACTTGAAAATAATTCTGTACCTGGTTGCTCCATTCATGGTGAAGGGTTTGGAAATTTTATTCTTGTTTAGACACTGGTATACTTCCCGGCATTTCATGGGGAGCTGTATATAACTCTCCTTCTGTGACACTTATATCCATGCTCATTGTCAATGCATGATCTGACAGGGTGTGGGAAGGATGGGTGCTGAGAAACCTTATGGGTGTAGTGTCCACAACAGTTGTGTTATTCATCTTTTCTGTATCTGTGGGAATGCCTTTTCAGGAGTGGGGCATCAGGACTTCCCTAGTTTCCCTACTTGGGGGTGAATTTCAGTTAGGGTTTTTTTTTTTTTTTTTTTATT